>NC_067419.1:46933035-47233035 GCF_009764475.1 Pristis pectinata | reverse complement strand
AGCCAATGTCTCCAAAGAATTTCTGATGCACTGTTGGTTTAACTTAAACCAAGAACTCCGGTTTCCTTGGGTGGGTGAGGATTCCGAGGTGCTCATCTGAACAAGAGCAGGTCAATACTTAGTGCCCAAGTAATCTCACAGAAACAGAGTTCTGCCGGCATTGATAACTGTTCCTGTGTCCTGGAGATGCTGAATATTTGAGGCAAAGATTGATGACAGCTCAACCATTTCGAAATGAAATTGGTGATTGCTAGTTGGTTCATTATTGTCACATATACCGAGATACAGTGAAAAGCTTTCGCTTATGTGCCGCACAGACAGGTCATTACATACATATGAGTACATTGAGATAGTACAAAAGGAAAACAATAACAGAATGTGGAATAAAGTGTTGCAGTTACAAAGAAAGTACAGAGCAGATAGACAATAAGGTGCAAGGGTCACGGTGAGGTAGATTGAGAGATCAAGAGTTCATCTTTATCATACAAGTGGTCCATTCGAGAGACTTATAACAGCAGGTAGAGTGTATAAAGGATGTATAAAGTATAGAGGATAAAGCAAAGGTGGTTTACCAGCATCATTAACTCTGTTTCTCTCTCTACAAATGTTGTACCAGCTGGGTTTTTCCAATATTTTCTTGTTCAGAGGGCTGCAGCTTTAGAATTCTCTACCCCAGGGCTGAAGTGTGCAGTCACTCAGCTTATACATGGCTGCGGTCAGTCCATTTTTAAGTCCTAGAGGAAGTGTGGGAGAAGGGCTCTGGGAAATGTGGTGGAGGTGGTGAATCAGTCGTGATATTGAAGGGCAGAACAATCTGAAGGAACAAACAAAGTGCTGGAGGCACCCACACAGAGATTCTGCAGACGATGGAATCCAGAGCAACACACACAAAATGCTGGAGGGACTCAGCAGGCACAGATGCTGTTCGACCTTGCTGAGTTCCTCCAGCATTTTGTGTGTGTTGCTGAAGGAACTCAGCAAGTCGAGCAGCATCTGTCAGGGGGAGAGGAATTGTCAATGTTTCGGGTGGAAACCTTGCATCAATCTGAAGGGCTCGTCTGACCAATTTCTCCTCTCATTGCTCATGCTGCAGTTGTATAAAACTTTGGTTCGGCCAGGCTTGGAGTACTGTGTGCAGTTCTGGTCACCCTGTTACAGGGAGGATGTGGAGGCTTTGGAGAGGGTGCAGAAGAGGTTCACCAGGATGCTGCCTGGATTAGAGGGTATGAGCTATAAAGGGAGGTTGGACAAACTTGGGTTGTTTTCTCTGGAGCGTCAGAGGCTGAGGGGAGACCTGATAGAAGTTTATGAAACTATGAGAGGCAGAGATAGGGTAGGTACTCTGAATCTATTTCCCAGGGTGGAAATGTCAAATACTGAAGGCCATAGCTTTAAGGTGAGAGGGGGAAAGCTTAAAAAAAATGTGCGAGGCAATTTATTTTTACACAGAGAGTGGTGGGTGCCTGGAACATGCTGTCAGGGGACGAGGTGGAGCAGATATGTGAGTGATGTTTAAGAGGCATTTAGACAGTCACATGAACAGGCAGGGAATGGATGGACATGGATCACGTACAGGCGGAAGGGATTAGTTAGATTGGCATCATGGTTGCCACAGACATCGTGTGCTGTACTGTTCTATGTTCTATGTTCTTGAGTTACTGAACATATGAAGAACAACATATTGCTGTCTTATCTCGCAGAGTTTGTACCTGATAAAATCCAGATCGAAATTTCTTTCTTTTCTGCTACATCAGAATCAGATTCAGATTTATTATCACTGACTTCGATGACATGAAATTTGTTGTTTTAGAACATAGAACATAGAAAACCTACAGCACAATTCAGGCCCTTTGGCCCACAAAGCTGTGCCGAACCTTAGAAATTACTAGGCTTACCCATAGCCCTCTCTTTTTCTCCATGTACCTATCCAAAGTTTCTTAAAAGACCCTATCGAATCCGCCTCCACCACCGTTGCCGGCAGCCCATTCCACACACTCACCACTCTCTGAGTAAAAAACTTACCCCTGACATCTCCTCTGTACCTTCTCCTCTGCACCTTAAACCTGTGTCCTCCTGTGGCAACCATTTCAGCCCTGGGGAAAAGCCTCTGACTATCCACACGTGGGTGGATCCCAAGTGGGGTTTTGTGGCAACAGTACAGTGCAAAGACATAAAATTGCTATAAATTACAGAACTAAATAAATAGTGCAAAAAAAAGAATAACAAGGAATTCACTGATATCAGGGTGTCTTGGTTTGCTTTTGCACTGGTGTGAAGGTAAGAATTTGCCCAACCTTCTGCAACAGCAACCCCCATACACACAACCTCCCCCATTTAAAAGGAATTTCAGAGACGGTTTAGTGGACTAATACCTGGAATGGGCGGGTTGTCTTGTGAGGAAAGGTTGGGTAGGCTGGGCTTGTATCTGGCCCGAGCTCAGAGTTCAGAGCGAGAGGGGACTTGAGTGAAACGTGTAACTGAGCAGAGCGGAGGGCCGCAGAGAACCAGTCACAGTCTGGAGTTAAGATGCTAAACAACTGGTCAGCAGCTGAAGGCAAAGATCATCAGCCTTGTAGTTTTGGCATGTAGACAGAAGAAAAGAAGATGGAACAAGGGAGGGTCGAAGAAACGAAGGGGAGATCTGAGCAGAATGGGTAAAGAATGGTGGAGGAAGGCAGAGATGATGAGAAACTTGACCCAGTCATCGTTACAAGCAGCATCTTGCTCATTTTCAAAAATATTAATAGTCAGCCTGGTAATACCCTGTTATTTCAGTCACAGAGGACTCAGCTTAATTATAAGCTGAGTTGTGTTCCTCCCCTGTGACCTTCCTGTGACCTGATCAGCAATTTGCATAAAATGGATTGTCAAGAATAGATAAAACAAAATCCAGGCTATCACCTCGGTGCCGTGAGCAGGTCATGCCGATCTGTTTGAGGCTGCATTTTTTGGAGATGTTAAACCAAAACCATACAGTATCTGCTCTCTTGAACTACAGCAGATGTGCTATAGAAAGTACCCTGGCAGGTTGCATCTCAGCCTGGAACGGCAACTGCTCTGCTCTGGACCGACGGAATTCGCAGAGAGGGGTAACCACTGCCCAGTCCATCCAGTCCGTCTTCACCGCGCGTTGCTTCAGGAAGGCTGACGGTATCGTCAGGGATACCTGCCACCCTGATCGTTCCCTTTTCTCTCTTCTACCTTCTGGGAGAAGATACAGGAGCTCGAAAGCCCGAACGTCCAGACTCAGGAACAGCTTCTTCCTCTTGGCCATCAGACTTCTGAATCAATAACCTCTTTCGCACCCCCTTCTGCCTGCACATGGTCCATATCCCTCCGTTCCCCACCTGGTCATGTGTCTATCTAACAGCACGGTAGTGTAGCGGTTAGCGTAACGCTATTACAGCACCAGCGACCCGGGTTCAATTCCGGCCGCTGTCCGTAAGGAGTTTGTACGTTCTTCCCGTGTCTGCGTGGGTTTCCTCCGGGTGCTCCAGTTTCCCCCCACATTCCAAAGACGTACGGGTTAGGAGCTGTGGGCGTGCTATGCTGGTGCCGGAAGCGTGGCGACACTTGCGGGCTGCCCCCAGCACATTCTCAGTAGCACAAAAAGATGCATTTCACTGTGTGTTTCGACGTACATGTGACTAATAAATAAATATCACTCAATACCAATCAATCTTAAACATCACGATCATATCTGCCTCCACCACCACCCCTGGCAGCCCGTTCCACGCACCCACCGCCCTCTGTGTAAAAAACCTGTCCCGCACATCTCCTTTGAACTTTCCCCCTCTCACCTTAAATGCACGTCATCCTGTATTTGATATTTCTACCCTTGGGAAAAGATTTTGACTGTCCACCCTAGCTCGGCCTCTCATCATTTTTTCAACTTCTATCACATCTGTAAACTTCTGTCAGCTCTCATATCCATCCAGGACACACCTTCGTAATTGCTGTGTCTAATTTGGTTACATTTAAGCAACGATGACCAATGGATGTGTGTCAAAATTCAATGCATCACCAGAAACATCGAATACACCCAGGGAATGTGATAAACTCTTACTTAAATATATATTCCCTTTTTTTTCATTTCCCCTTTTTTTTCAGGTCAGTTATATATTTGACCTTGCACCTTATAGTCTACCTGCACTGCACTTCCTCTGTAGCTGTGACACTTTACTCTGCACTCTGTGATTGTTTTCCCTTGTACTACCTCAATGCACTGTGTAATGAATTGATCTGTATGAACGGTTTGCAAGACAAGTTTTTCACTGTACCTCGGTACAAGTGACAATAAGAAACCAATTCCAATACCAATCATCAGATGCATGTTTGTTAAAACATAAGTAGGAATTTTTTTCAGCATCTGCATAGTGAATGAAATTCCTGTTGAGTTTGGTTGGCTGGTTAGATCATTTGCTTCTCAGACAATGAGCCCGTTGTACCTGGGATCTCCAGAGCAGCTCCTGTTCAACTACTGAGCAGGTTAGAGTCAACCTCACTGGATATCCAGAGCCAGCAGTCCAAGCCCACTGGACCATTGCTCTCTGTGTTATCAATGAGGGTGACACAACCATGAGTTAAAGCTCAATAATCTGTCCAAGGTTGGTCATTTTGTAACTCAGACCTGCACAATGTAGTAACGGAACCAAGTGATTCTCTGACCACGTTTTGCTTTACTGGATATTCACAGGAAGCACTCCGAGTCCATGGGGAGTAATGGTCCAATGGTCCTGGAGTGCTGTCTGTGAGTATCCAGTTAAGCAGACTGTAGCCACCGAATCACAGGGAGGTACAACACAGAAGTAGGTCCTTCAACCTACCGAGTCCACACTGAGCATCAGCCACCCAATTACACGAATCCTACATTAATCCCATTGTTTATTCCTCCCCCCCACCGACTCTTGTCAACTTCCCCCAGATTCCACCACTCACATTCGGAGTAATTTACAGTGGCCAATTAACCTACCAACCCGCACGTCTTGGGGATGTGGGAGGTAACTGGAGCACCCGGAGGAAACCCATGCAGTCACAGGGAGAACGTGCAAACTCCATACGAAAAGCACCAGAGGTCAGGTTCGAACCCAGGTCTCTGGCACTGTGAGGCAGCGGCTCTACCTGCTGTACCACTGTATCTGGTCAGCCCTTGGCTAGTAGAACACCTGGGGATACCTGGTAAATTGGTTTACTATTGTCACATGTACCGAGGTACAGTGAAAAACTTGTCTTGCATATCGTTCATACAGATCAATTCATTACAAGTGCAGATACATTGAGTTAGTACACAGTGCATTGAGGTAGTACAGGGTAAAACAATAACAGAATGAAGAATAAAGTGTAACAGTTACAGAGAAAGTGCAGTGCAGGCAGACAATAAGGTGGAAGGTCATAATGAGGTAGATTGTGAGGTCACCTTATTGTACAAGGGGACCATTCAATAGTCTTATAACAGCGGGAGAAGCTGTCCTTGAGCCTGGTGGTACGTGCTTTCAGGCTTTTGTATCTTCTGCCTGATGGGAGGGGGAAGAAGAGAGAATGTCTGGGGTGGGTGGGGTCTTTGATTATGTTGGTTGCTTTACTGAGGCAGAGAGAAGTGCAGAGTCCATGGAGGGGAGGCCGGTTTCGGTGATGTGCTGAGCTGAGGTAACAGCGATCTCATCCGCTGAAGAAAATTGCCTAATTTTGTTTTACAAACATGGATCTTTCCATACCTGAAGGTGTCATCAGCCTGAGGAGAGAAGTAGATAGGCTAGGTCCAAAAGGAAAGAGTGGATTTGAAACACACTAGCACAAACATTGTGGGCTGAATGGTCTCTTTCTCCGCTGTCTGATGCCGTAAGGTCACAGATTCTGCAGAAGGAACTGCAACTGTGAAAGCGAAATCTATGATGGTCAAAGTCTTTTCCCCAGGGTTGGGGAGTCTGTAACTAGAGGGCACAGATACAAGATAAGACAGGAGAGATTGAAAAGAGACCTGAGAGGAACTTCTTTACACAGAGGGTGGTGAGGACCTGGAACGAGCTGCCAGAGGAAATGGTCGAGGTGGGTACAATTGCAACATTTAAGAGGCATTTGGATAGGTACAGGGAGGGAGGGGTTTGGAGGTTATGGGCCGAACACGGGCGACTGGGACTAGCAGGGTGAATGCTGTGGTCGGTATGGACCAGTTGGGCCGAAGGGCCAGTTTCCGTGCTGTATTACTCTGTGACTCTAAGACTGTAAGTTCCGTCTGAAAAGGGGACCTGAAACATTATCAAGCCAAAAAAGAACAAATTGGCTTTTCCATCTCCCCTGCTCTGGACTTCCTGATACAATTCAGCAAAGCTTATTTAAAAACACAGCCCATCCAGTTTCGTTCTTAATATAACCAAACTCCACAGTGTCTACACTGGAAATAAGATCACCTCGTCTGGTATCTGTGTAGTCTATTCATACACTACTCAAACCTGATATCTTCTCATTCTTACTGACATTAATAGCCAAAATGACGATATATTTTTAAACTTCCCTTTTAAATCTATATAATCTGTTGAGCATGAAGTAAACCAGCTTCCAAAGGATCTCTGCCAAGAAATATCACAGCTCTTTTGTTATGCAAAACTCTCTCATGCAAATGACAATCCACTGAACCCATTAAATATGTTTATTCAGCGCTGGAGGTGGACGAAGAATAAAATATTGTGGAGTGACAGAAGGGATGGATTCCTCGTGCTGACAGTAATCCCACACACACCCTTCTCCCCAAACTAAGGAGGCACAGCTTCCCTCTCAGGCACACCTCCTTAAGGAAGCAACATTAAACTGAAGCCTGCCTTCTCACATTAGTGAAAATTAACAGTCCTGTGGCACTAGTTTGAAGAGGAGCAAGGGAAAGTCAATATTTATCCTTCAATCAACATCACAAAAACAGATCACCATATCTCTGTGTGTGTGTGTGTATGGGATTGTAATTGGTAATTGGTTTATTATTGTCACATGTACCGAGGTACAGTGAAAAGCTTTGTTTTGCATGCCATCCAGACAGATCATTCCAAACATCAGTGCATTGAGGTAGCACAAGAAAAAAGCAATAACAGAATTCAGGATATGGTGTTACAGTTACAGAGAAAGTGCAGAGCAGGTAGACAATGAGGTGCAAGGGCCCTGACGAGGTAGATTGAGAGATCAGGAGTTCATCTTATTCGTACAAGAGGTCCGTTCAAGAGGCTTATAACAGCGGGATAGAAGCTGTCCTTGAGCCTGGTGGTACGTGCTTTCAAGCTTTTATATCTTCTGCCCGAAGGAAGGGGGGAGAAGAGAGAACATCTGGGGTGGGAGGTGTCCTTGATGATGTTGACTACTTTCCCAAGCCAGCAGGAAGTGTAGATGGAGTCAATGGAGCGGGGGGGGGGGGGGGGGGGGCTGGTTTTCGTGATAGACTGGGTGCATCCAGATCAGATGCTTTCTGTGGTGCATCAAAAAAGATTAGTGAGAGACCTTGGGGACATGCCAAACTTCTTTAGCCTTCTGAGGAAATAAATGCACTGGCGTGCTTTCTTGGCCATAGTATCTAAGTGACTGGACCAGGATAAGTTGCTGGTGATATTTACACCTAGGAACTTGCGGCTCTCAAAAATCTCAACCTCAGCACAACTGATAGACACAGGGACATGTGTTCCACCCCACTTCCTGAAGTCAATGATCAGCTGACATTGAGTGAATGGTTGTCTTCATGACACCATGCCACTGGGCTCTCTATCTCCTTCCTGTACTCTGTCTCATTGTTGTTTGAGAAACAGCCCGCTACGTTGGTGAATAGTGATGTGTTTCCTTAATATTTAAAAATCTGTTGATTCCTGTGTTGAATCTGTTGATTGCTGTGACTGGACCTCCACAGCCTTCTTGGGTACAGGTTTCCAAAATTCCACTGCGCTCTGGGTGAAGAAATGTCTCCAGATGTCTCTGTCCTGAATGACTGTTCCACATTTTGAGACCACATCCCTGTTCTAGATACTCCAGAGCATCCACCAACTCTGCATCTACCGTCTGGAGCCCTGGAGGGAGTTTGGACATTTCAGAATGAGATCACCTCTTCATTGTTTCCTTTTACCTGAAGGCGCGTTGAAGAGAAAATCCTGCAAACACTTAGTAATGGTGAATAAGGAAGAGAAAGATTTTCAAGTCAGTGTTTCTCTCTCCACAGACGCTGCTGGACTAACTGACTGCTTCCAACATTTTTATTTTTATTTTAGATTTCCAATTTCTGGAATATTTTACTTTTCTAATTAATGGGCAAACCTTGTGTCTTTCCATATGTTAGTCACTATAATTCTTAACCTTTGATTGTGAGGTAGGATTTACACTATAATGTCACCTTTAGCCTTTGTTAGTAAATAACAACATTCACATCTTATCGGTACTGAGATCTGGAAAATCCAATAATATCAGAGGAATTTGGTTCATTCCAGCTGTGATTCAATGCTTTGCTCGCCCAGGTCAGAGACACATGGATTTTGTTTTATTATCTCTCCATTCATCTCATTTTTTTCAGATATTTTAGATTTTATTTACAGTGTAACAGGCCCTTCCTGCCCAACGAGTCCGCGTCGCCCACTTTAAACCCAAATTAACCTACCTGTACGTCTTTGCAATGTGGGAGGAAACTGGAGCACCCGGAGGAAACCCAAGCAGACACGGGAGAATGCACAAACTCCTTACAGACAGCAACGGGAATTGAACCCCGATCGCTGGCGCTGTAATAGCGTTGCGTTAACCGCTATGCTACCGTGCAGTGCTGAGGTGGTTAGGGTGGGGGGGAGGAGAAAGAGGGAGAGAGAGAGAAACAGAGTCAGAGAGAGAAAGAAAGACAGAGGGAGGGAGAGAGAGAGAGAGAGAGAGAGAGACAGACAGACAGACAGACAGACGGAGAGAGAGATGGGAAGGGAGATCAAATGGAGAAAGAGAGATAGGAATATGTAGAGAGAGAGATGGACTTGTACAGGGAGTGGGTGCAGAGAGAGAGGGGTGGGTGAGGAATGGAGGGAGACAAGAAATATAGACCATGGGAGTGTTATCAAATAAACTTTGACACCAAGCCACGTATGGAGACATGAGGTTGGGTTACCAAAAGGGCTTGGTTTTAAAGAATGAGAGAGAGCTGAAGAAGTCTGTGGTGGAAACAACAGAGCTCAGTGCCCAGGTAGCTGAAGCCAACAATGGTGGAGCATGTAAGTCTGGAGATTTTCAAGAACCAAGAACTGGAGTGTTTGGCAGGGGAAGGGCTGGGGGATGGGTAGGGGATGGGTGAGCACAGAGAGGCAACAAAACTACCTTATAAAGGAAGCACAACAATTTAAAACCTGCTCCAATAATAAGCTGTCAGTAACTGCCAAGAGCAAAGTATTTGAATATATCAAGAAATGTAACTTACTTCCAAATGTAGAAAATTGCTTACTTTAAAATTGAGTGTTTCTTCCTTTTGATAAATTTCCAAGTAAATTGCTCCAGAATGCTCAAAAGAGGAACAATGACGTGGTGGTTCAGCTTTGCTGCAGCTGGCATGTCAGCTCACGGGTCGTCATTTGTTTCAATGTTCACCCCTTCTGCCACCAACAAGCGCACCAGTGCCTCTACTTCCTCAGGAGGCTAAAGAAATTCAGCATGTCCCCAGTGACACTCACCAACTTTTATCGATGCACCATAGAAAGCATCCCATCCAGATGCATCACAGCTTGGGACGGCAATTGCTGTGCCCGTGACTGCAAGAAATTGCAGAGAGTTGTGGACACAGCTCAGAACATCATGGAAACCAGCCTCCCCTCCATGGACTCTGTCCACACTTCTCGCTGCCTCAGTAAAGCAGCCAACATAATCAAAGACCCCACCCACCCTGGACATTCTCTCTTCTCCCTTTGAGCAGAAGATACAAAAGCCTGAAAGCACGTACCACCAGACTCAAGGGTAGCTTCTATCCCACTGTTATGACTAATGAATGGTTCCCTAGTACGATAAAATGGACTCTTGACCTCACAATCTACCTGGTTATGGCCTTGCACCTTATTGTCTACCTGCACTGTACTTTCTCTGTAACTGTCACACTTTATTCTGCATTCTGTTATTGTTTTCCCTTGTACTACCTCAATGCACTGATGTGATGAAATGATCCGTATGGATGGCATGCAAAACAAGGTTTTCCCGCTGTACCTCGGTACATGTGACAATAATGGACCAATTTCCCAATTTACATGTCATGGCTGAGCTGTGATTGTTAACACAACACACTGCTGGCAATTTGCCATTAACAAGCACCTTGCTGCTTCCTTCAGGTTGATCATTAGGTGTACTTAAACTGTTCTATTCCTTCGCAGACTCAACCAGCAAAGTCTTCAATGTTCAATTGCCAGGCATGATTGGTCAACAGGTTCAGCAGTTGGAAAGACTCCCAGGAAGTGGAGGTTCCTTGTTTTATAATGCTGACATTTATTCTCCATCCCTAATTGTCCCTGAACTAGGGAGGCAGTTAAGGATCAACACATTGGTGGGTCTGGAGTCATATAGAGGCCAGAGGGAGTTTCCTCTCCTGAATGGTACCGGAGGATTGGAGGGCGGCAAATGTTGTCCCCTTATTCAAAAAAGGTAGTAGGGATAGTCCAGGGAATTACAGACCAGTGAGCCTTACGTCTGCGGTGGGCAAACTGTTAGAAAGGATTCTAAGAGATAGGATCTATGAGCATTTAGAGAATCATGGACTAATTAGGGACAGCCAGCATGGCTTTGTGAAGGGAAGATCTTGCCTCACAAGCCTGATAGGGTTCTTTGAGGAGGTGACCAGGAAGATTGATGAGGGTAGTGCAGTAGATGTGGTCTACATGGATTTTAGTAAGGCATTTGACAAGGTTCCACATGGTAGGCTTCTTCAGAAGGTCAGAGGGCAGGGGATCCAGGGAGGCTTGGCCGTGTGGATTCAGAATTGACTTGCCTTTAGAAAGTAGATGGTTGTGGTGGAGGGAGTGCATTCGGATTGGAGGGCTGTGACTAGTGGTGTCCCACAGGGATCAGTTCTTGGGCCTCTACTTTTTGTGATATTTATTAATGATTTGGATGAGGGGGTGGAAGGGTGGGTTAGCGAGTTTGCAGACGACACAAAGATCGGCGGTGTTGTGGATAGTGTGGAGGGCTGTCGAAGCATACAGAGGCATATTGATAGGATGCAGAGTTGGTTTGAGAAGTGTCAGATGGAGTTCAATCTGGAGAAATGTGAGGTGGTACACTTTGGAAGGACTAACTTCAACACGGAGTACAAAGTTAATGGCAGGATTCTGGGGAGTTTGGAGGAGCAGAGGGATCTGGGGGTTCATATCCACAGATCACTGAAAGTTGCCTCACAGGTGGATAGGGTAGTTAAGAAAGCTTATGGGACGTTAGCTTTCATAAGTCGTGGGATCGAGTTTAAAAACCACAAGGTAATGATGCAGCTTTACAAAACTCTGGTTAGACCACACTTAGAGTACTGTGTCCAGTTCTGGTCGCCTCATTATAGGAAGGATGTGGAGGCATTGGAAAGGGTGCAGAGGAGATTTACCAGGATGCTGCCTGGATTAGAGAGTATGCATTATGAGGAGAGACTAAGGGAGCTGGGGCTTTACTCTTTGGAGAGAAGGAGGATGAAAGGAGACCTGATAGAGGTGTACAAAATATTAAGAGGAGTAGATAGAGTGGACAGCCAGCGCCTCTTTCCCAGGGCACCAATGCTCAATACAAGAGGGCATGGCTTTAAAGTAATGGATGGGAAGTTCAAGGGAGATATCAGAGGGAGGTTTTTCACCCAGAGTGGTTGGTGCATGGAATATGCTGCCTGGGGTGGTGGTCGAGGCTGATTCGTTGGTCAAGTTCAAGAAATTGCTAGATAAGCATACGTAAGAATTTAAGTTAGAGGGATTTGTGGGAGGAAGGGGTTAGATAGCCTTAGACGTGGTTTAAAGGTCGGCACAACGGTGGGCCGAAGGGCCTGTATTGTGCTGTATTGTTCTGTGGTTCTATGGTTCTAAGAGCATGAGTGAACCAGGTGGGTTTTTACACCATCAGGCTGTTTCATGGCCTCCAATACCTGGAGTGGTTTTTTTTATAAATTCCAGATTGATTTAACTCCGCGAATTTAAATTCCCCAGCTGGGAGTCAAACTCCTGTCTCTGGATCAGTGGTCCTGAATTGAGGCTGCTGCTCAAGCAATTTACCCATTGTGTTACCATGCAGTGTGCAAGTCATTGTTGGTGAGATGACTGGCGATTCCAACCTGCACCTGGAGAGTGTGGATCCGTGGGTAGAACTTTCTTCTGAGTGAGAATATTGGTGGTTCAAGCCCCAAATATGACTCCATAGCTCCAATATCCCCACCCAAATGTGAGGCACACAAACATTATGGCTGGTAGGATGTGTGACGGGAAATATAAGCAAAAATGAGCAGCAGAAATTGGAACCACAGTGAGTAACAACTGTAAAAATCAAAGGTTAAGGCTTTTTACCTGAATACAAGTACACTTAAGATCAGATAAGATTTCTTTATTAGTCACATGTATATCGAAACACACAGTGAAATGCATCTTTTGTGTATAGTGCTCTGGGGGCAGCCCGCAAGTGTCGCCGCGCTTCCGGCGCCAACATAGCACGCCCACAACTTCCTAACCTATACATCTTTGGAATGTGGGAGGAAACCGGAGCACCCGGAGGAAACCCATGCAGACACGGGGCGAACGTACAAACTCCTTACAGGCAGTGGCGGGAATTGAATGCAGGTCTCTGGTGCTGTAATAGTGTTACGCTAACCGCTACACTATAACAAGAGAGATGAGTTAATGGTACACAAATAAACAAATTTGATTTAATAACTGTGACAAGAAACATGGTTGTCGGGTGACCAGATCTGGGAACTGAATATGTCGGATTACTTATTGTTCCAAAAGAATAAAGTCAAAGTCAAGTTTATTGTCATATGCACAAGTCCATGTGTGCACAGGTGCAATGAAAAACTTACTTGCAGCAGCATCACAGGCACAGAGCATCACATAAGCAGCATTCACAAGAAAAACATAAATTGGTATTGGTTTATTATTGTCACTTGTACCGAGGTACAGTGAAAAACTTGCCTTGCATACCGATCGTACAGGTCAATTCATTACATCAGTGCATTGAGGTAGTACAGGATAGAACAATAACAGAATGCAGAGTAAAGTGTCACAGCTGAAGAGGAAGTACAATGCAGATAGACAATAAGGTGCAAGGTCAAGATGGAGGATATAGCAAAGATCCAAATATAACAGATGGTCTAGTTTTAAAATAGCAGGAAAGAATTGGTGCTAATCACACTGCCTGTTCACTAGGAGGAAAGAACTGGTATAATTGCCCATTCACAAGGGACAAAGTATTGGAAAAAGTACAGCGACCAGAGGCAGGCAAGTTGCCAGGACCCAATGACCTGCATTTCGAGGCTTTTAAAGGAAGTGGCTGCAGAGAAAGTGAAGTCATCTGGTGAAGTTTTTCCAGGTGGTTATCACAAGGATGACATCCTTGTTCCAGGAGGGAGTCAAAAAAGTGGGAATCTTTATGCCAATTAGCTTAACATCTGATGTTGGGAAGATGCCAGAATCAATAATTAAGAAAGAAACAGCTGATCGCTTCCAAAAGCTTAATTGAATCAAACCAGATTGATATGGCTTTAAGAGAGGGAAATCATGCTTGACGAATTAATGACCTACTCTTACTGCTCCTGCCAAAATACAGCACCTTGCACGTATCCATCTGCCATTGCCCTGTCTGTCCAACAGCTCATCAACATCGTCCTTCAGCCTAAGACCACCCTCCTATCAACAACTCCAGCTACTTTCATGTCACTTTCAAACCCACCAAATCATATCCTTGATATGCACATCCAAATCATTTATGTACCTAACAAACTGTGAGGGTCACAACACTGATCCCCGTGGTACACCACTGGTCACAGACATCCAATCACAAAGCCAACCCTCCACCATCACCCTCTGCCTCCTGTTACCAAATCAGTTTTGGATCTAATTTGCCATGGGTCCCATGAGCTCTAACCTGTTGGACCAGTCGCTCATGTGAGACTTGGTCATAATAAAGTCCACGTGGACCACATTAACCACACTTCCCTCCTCAATGAACTTTGTTCCCTCCTTGAAAAAGGGGTCAGTCAGTTAAAACTTGTGTGAAGGAAATTCTTCTGACAGAGGGTGATGAATCTCTGGAATACTCTGTCCCAGAAGGTTATGGAGGGTTAGGCCACTGAAGATGTACATTTTTGAAAGATTGGGATTGAGGGCGATGGGGGAACTGGCACAGAAGAGGAGATGAGGCCTGGTGCAGATTAACCATGATCATATTGCATGGTGGGGCAGGCTTGAGGGGCCGAGTGGCCTCCTCCTGCTAATTTCTTATGCTCCTATTCACTTAATTAACTTATTTTCTGTGTGTGATATTGCAATGCAGTATGAAGTTAAACAGGAGACACAAGAGACTGCAGATGATGGAATCTGGAGCAACACACAATCTGCTGGAGGAACTCAGGGTCCGAGCGCTGACTGAGTGGGGGGCCGGAGGGGGGGGCGGGGAAGGAAATGTCGATGTTTCAGGTTGAAGCCCTGCATCAGGACTGAGAGTGGAGAGGGGAGATGGCTGGGATAAAGAGGAGAGGGGAAGGGGTGAGACAGGAACCAGAGGTAATTGATCGAACGAGGAGTGGCGAGGGACGGTGGGCACATCGAGCCAGGTACGGGAGGGTGAGGGGTGGAGATGGGAGATAGAGGCAGGTGGATGATAGACAGAGGCAGGCAAAAAAAGAGGAAGGTGGAGACAGCTGCTGGAGCATGAGAAGCAGGAACACAAAGGTCTAAGTCCTGGTACAAGGTTTTGACCTGAAACACCAACAATTCTTTCCCCGCACCACCACAGATGCTGCTCGACCCACTGAGTTCCTCCAGCAGATTGTTTGTTGCTCCATGAAGTTAGGCAGTGTTGTTTGTCCTGGTGTTCTAGCTGAGAGTTATTCCTCTGCTTTCTTGCCTATAATTAGAAAGAGCTGGAAACACTTGAATTTAGGTGAAAAATTAATTGATCTGCAGTGGTAACTGTTTCTTTCTCCATTCATACTGCCTGTGTTTCCTGCTCTTGGCAGCAGCCATATTATTTTGCAGCAGCCACATTATTTTGCTCTAGTACGACAAAAAAAATCAGATCTTCCTTTTTATCTGACCATCATCACATCGACATGTCCGAGAGCTAACTGTGTGCAAATCGGCTGTTGCATTTCTTAACTTGGAAGAGCTCTTCAGGTAAGAGGAGCTGCAGGAAAACAAGTTTGCAGACTGTGGGTTTGCTCAGAGGGTGTGGAGAAGGATGCAAGGGTTCTTGTCTCGGTTCATCCCCAGCAGCTGCGTAACAGAGGACTCTCTGATCTACGGGCTGTTCCCAGGGACACACACAGAGACGGACATCAAGTGCTGCTGGAAAGTCATCAGCTCGGTGAAAGATGGCTCTCTGGTCTGCCCGAAACTTGTTGGTCTCCCAGCACAGTGAGATGTCTGTGAGGGAATGCTGCTGACTGGCACAGTCCAGGCTGCGGGAGTACGTGCTGAGGGACGCACTGAAGCTGGGGGCAGCCATTGCAAAGGCTCCATGGGGAAGGACCACAGTCTTCTGCTGCTGGACATGGAGAAGCCCCTCAAACAACAGAAGGGTGCATCACTCCAGGACGCCACACGAGTGGCAATGGTGCTATGGTTAAAAAAATGTTTTAACACTGCTGAATACAGTGACCGAATGACACTAAGAACGTAAAGAGTTTTGGACTCTGTTTATTCTTTTTGTCTATATATTTTATTATGAATAAAATTTATTTATGAAATAAAAATCAACAACCACACAGAGGTGTGGCAAAATTAGTAGCCCAGGCATGCTTCTGAGTCATTGTGTTCCAGGCTCAAGTCCAGCTTCAGAACCTTGAGTAGACAAGTCAAGGCTGGCACGCCCTGTGCATTACTCAGGGAGTGCTGTACTGCCCAAGGTCCTTTGGTTGAGATGTTGAGGTCCTGTCTGTCTCTGCAGGTGACTGCAGGGGTGTAGGATAACACCTTTTCAAAATGTTGACGTAGACAACTTTTGTACGGGGTGTAAGTCGCGGCCAATTTTATGGGCGATGCTTGTTTAAGTCCTGGCCACGTAACAGTTTTAAAGCATAGATGCACAGCATATAATTGAGTCACCCCTGGACCTTGAGTGCCAAGTTATTTTTCCAAATAAAAGGTTTTCCCGGACCTTTACCGCTTCCTGTAGAAGGCATTATATAAATGCAAATCAGTAAAGAAACTGCAACTGCTGGCAATCTGAAATGAAAGCAGAAAATTCTGGAAACACTCTGCAGGTCAGGCAGCATCTGTGGAGAGAGAAACAGAGGTAATGTTTCAGGTCCGAGACTTCATCAGAAACAGAGGAAAGATACATCACTGGGAGGGAATTCAACAGTGAATGATAATTAAAAATAAATGGTAGATACTGGAAATCTGAAATAAAAACAGAAAATGCTGGAAATACTCAGCATTCTTTGATGAAGTGCTTTGGACCTAAAATATTATCAATTGCTCTCTCCACGGATGCTGCCTGACTTGCTGATCGTTTCCTGTATTTCTTGTTTTTATATTATAGAAATGCAAGTCTTCCAATTTTGTTTTGCAGAAACCAATATCCAGTCTGTAATTAGGCAATACAGTGAAATGCTTTCATTATGATTGCAACACTGCTGCATGTAGGTAGTCCCTGACCCAGTAGGAAGTCGTGAAGATCTCCATGCAAGAGAGTTTCAATTAATTTTAAGAGCAAAACACAGCAGCTGTTGGAAATCTGACAAAAAAGAGAGCAAAATCCCAATAAAACTGCAGATTATGGAAATCTGAAACAAAAGCAGAACACTCAGCGGTCAGGCAGTATCCAGTGAGAGAGAAATAGAGTTAACATTTCGGGTCAAAGAGCTGAAACAGTAGCACTTGTTTCTGACTCCACAGAGGCTCCACAGATTTTTGTTTGTTCTAATTGTGTTCTTCCTGTATAATTTATATTGTTAATTTATTGTGAATGTTGTGTCTCTGATGCTGTGTGCCTGTGATGCTGCTGCAGGTAAGTTTTTCATCGCACCTGTGCACACATGGACTTGTGCAGATGATGATAAACTCGACTTTGACTAAAGTTTAATGCACCTTCCTCATCTTATGCTTCAGAGCACATCCAAGGGGCTTTTAAACAAATCTACCACCCTTCCCCATCTGTGCATACATGTACTTGTGCATATGACAGTAAACTTGACATTGACTTTGACTCCACAGATGCCGCCTGACCTGCTGAGTGTTCCCAGCAATTCTTATTTTTGATAAAAACAGAAAATGTTGGAAATACTCAGCAGACCAGGTAGTGCCTGACTGGAGGAAATCAACATTTCAGGTTGATAAGATCCGATAAGATATCTTTATTAGTCGCATGTACATCAAAACACACAGTGAACTGCATCTTTTACATAGAGTGTTCTGGGGGCAGCCCGCAAGTGTCGCCACGCTTCTGGCACCAACATAGCATGCCCACAACTTCCTAACCCGTACGTCTTGGAAAATAAAATTAAAATATACAATATTTTGACTTGATAGAGGTGTACAAGATGATAAGAGGCATAGATCAAGTGGACAGTCAGAGACTTTTTCCCAGGGTGACAATGGGTCACACGAGGGGACATAATTGTAAGGTGATCGGAGGAAGATATAAGGGGGATGTCAGGGGTAAGTTTTTTTACACAGAGAGGGGTAGGTGTGTGGAACGCACTGCCGGCAGAGGTTGTGGGGACAGATGCATTAGGGACATTTAAGAGGCTCTTAGAGGGACACATGAAAGATAGAGAAATGGGCGGCTACGTGGGAGGGAAGGGTTAGATAGATCTTAGAGCAGGATAAAATGTCGGCACAACATTGTGGGCCGAAGGGCCTGTACTGTGCCGTAATGTTCAATGTTCTAAAAAAAACCAGAGCACTGGGAGGAAACCCACGCAGACACAAGGAGAATGTACAAACTCCTTACAGACAGCGGCCAGAATTGAACCCGGGTCACTGGCTCTGTAATAGCGTTACGCTAACCGCTACACTACCGTGCCTGCCCTTACATCAGAATTTCATTATTTACTTACTTAGATGACAGATTCCTTATATTGCCTGGCCCCACACTCCCATTGCCACTGGTCCCAGCTCCCTGCGCTCATCACCTCCTGTTGGAGTGCCCCTCTTTCTCAAGTTTCAGGTTTACTGCTGCCACCCCTGGCTGGCCAGTGAAGGGACATGTCTATCTGGGTCAGGGCTCAGTTCAGTTGTGGGAGTAATGCTGTCCTGAAGTCATTCATCACAGTTTGTGAGCTGTCTGTGTGCCCTGGCAGGCCAGGGACAGGGGGGCACCCAAACAGGAACTTACACTGGACAGCTTTCAGATTGGGACAATAGATATACGTCTTTCTCTCTTTAGGCAGTGCCTTGGGAACTTGATTCCACTCTGGTTCTGTGGATTCTGTGATGGCTGATGAGCCCAATGTTGGGCAGGAGGTGCCTGATGAGCCGAGATAGGTTAATGAATAGCATGCGAGGTGAGTGCATTCGTCTTTAATATATAGAACAGAGAACAGTACAGCACAGGAACAGGCCCTTTGGCCCATGATGTTGTGCCGAACTAACTAAATTAGTAATCAAACGCCCAACTCAACCAGTCCCTTCTGCCTACTCAATGTCCATACCCCTCCATTCTCTGCACATTCATGTGCCTATCAAAGAGCCTCTTGAACACCACTATCGTATCTGCCCCCACCACCACCCCTGGCAGCACATTCCAGGCACCCACCACTCTCTGTGTAAAAAGCTTGCCCTGCACATCTCATTTGAACTTTCCCCCCTCACCTTAAATGCACGCTTTCTAGTATTAGACATTTCAACCCTAGGAAAAAGATACTGGCTGTCTACTCTACCTGTGCCTCTCATAATCTTATAAACTTCTATCAGTTCTCCCCTCAGAGAAAACTGCTCCAGAGAAAACAACCCAAGTTTGTCCAACCTCTCCTTATAGCACATGCCCTCTAATCCCAGCAGCATCCTGGTAAACCTCTTCTGCAACCTCTCTAAAGCCTCCACATCCTTGTTTAATAGTTCCCGGTGTACCTATGCCCCTGCTGACCCTTCCTTGCACACTCTGCCGGGTTTGTGAAAATCTCATGGCATTATTTCAAAAAGCCTTAGGGAACAGAAGTCCCTTTTAAAAACATTCAACAGGTCAGGCAGCATCTTCATGAGCTTATGAGCCTTGCTATTCAATAGCTTGAGCTGACATAATATGAACTTCATTGCAGAAAAATGAACCAAATATGTTTTGAAACTAGCTTGTGGTTCTTTTAGGTGAAGAGAGAGAGAGAAACAGGGCTAACCATTAGGTCGAAGACTTGGAATTCTTGGTGCTATAAGGAGAGGTTGGACAGTCTTGGGCTGTTTTCCCTGGACCATCAGAGGCTGAGGGGAGACCTGACAGAAGTCTATAAAATTATGAGAGGCATAGACAGGGTAGACAGTCAGTATCCTTTTTCTGGGGTAGAAATATCAAATACTATATGGCTTAGCTTTAGGGTGAGGGGGGAAAGCTTAAAGGAGATGCGCGGGGCAAGTTTTTTTAGCCAGAGGGAGGTGGGTGCCTGGAACGGGCTGCCAGGGGAGGTGGCGGAAGCAGATACGGTAGTGACATTTAAGCAGCATTGAAATAGACACATAAGCATGCAGGGAATGGATGGATGGGAATCATGTGCAGGCAGAAGGGATTAGTTTAATTTGACATTGTGGTCAGCACAGACACCATGGGCCAAAGGGCCTGTTATGTGTGTATTGTTCTAAGTTGTAATATTATTAACTCAAAAACACTACAAACACAGATAATTTAGTCAAGATTACACTATAATCTGTGAAATCTTGCTGTTCACAAATTGTTTCCAGTTTCACAGACTTAAGCCTGTGAAAGTCACTGCAGAATTTCAAAACCTTTAATACAAAATAATAAAACCAAGACGCCGGAAAACCAAATGAAAATCTTTCCCTTTTCAACAAACCCAACACATTATGGCTTAGTATGGCAACTGCTCTGTCTGTGACCACAAGAAACTGCAGGGAGTCATGGACACAAGTCAGCACATCAGCCTCCCCTCCATGGACTTTGTCTACACTTCTTGCCTCCTCAGTAAAGCAGCCAACATAATCAAAGACCCCACCCACCCCAGACATTCTCTCTTCTCCCCCCCTCCCATCGAGCAGAGGATACAAAAGCCTGAAAGCACGTACCACCAGGCTCAAGGACAGTTTCTATCCCGCTGTTATAAGACTATTGAACGTTCCCCTTGTATGATGAGATGGACTCTTGACCTTACAATCTACCCTGTCATGGCCCTGCACCTTATTGTCTACCTGCACTGCATTATCTCTGAAACTGCAACCCTTTATTCTGCATTGCTATTATTCTTCCTTTGCATTGATGTACTTGAACTGAATGCATTTTGATCACTTTGCAGTAAAGTGGACCTTTTTTGTTCTATTTGTGTTCTTTCTTGTGAAAATTGTGTGTAATTTATGTTTAAGGTACGTTTTTCTTGTGAATGCTGCTTATCTGATGCTCTGTGCCTTGATGCTGCTGCAAGTAAGTTTTTTATTGCACCTGTGCACGCATGGACTTTGAGATGAAATGATGATGGTGATATCTTTATTAGTCACATGTACAGTGAAACACACAGTGAAATGCATCTTTTTGTGCAGAATGTTCTGGGGGCAGCCCACAAGTGTCGCCACGCTTCCGGCACCAACATAACATGCCCACAACTTCCTAACCTGCACGTCTTTGGAACGTGGGAAGAAACCAGAGCACCAGGAGGAAACCCACGCAGACACAGGGAGGACGTACAAACTCCTTACATACAGTGGCAGGAATTGAACCCGAGTCTCTGGCGCTGTAATAATATTACACTACCATGCCTGCCTAGATTTGTCCGTAAGCAAGTTCTAGCTTGTCCAAGCTTTTCCTTCAAAATTAAAATGATTAGCCAAGGAACCAGAGCTAAAATGAAAACAGATTGTTTTTTCATATTTTTCTTAAGAACGAGGGGAGGCCATTTGGCCCATTGAGAGCAAACTCAGAGATCACAAGATCACAAGACAAGGGAGCAGAAGCAGGCCATTCGGCCCATCGAGTCTGCTCCAAGGAAAAGGGAAAAAGAAATGGGGTGGGAAAAAAAACCTATTCTAATCCCATTTTCCAGCCTTATCCCCATATCCCTTGATACCCTGACTATTTAGATATCTGTCTATCTCCTCCTTGAACACCCCCACTGATCTGGCCTCCACTGCTGTGCGTGGCAAGGAGTTCCACAATTTCACCACCCTCTGGGTAAAGAAATTTCTCCTCATCTCTGTCTTGAAACTGTACCCTCTAATTCTAAGATTGTGCCCTCTGGTCCTGGACTCGCCCACCAAGGGAAACAGCCTAGCCACATCTACTCTATCCTTTCCTGTCAACATTTTAAATGTCGCTACGAGGTCCCCTCTCATCCTTCTGTACTCCAAGAGCCGACAAACGCTCATCATACGTAAGCCCTGGGATTGTTCAGCAAAAAAGATAAGATCAGATCAGATATCTTTATCAGTCACATGTACACCGAAACACACAGCGAAATGCATCTTTTTGCGTAGAGTGTTCTGGGGGGCAGCCCGCAAGTGTGGCCACGCTTCCGGCGCCAACATAGCACGCCCGCAACTTCCTAACCCGTACGTCTTTGGGATGTGGGAGGAAGCCGGAGCGCCCGGAGGAAACCCACGCAGACACGGGGAGACCGTACAAACTCCTTGCAGACAGCGGCCGGAATTGAACCCGGGTCGCTGGCGCTGGAATAGCGTTACGCTGACCGCTGCACCACCGCCCCTGTATGGAAAACAAAAGTTTTCGACTGTACGTCGGTCCATGTGACAATAATAAACCAACCGGCGATGTATAATTTACAAAACCATTGGACCAAGTCCCAGGGACCAAGTTCAGACTGCTGCCAGCCGGTGACGTCAGAGCAGGGTGACGTCAGAGCAGGGTGGCGTCACTGGTCTCTCCCGCCCCGCCCTCCCCGCGGGTGAGTGACGCGCGGCGGACCGGTGAGGGCGGATCGGGCGAGCTCTCGCGAGGTTATGCAGATGAGCGGCGCCATGGCTCCCAGCTCGCTGGGATAGCGGGCGGGCGGGCGAGAAGAAGGCAGAAGATGGCGGACGCCAAGCAGAAGCGGAACGAGCAGCTGAAGCGCTGGCTGGGCTCGGAGACCGAGCTCCAGCCGCCCGTGCTCAAGAAGAAGAAGACCAAGGTCAAGTTCGACGACGGCGCCGTCTTCCTGGCCGCCTGCTCGAGCGGCGACACGGACGAGGTGAAGAAGCTGCTGGACCGCGGCTCCGACATCAACTACGCCAATGTGGACGGGCTGACGGCGCTGCACCAGGTGGGCGGCGGGGCGGGGGGGTCACCCCTCCCTCGGGGGTAGGGACAAGATTCCCCCCCCCACTCCCCCCGGGACAGTATCCCTCCCTCCCTCCCTCCCCCGGGGGCTGGGACATCCTCCCCCCCGGGAGAGGATACCCCCCCTCTCCCCCCGGGCGCTGGGACCCCCTCCCCCCCGGGAGAGGATACCCCCCCCTTCTCCCCCCGGGCGCTGGGGCCCCCTCCCCCCGGGAGAGGACACCCCCCCTCTCCCCCCGGGAGAGGACACCCCCCCCTCTCCCCCCGGGCGCTGGGGCCCCCTCCCCCCGGGAGAGGATACCCCCCCCTCTCCCCCCGGGCGCTGGGGCCCCCTCCCCCCCGGGAGAGGATACCCCCCCCCTCTCCCCCCGGGCGCTGGGGCCCCCTCCCCCCGGGAGAGGATACCCCCCCCTCTCCCCCCGGGCGCTGGGGCCCCCTCCCCCCGGGAGAGGATACCCCCCCCTCTCCCCCCGGGCGCTGGGGCCCCCTCCCCCCGGGAGAGGATACCCCCCCCTCTCCCCCCCGGGCGCTGGGGCCCCCTCCCCCCGGGAGAGGATACCCCCCCTCTCCCCCGGGACAGTACCCTCCCCGGGGTTGGGACCCCCTCCCCCCGGGACAGGATCCCCCCCCTCCTCCCAGGACAGGATCCCTCCCTCCTCCCCTGTGGGGTTTGGACTGCCTATCTCTGGGACAGGATTCCCCCCTCCCGTCTCAACCCCCCCCCAGGACAGGATCCTCCACTGCTTCACCCTCCTGGTGGGAGGGGGGGGGAGGAGGGAAGGGGGGGTGTGGTGGAATCTGGATCCCCTTTGCCTCAACCCCCCCCCCCCCCGCTCCCCTCAACCCCCCAGGATAAGATCTCCTCTACCTCTGCGCATTCCCTCTCCTACCCCACCCCCACCAGGGGACTGGATTGGATCGGATTCCCCCCCCCCCAAGGACAGGATCACCCCACCTCTTCCCTCCCCCTGTGGGTTGGATCCCCGGGTTGGGAAGGTTTATTTTCCCCCACCCACTCAACTAATCGTGGGAGAAAAGATTATAGTGTTTAGAAGGGGAGGAAACATGATCACTGGAACTGGGGTGGGGGGGTGATGTTAAAATCATTCAGTCAACACCTGCGAATGGCAATGGGTGCTGAACTATGTGCGGAATAAACCATCTGTCAGCTGGGCATAGATGGCACCTCCAAATGTAAGATGCCATTCTAAACCCCAGACTGGGTACAGAGGAGTATGTTTTTATTGTGAATAAATTCAAGCTTGTAGTGACCCATCTAGAGTTCACATTTATGCTTGCATTCCATTGGAGGTAGTGTTGCATTAAGTCTGAGAAGCAAGGTCGCCTCAGAAGATCCTGAAAACCACAGTCAAAACCACTTTGCTGCTCTGCTGTAGCTGAGGTGGAAGCTGACAGAGCTAAGCTGCACTACAGTTTCCTTAACCACAGCACTAACCACTTTGATATCACCACAAGGGTAGGCTTAATACCAAAAGGGGAAGATAAAGGATATTAAATTAATTTGTCGCATGTGGGTAGTTGCAGTGATACTTAATATTATTGTTCCTTCTAGTGACCAAAGTGTGGCAATGGATTCAGTTGTTTTTTTCCATGTGGAATTTCATTTGTTTACTGTGCTGTGTTGAAAATCTGCAAAGGTGCTCAGTTTTTTAATGTAGTATTGATAAAGGGCTGATTGATCTACAGCAGCTTTTCTACCTCCATAAAGGTTGCTTGATGTGTTTGATTTGACTATGTTGAAAATGTCCAGTTAAACAGACAGTACAAATCTTATCTATTAACTTGTTTAATAATGTTAATTGAGGAGTTCCAGGATGCCAAGTGTGATAGGAGAGCTGGATTTTTATTAACTACTGTCAGATTGCCTGCACCCTTGAAATCTTTACCTAATTTCTTGATGTTTTGGTTTGTGTGCATTCATCTTTTGTTGCTGAAGGCAGTTGTCATGTGTATCCTTTAAGTGTTTAAAGATCACAGTATTGATTCATATGTATTTCCTACCACAGATGTATTAAAAAATTTAATTATATTGATTGTTATATTTAAATAAAAATTGTTCAATGCTGATGTCTGAACCATAGCTTTAGCATTAAGCAATTTTAATATCCGTATGTCAACCCAATTATTCACTCATCTGTGAGTTGAATGCAAGGTATAGATTAAGTTCTAGCAGATTTGCAAAGTTAAAAGCCAAATGTCTCGGGAATATTAAGAACAAGGCAAACTTTCAGAGCTAAAGTTTTAAAGTTGTTGCAGTGCACTCTTCGGAAACTGACATTACAAGGTGACAACGTGTGTTCTTATGACGTATTTCTAAACATTTCCTTTTAAGGATAAAGTAGACCTATAGCATAAGGCTATGTGATTCACAATGTGCACTGTATGGGACTTGTTCTAGTGATATCAGATGGGTGGATACATTCCACCCTGCCATGCTTCAATGTGCATTCCAAAAATGACAGATAATGGAAACCATGGTATAGGAGTGGATGCATTCCTCAGATGACAGGTTTGAAATGACCTATGTTTGAGGATGCATATTTAGTTGGAACATAGAAGTGACAGAGAAGCGTAAAGAGGTTTCTAGGGATGTTGCGTATTAGGTGTATTGGTAATTTAGTGACAGCTGCTCGGCTTGCAAAATCTCGTCTTGTGTTTTTGGGACAAATTTTTTTGAATCGTATTGCTTGGACTACTGGTAATAAAGAGAAATTGCCAGCAAGTGTAATGCAACAACTTCCATATTTAAATACAAAAGCGTTTCAATAGATGAGAGTAAATATATTTTGATCATTAACAAAATCAAACTGGAATATTAGATTCATAATCAAAGGGGCAGATGACTTTTCTATATTTGCTTTCCTTGAAATGTGCTGAACTTCACTGTTTCTGAACATTAGGCCACAATTCACTGAATATTTTACTGTTAGTTTTTTGGAGCAACCTTGTAATTTATTGGTGTTTAAAATTCTTTAAGGACACTGCAATGCAACATGTTCAAAGTATTTAAGTGAGTTTGACTCAATTCTGTTACCTTTCAAAGTTGCATCTATTTAAACACCTTGACTTTCCGGTGCATTATGGCATCAATTGACAGCAGCTAGTTCTTTTTGCAGAAAGGTGTGCACAAATTTTTAAAATCTTGCCTGTTGATGCTTCTGTGCTCCACTTGTGTTCAGTGTAGATAGGGCAGTGTGGCCTGGAGGAATAAAGTGCAGTAAAGACCACAGCCTTTAGAATCAATGTTTCAGTTCAGAGTTTAAATCCTGGAAAATGATAGTGTTTTTCTTGGAAAATAGTTATGATGGCTAGTCTAATCTTTCATTAGCATGAAAGTATGAAAATTGGTCATAGTCATGGTGAATTGTTTTGCACCTGCATTTTGTATAGCTGAATGACTTGTCAGACTACTTAAAACATTATTACACAACATAGAATGCTACAGCAGGGGAACAGGCCCTTCGGCCCAATATGTATGTGCCGAGCATGATGCCAAATTAAGCCGATCCCTTCTGCTTGCACGTGATGTATTCATCATTCATTCATTCACCATTCATCACCTGCATATTCATGTGCCTATCTAAAGGCCTCTTGGACGCCACTGCTGTATCTGCTTCCACTACCACTCTTGGCACTGCATTCCAAGTACTATTGCTCTCTGTCTAAAGTAAAAACTTGCCCTGCAATCTTCTTTAAGCTTTTCCCTCTCTCAAATTAAAGCTGTGCCCTCTAGTGTTCAATGTTTCTACCCTGGGGGAGAAAGATTCTGGCTGTCGACCCAATCTATGCCTCTCATAGTTTTATAAACTTCTATCAGGTCTCCCCTCATTCTCCGACACTCCAGAGAAACTTATTGAGAGTCAATCACTTGAACGAACAAAAGGTAGCAGGTGCAACTCCTCCCCAACTTTCTCATTGAAGCAGTGGGCAGTAAGTAGATATATATCTTCACTTTTCCATGTACCAAAGGCAAAATCAGAAATGTTGCTGTGCCAGACTGGCTAGGTTATTGATGACTTTGTTGCTAATGACAACAGTTGGAAATTATATAATGTCCTGAATGTGATTGTTACTAATTTTGCTCTTTCAATTTATTATCCTGCTATGCAAGGTACTGAGGAATGAATGACAAAACATATTGTGGGGGAGAATCAATATCTCGGTACTGTAAGTACTGGTCGAGTTTTATCTGATAAAGAACTGGGATGCTTGGTGGTATGAAATATGATCATTGTGGCCAAATGTATCATATGTACTACATTTGGAATGCAGCTCACACCACCTCTGCATACAAGCAAATGGAAAATAAACGTGCATTTCACCTGTGCCTACATAACTTCAGTGTCCAAAAGCTCCCAAGAAAGAATCAAGTCATGTTTGAATCAAGGTTGCTGTATTATTGGCAAAAGCCTTTAATCTTCACAGATGAAAATCCCACAAATCGCAGATGTGCTTCATCAATGCTTTTGTCTTTTGTTCATGTAATACAGGGTAATGCCACTTCACTTCAATTAATATTTATTGGATGGGTAAGGTATTCATTGAAGCAGACTGTTGTGTTTGTTAATGTCTCACTTGTTGACAAATCCCTAGGCTAAGAAGAGCCATGCAGCTAAACAGAGGGAGGTGAACAGCAGCTTACAACTGACAGGTGGTAATGAGGGGAGATGTAGGATCCAGTGGTCTGTTGACATGAGCTGCTGTTCCCCAGAAATGGCGTATACATTGTGCTGGCGAGGAAGGAGCCCTGAGCCCCACATCTCAGGGCTGCACCAGCCACCCTAGCCTCCCCAACACCAGTCCTCATGGGTGGCCTCTCCACTCCAAGATTTGGGGCAATATCATTGCTGTCAGCGCATCAGCAGAGGCTAGCGATTTGCACCAGGTTCCTGCACAGGACGTTGTATCAGGTTCCCACCACATTGGCCCAAGTGGATATCTTTTTTAAATACTGTCAGCTGAGTGACTGTGTGTATACAGATCAGAAGGCCAGGAGTGTGATAACATCAGTTTTATAATTTTAGTAAGTGCAAAGGAATCAAATCTTTATATACTGTTTCATTGTCCATGACATTCAACCCTGGGTCTAAAATAGTATTTGTTCAAAGCAGTGAGTTCATCTCTGGTAAACGGTGAGTCTCTGCCTTGAGTCTGAACAGGTAAAGGCATTTGCAATTATATGGAACTTTGTCTTGTTTTAACCCAAAAGCTTTACAGCTTTTGTCATTTTGGGAAAACCTGCAGCCAGTTAGTGTACAGTAAGCTCTCTCAAACAGTAATGCAATTTGTTTATGGTGTTGATTAAAAGGTAATTATTGGCGTGATGACTGGAATCATCCATCTCTGCTGGAGAGGACAGAACCTTGGGTTAAGGTCTCATTGAAAGAAGGCAGGTCTGACATTATTGTACTCCCTCTGTACAGCAGTAGAATGTCAACCGTAATTTGTTCTCAAGTTTTTAGAGTGCTCATTGAGTAAAGAACGAAAGGCATGAACGTTTTAAGTAAATGAAACCAATGTTTCATGCAACACTTCAATTATGCCATAAAACCCTTGTGTTTTTACATTGTTAGTATTTGTTGCTCTGTGTTTACTCATTGCATTGAGTTAGAGTTGGGTATTTTCTTCTGACCCACCATCCAGGCAGAAGTTGGTGATTTTTGAATGTTTACATATTAGCTCAGTTGTTTCTTGAAGATTCTACTTCAGGTTGTAGACATTGCCTTTTAACTGTTGTGCATAATAAGGTCCTAATTTAAAATGACCAAATAAGAAACATATCATTGATATGCTGTGTGATTTTTTTTTTGTTCTGGAAAATTTACTGGGTTTAGTCTTTTTGTAGGAATAGGAAATCTATGGCTTTGCATGCTTTTCTATCTCTTCAGATTATAACTAACTTATCTGAATTAACTATTTTAATTTCCTAATTTCAACAGTGATTAATTGGAAAAATTCTTTGTCCAGATACTTTCGTCCTTGTTCATTGTGTTCAGAGTTTACTATTTTATTCGTAAGACCCAGTTACAATCAGGTTTCATTTTGTTTTCATGTGTTGCACTTAATGAGCAACAATAATCAAAACACAAAAGCAGATAACTTTTTAGGTTAAAGCATCTGATCAATTTTCTTTTAATTTCAAGCCCAGCAAAGCAGCAGTCACGAATTCTTTCCAGATTTTTAACAACTGACTTTGGATCACTTTGTTGTCCTATGGGCTGCTGAGAATTTTCTTCAAATTAGGCTGTTTTTGTTTTCCCTATATACAAATTTCTTCAGCCCTGTTTTAAATACAGCTCTATTAATTATTCAAAGCTTGGTTGTTTTCCAAACTCTGGTGTGTGATTTTTGTTGTATATAAAAGTGGGGAGAGAGTAGTGGAATAAAATTGCATACAAAAGTTAGAATTTGTTCTATTTTTTTTCTAGTGAGCATTAATTTTGTGCTTTGAGCCATCTTCGTTTGAAAAGTCATGGGGTCGAGCCTTGCCCTCAAACTGGCACACTGTCAGGGCAGGTAGTGTTGAGAGACTATGGTATTTCAGTTTATCAGATAATTAAACTGTGGTGGTACTTTCCCTCTCAGCTGGATGCAGTAGTGCCTGGATGCTAGAGAATGTCTATTTGGGAGGTCCTGTTGAAGTTGTTTAAGCAAGTAACTACAGATGGTGTGCACTGCAGCCACTGTGCACTGATGGTAGAGGAAGTCATTGTTAAGGACTGGGTTGCCAGTAAACTGGTTTAAGTTGCTGCTAAGTTATTGGTATTTGTGTCCAGCATTGGAGCAATGTTGTCAGAGTAGCCTTTTGCAAAACTGCTGTTCAAAGTGGATAAATAAGCAAATGAGAAATAGAAGAGCAAGATATGCCAAACTGTTTGGAATTTGTAAGTCAGATTTCCTGTACTTTGGTTGCAGAGATTGGATACTCTTGAACTGGAGAGTCCAAGTAGAATCTATAATTTTTATGTATAGCTGGAGAATTGAATTTTCCATTTTGAGGTAAATTTTCCCCTCTGTCTCTTTTGTCTCTCCTCGTGATCTACCCAGTGCCTCCTACACCCACCCCATCTGCCCATCACCTGTACACTCCTTCCACGAGGTCCCCTCCCCCTACTGTTTACATCTGCCCTCCCCACCTCCCTTACTGTATTCCATGCTGCAGCCCTTCCGTCATCTGCAGCCCGTTTGTCACCTCCACCTCTCACCTCCCAGCCTCTGTCGCTATTTCCACTCTTCCTTCCTCCATCTGTCTATCACCCCTCACCTGGATCCACCTATTACCTGCCAGCCCTTGCTCTTCTCCTTCCCTTCATCTCTTTATACTAGCTATCTACCCTCTTAT
This sequence comes from Pristis pectinata, assembly GCF_009764475.1. Classification (NCBI taxonomy): domain Eukaryota; kingdom Metazoa; phylum Chordata; class Chondrichthyes; order Rhinopristiformes; family Pristidae; genus Pristis; species Pristis pectinata. Next base: position 47,203,085 of record NC_067419.1, on the reverse strand, counting down.
CTTTTAGTCCAGATGAATGCTCTCGACACAAAATGTTAACTGTGCACTTCCCTCCAAAGATGCTGTCTGACCTGCTGAGTTCCTCCAGCTTCTTGTTTATTGGCTGGAGTAGTTGCTTCCAATCTACATATGTAACTAGATGCTATGAATTTTGATACTGCTGTTGGTCATCTCATACAATTTCCATTGCTTCGTTAACATTTCCCACTCCCTTGTGTCATTTATCACCATTACAGAAGTCCTTAACCAACCAGCATGAGGAGCTATTATATGTATTATAAATATTGGAAATAAATTGGAACTTGTTACGCTGTTCTTCATAAATGAGCACAATTTTTGCGCTTTCAACCTTGGCTCAGTGGTGTCACTCATCCCTCATTTTAAAAAGTCATGGGTTCATGTTCCACCCCAGAGAACTGAGCACACTGTCAAGGAAGATGGTGTGCGTTTTCCCCTAAACATTCCCAATTTTATTTATTTCAAAACTTGGATTAATTAGGCCTGATCCTGTCGACATAGGTTCAATCCCTGCAGTCAGCACCATCAATCACTGCACATCTGAATCTAGGTGGGGGTGGGGGGGGGGGGGCGGTACATGACTTCCTTTGCTGTCTCACGGCATCATGGAGTCCAGCAGCAGGTCCTCCAACGCCACAGCATGCAAGTACCTCTGAAATGCCCCTGAGAGCTTTGCTATCAAAGCTGTGAGAGTTATGAATGGTTGTCATTTAGAACCACTTAATTCCCCATTTCATGTTTAATAGATGAAAAATTCAAATTTTTTGATAAGGTCAACTTATTTTGAACACTTAAATAGTCATTAAACCAACATTAAAATGAAAAAGGAACTTTTTCCATTTCTCGGCAAATCTGCAGCTTCCATTGAAATCGGGATCTGAGAATCTTTGCTGGAGAAGTTCAGCTGCTTTACTCCCATGGGAATGCAGTGGTGGAGCATATTGACTGATGTGCCACTGCTGCCAAGTAAGTTTTGGACTTGTACGTCCTACAATACATGTGTAAGACATGCTGACATTTACTAGAAATGCTGACATATGCCAGCAAAATCCATGCTATCATTTAACTAAGGGTTAGTACCAAAGAAAATCTTCTCTATTTTTAAATTTCAAGGGCATTTTAGCTATAGTTTACAGCAAAAGCAAAATACTTCAAGCATTCAGTGGCTAAGAAAAAAAAATTAACTGTTTCTGTCTTGGCGTTTGCTGCCTGACCTGCTGAACACTTCCAACATTTTCTGATTTTATTTCAGATCTGCGGCATCCATACTTTTGTTTTTTCCTAAAACTGACGATCTCACCTTGAATTCTTAAAAAAAAATTGCTTCAAATTTTCAAACCATTATGCCTATTCTTCTCATAGACATACATAAGTTTGATATTCCTTTTCATCCAGATTTCTAATAATTGAAATGTAGAGAAGGAGAGAGTTATTTAAGTTCAGCACCACACTTCAGATCAGAAACTGTATTTGTAACCATAATTATCAGTGTCATTTTTCAAGTTAGAGTACTTAAAGTAATGCAGTGTATGGGATTTTGAAGACTTGGGCAGAAGCAAAATAATACAAATGATTGCAGTGATGAGCCTTCATTACACTGACGCAATCACAAAGAAGGCACGCCAGTGGTTCTACTTCATTAGGAGTTTGAGGAGATTTGATATGTCACCAAAGACTCTTACTAACTTCTGTAGATGTACAGTGATGCAACCAGGCAGAATGCCTGGTTGCATCACTGCCTGGTATGGAGCCTCCAATGCACGTGATTGCAAGAGGCTGCAGAGGGTTATAAGCTCATCCAGCTCTGTCACGGGCACAACCTTCCCCACCATCGAGGACATCTTTGAGAGGCACTGCCTGAGGTACAGGAGCCTGAAGACCCATACTTAATGATTCAGGAACAGTTTCTCCCCTTCTGCCATCAGATTTCTGAATCTATGAACCTATGAACACTACCTCATTATTTCCTTTTTTGTACTATTTATTTATTTTTGTAATTTACAGATTTTTATGTCTTGCACTGTACTGCTGCCGCGAAACAAATTTCATGTCATATGTCAGTGATAATAAATCTGATTCTGAAATAACAATGTCAGAATTTGTAGGAGAAAGGGAAAAGCAAAATTTCTTAGACTGGTTAGTTTTGGCTGGTAAAGATCAGATGGCCAATAATGGTTAATCATGGGAAGATGTATAAATGCTGTTGTTTTAAGGTTTAGTGCTAATTAATAAAGGCTGTTGTGGAAGAGCTGTGTTTTGTCACCCTTGAAATGTATTTAATCAGTTTGTCCAGTCTGCCAGTTACTTAGGCCATTTTTCTAGAATTGTTTTGGCACAGCAATTTATTGAATTGCCTTTTTAGGATTCTGCCTTGTTAATGAAAAACATTATGATGCTGGGGAAAAAGCAGGCAGTCAATGTTTTTGGTCAGGACCCTTCGGGACCTTTCTGCCTTGTTAAAGTGTGCAAGATTGTAAAAGGAAAGATATCAGTTACATTTTGCATATTGTTATTTGATCTTGAAATATAGAGATGGGAACTAAACTACCACATGCTTGGTTAGTGCAAATTTAGTTGTTAGAGTTGGGTATTTACACTGATCAAAAAAGATAAATGTGTTTGTTTCTAGTGATGACTGAGTTCGTAGATGGAGCAGAGTTTTTAAAAGATAACACTGAACTTAAAAAATATCTTGCTCTATAGCTAATTGCATTGAGTTTGTGAAAACAGAAGTTTAGATATTTTTGTTTCCAGCATGTATGGCTTGTATATTTTTTGTGAAATAAAATTCCATTTATAGTTGTGAAGTTTCTTCTCAAAGGCGATCGATGCTTAGCATTGGTTAGCAGCAGTTAACTTGGATAAAACCTTATATGGTAGTTTACTTTCTATCTGTTTGTCTCATTAGAGTCTGCAATTAGACCACACAAACATTCCAAGAATTGTAGCTTTGAGATGGGAAGTGCCGCCGGCAAACTCAGTTTTATTGTGGTTTTTGATTTGCACCTATGCTTGCTTGGAAAAAGCTTTGTGTGACTGTCTATCTACAGAATCTCTAAATGTGATTTAGTTTTAAAAGTTGAGAGCATGGGTGGCAACATCTGTTGTTTGGTTTCACGCAGTCCAGAAATGGGCCTGAGCAATTTCAAATCACCTGTTGAGTTCATTGCATCCCCATTTGGGATCAGTGCCTTCAGCTGCCTAGGCCCCATGCACTGGAATTCCTTCCCTCAAGCATTTAACATCTCTCTGTAAGAAGCTACTTACAACAGCACTGTTTTATCTGCTCCTTATTTTTAACTTCTCATTGAGGTTCTAACAAGAATGTTTTGGGGTATATTCTGAGGTTGTGGCTTTGGTATAAACGCAGTGGTGTTGTATTAGTAATGGCAAGTGGTGAAACCTGACAAACTGAGGGCCCACATTGATTTTCTGAACCCTGTTCTCCAATGCAAACACAATTTCAGTTATAGTTGTGATATAGATAGTATTGAAAAGAGGATCTTCTGACCTGTAGCTTTGGCTTGCCTGAGTCTCTATCTGGCCTAAAATCCAGAATCCCACTATCTTTCTGCCACAGTCTATCTGAACCCCCTTCAGATCTGGTAGTCGGATTGAGCCTTTTTAATAAATAGATTGTGGTGTATCTTTTTCCTTGCACATGAATTGTATGCCCCTTGGAAATGTCTTTTAAAATGAAGAAAGCTTTATCAGATTTTAGTCAGACTTTGAATCTTTATTTAAAAAGTGATGTCAGATGTTGTGTTTTGGACATTTGACCAAGTGAGCAATTGAATTCATCTTGTATACACTATTTTTAGAATAGTGTGTTATGGGCAGCTCATCTGTGAACTTTCTATATTTGAATCTCTTAATTTGTCTTGGTAATAATGAGACCTACCCAATCTGGATGGAACAATCAAGTTGCACTGGGTTTCCAGAGTCTTTAATCCAAGACAAACCAGACTCTTCCAGCTGAAATTCTCAGCTAAAGAGAGAATACAAAACTCCAGGTGTGCTCCAACCTGCACTTTGTAATGTATTGTAGCTTAATAGTTATTGATCTGGTTATCCAGAAGCACAGCTTAATGATTTGAAGTTACAAGTTCAACTCTCACACCACCACCTCCAAGAACAGAAAGAATTTCAATTCAGTGAAATGAAAATTTGGATTTTAAAATAGCATAAGCAATGGGACCATGTAACTGCCAGATTTTTCTTAAAATCCATGCACATGGACCATCACCAAAATGTCATTGACAACTGCAGAAAGTAATCAAAAAATGAATGGCATCCTGGCCTTCATATCTATAGAACGGGAGCACAGAGATTAAAATTAGCCAAAGCTGTACAGACAACAACTGCAGTCATTTGGGCAGTTCTGGGCCAATTGAAACCCTGGGTTAACAGAAGAATCTCCAGACTTTGAGAGTTAAATTTATGAGGAGAGACTACAGAAGCTAGACCAACAGCCCGTAGAACTGAGAAAGTAATGGAATGACTTATTATATATATATGGAATTGATAAGTCTGTTTTTTGGCTTGCTGGGTGATCTCTGACTTGTGCATGTGGTCTTAAAATTAGACCTAGGCCTTTCAGGCATTGTTATGTGCAAATGGTAGAAATCTGCAATTGTACTTTTTTGAAAGATGGACGAAAGTGTTAAGAGAGGGGGTGGTGGGCAGGGTGAAAGCATGCATGGAGGTGGGCCACAGATTAGCTTTATTTTCATTGAGGACTAAATGGGCCTCTGATCCAAAATGCAACTGGTTAATTTTATGGAGAGGAAATCAGCTATCCTTATCTGATCTGGCCTGTGTGTGACTTCAGGACCTCAGCAATGTGATTTCCTGCTAACGACTCTTTCTAATGGCCTAGTAAACAACCATATGAAATTACAACTGTGAAGTACAGTATAGATAAGAGGACAATTGAAAATATACAGCTGCTGGAAATCTGAAATAGAAACAGAAAATCCTGGAAACATTCACAGAGTAAGAAACGGTTAACATTTCAGGTCAAACACCCTTTGTAATGACGGAGGAGAGATAATCTGGAATCATTTTCTGCATGATATTAAACGGAGATACGTCCAGCTTAGCCAACCCTGCTTATTCATCTTCACTCATGTATGGGAACTTGTGATAAATTGGGAGTTTGCCCAGAAGTGATGCTGTTTCATCTCCAACATCACTCAAGAAGCTGAACACCATTTAGGACTAATTAGCCTAGACTCCACCTCCACTGAGGGATGGTGTGTATTATTTAATACATATTGCAGGAACTTCCGAAGGCTTGTTTGGCAGCACCTCAGTTTCGCAGTTTCTATGGTCTAGAATGGCAAGAGCAGAAAGCACGTGGGACAAATCAACAGTTGCAAGTTCTATTCCATTCCAGACTTGGAAATGTATTGTACTTCCTTTATTGGCACTGGATCAAAATCCTGGAATTCCCCATGAGCAGAAGTTTTGGAAGTTCCTTCACCAGATGGGCTGCTGTGGTTCAAGAAGGTGATTCACCAACATTTTGAAGGAAATGGCAATTCATTCTGGCCATGGCAATGATGCCGACGTCCAGTTGATCTTTGAGGGAGGTGGTTGTAATTTTCCTGTAAATGTAGGGATAAAGGCACAAATGTGTTAATTTGGTGAGACTAGAATTGTTTCTTGGTAAATTAGCTTGGGACTGAATATATTCATAGTTCCGGAATATAATACAAAAATCAGTCCATTCAGCTGGAACAGTGTGTCAAATTAGGAAGAGAAAAGCTTGTTGCAAGTTGTTAGTTATTGTATCTCAAATTTCAGATGAATAGTAGAGGGACCAAAACTGTTGTTGAACCCTAATTGTCTGACAGAGTAGTTTGGCAGTGTTATTACTGAGATGAGAAATAACTTGATTTGAATGTCGATTTTGAATATCTTTAAAATGTCCCTATCATTAAACGCAAAGATTTGCTAAGTGGATGTGTTTAAATTTTAACTGAAGGTGACCGTGAGAAAAATATATTGTTGATCTATTTATGCTACTGTTTAATTTGTGAGGAATATTAATGCGAGAACTTGTGCTTTTGTTTTGGTATGATGAGCTCTTTTTACAGTGGAAATAGCTGGGCAGGCTCTCTTTTAACAGCATAGTAATGCAGCAATTCCCCAGATTTGTACTGTTATGTCTGCCTAGTACATACCTGCATGTTTTTAATTGGAAAGAAAAGGTGCTACAAGATGAACCAAGCTGGCAATTTACAAAATGTGTTATGTTCTCTCATAGCTTGGTCTGAAAGGCACCTAATTGAAGCAGAGGGAGTTGGAAATGTTTTGGAATTTGAGATCAGCACTGTTCATCACTTAAGATTATAACAGTTCATTTTTGTTTTTGTAAATAGAATGGTTTCTGAAATCTGTAACAAGTGCAGCCTGTTGGGTTTTCAGTTCTTTGGGTGTGCCGCTTATGCAGCACTACAGCCGGTGTCTGATGGATAATATAAAACCTGGAGATATAGCTGTTAATTCTTGGAATTAGGTTGATTATTATTAATTTGAGAGGAGTAGAAAATAAGTGGCCATTTTGTTTGGTGTTCTCCGAGGATTTTGTTGTTTACTTGTCATTCATGGGTTAGGGTGAGGAATATTTTAACGGATTTTGCTCATTTAGTACAATGCCATTTGAAATTGTTTGTTTGTGCTGATCACGTGAAAAGATGGTTGTTCAAAATGTAAATGTAAAGTGATTAAGTACAAATGACTTGTATTTGTATGTTTCAATCAGGTTATCTTTCACTTTAAACTCCAGCAGATTCAAACCTAACCTGTACAAGCTTCCCTCATAAGGCAACCTGCACATTCCAGGTATCATTCTAGTTAAGATATCGGTAGCCAAAAGATGCATTCTAGGACTAGAGGGGGTAAGAATTAAAATGTGAATCATTCTTGGCAGCTTGAACTATTATATTTTCTCTTTGCTTTGACTTTGCTTGAATACTTTAATGACCGTATAACTTAGTAACAGCACTTATTAATTGAAGTGTATACACAGTGGCACCTTACTATATATAACTCCAGGTCACTCATGAATGCGGCTGTGTGTGAGCAGTCCACTTAAATAGGCTTCAGTTATTTTTGTAGATTGATTATAGGGGAATTAATTCCTACTACAAAATCTTGATTTAACTTTCTGGCCAACGTCTTTGACAGCTAGAGTATCGGTAGGTTGCATGATACCAGTGCATTGAGAACTGCCTCTTTTCATCCTTACCCCAGTGATTGAAGGCCAACGTGAAAGCAGTTTGTACATGCTAGAACTGATTGCAGAGTGGTGAAGACTTGCTACCTGTAGGATTTAGGGTGATCTTTAGTCCCTGGGAGCATGCTGATATGATACTCCAAACCATTTTGCAAACCCAATTGGATTTTGCAGTAATGTGCTTTTCAAAATGGAAGTGAGACAATGTTATGTTCCTGGTTTTGGGTACCTTCAAATAACTGAACAGAAAATATAATCAAAATCCGGTTTACTATTAGTGAATTTTCAACTCTAAAGAGTATACTTTGAACAAGAAGGCATAACATTTTTAGGATTTTATTATTTCTACTGTGAGATAATGTTTATAAGGGGGAAAAAGAATCATTGGATCAGCCTTTTCAGTATTGCTGTTTCTGTGGTTGTAAGATGTAGCTGTTTTGATCACAAGGTCATGTTTATTCTGATACTTGGGTGTTTTGCACCTTTATGCCTAGACTATATGCTGCCAATCTCTGAAGTCTGAAAATTTTAACTGGCAGAGTTAAACTAGGCATTCTTATATTTCAACATAAGTTTTGCCTTCAAATAACAATACTATTTTTACAACCTTGATTTCAGTAAATTTCAGGTAGTTTTACACTGCCCGAGTAACTGGAAAGCAGAGTGGCGCAGGAGTTTTCCAAAAGGGCTCGTAGTTTGATGCTGTAATTGGGTGATGCACAAGAACTTCCTGTTTGTTGCGAGCATGTTTTACTTACAGCTTCAAAAAAATTGTGCAATTTCCTCCGCTAGTCCCAGCGTAACTGTTAACTCTGTCTGAGTTTGCTGCTGATCAAAACTTTGTCCTTTTTGGTAAGTAAATTTTACATGGCTAATTTTTAAATGTGCATGTTGAAGCTTGCAATGCATTGTAATGGTGGACTAAGTTATAATGGAGGGGTTTCATAAATGTTTCCATGAAATTACAATCATGTTTTGTTCTTAACTTCATTTAAAATCTTTATTTTAAATCACATCTTTCACCTGCCCTTACAGAACAACCCAAAGATATTTGTAGAAAATGGAGTACTTTCGAAGTGTGGTCGCCTGTTGTCATACATGGAATACAGCAGCCAATTTGTGCAGACAGGTTTCTCAATTAACAAGGGAAGTTATCTGTTTTTTCAAGATTGGTTAAGAGTATTGGCCAATACTTGGGGAACTCTTCCCTCTTCCCTCCCCCAATTGTTGTCTGAATTCTTGATATCTCACAATGCGCTGGGCACTGCTCTTTGATCCACTGAAAGACATATATGTTCATCCACTTAAGACTGCACAGGCTGGATTGCTTCTTTAAGCCCCTCCCCAACTCTATTTTCCTTTCAAGAATGTTCTTAAGTCATGTCAGTCCAAGGTTTGCACCAGCAGTCTTAGTTCCTCTTTCTCGTCAGTTAATTTCCCTTGAAATTAAGCATCTTGAGGTGTTCAAGGTACTACGTAAATGCATGAAGTGGTGACGTTGTGTTCAGTTGTCAGCAGACTTGGCTGTGATAAGAATTTCCATGGCATTGCCAGTCTGAGGATTGCATGCTTTAAATGGACTTGTTCTGGCTTCACTTGAAATGACCATTAACTTGGTGGCATTATGCATTTCTGCTACCAGAAACCACATTGTTTGCCAATGGTCTCTGTTTCTCCTGACCTTGCATTGCCTGCTTGTGTTAGTGGTGTAATAAATGGATTGCACATTAAGACTTCCGGTTTCATATTTATTTGTTTTCATCCTGCCTTGGTATAAGTTAATTTGAGTGAAGTGATCTGAGATGTTCTGCATTTAATATAAGTATATTAAGGTGAAATGATGGGCATGCAAAATTAGCAAGCAGTTGCATTGCAGGCATTTTTTCCATTTGGTTTTTCAGCCAACTGTAATGGTGCACAAACATTTCCACTTGAACTGTTCAAAGCACTTAGCGGGATAAGTATAGATTTTGCCCTTCCAAACATAGCTTGCCTGGTTACAGTATTTTTTGGCTATATAGTGATAGGATAATTTATTGGTGATTAGAGTAATTTGAGATTGTCAATTGAAAATATTGCTTAAGAAGCACATTGAATTTGTGCTCTTCCCCTGCAGTACATTAAGTGCCTAAAAGAAGAGAGACTGCAAAAATGTTTGGTCATTTCACCATCTTGGGAAATACTGAATTAGTAGTTGTCATCACCAAAAGTTTAACATTTAGGTATCATTGTGAACAAAATCCAGCACCCTGATTGTACTCGAACAAAATCTGACAAGATGAAACGGAAAGAGATTGATCCAAGATGTAGATTTTCAGATTCTGTAGAAATAGAAACCACATTGGATTTGGTAACAATTTCAATCTATACTTTTAAGGAGCTAACTTATTGAGAGTAAAGGTTCTGGGGACCAAGCTTGTGTCTAAAGGAGATTGCACAGCACTTAACCTTGTACTGAGGTCAGAAGATTCTGTTACTCATGTAGGACTTAAAACTGAAATTACCAACAACTCGGTAATTAAAACAAGTCAGGCCAGCATGTAAGAAATTAGTGTATATTGATGTGTCTGGACTTGAAGCTCATTTTTCACAACACTGAGGCTGCAAGTGATCCTTGCTTTAGATCTTGTGATGAGTAGCAAAACTGCTTTGCAGAAGTTCAAGTGCTTTGCTGGCTCTCTATATGACAACTAACGCACAGTGGCTTTGGTGAGTGAAGGGTCACAGAGAATCAGCAAAATTATGCTGCGAATTTACTTGCAGGAGCAACACAACAGTGGCTTGTTCGCTAACTTCATTACTCATCAAATTTTTTGGCTAGTTCAAAATTGGGCAAACTTTTGGCTATGGTGTTCTTCCTTTCCCTCTGTGTGGCAAAGTGAGGAGTTACTTCAGAATAAAGGAAATCAGGATGTACTCTCCATTTCTTAGCTTGCACTATCTTCTATTTTCCCTACAAATTGTTAACATCCCTGTAAAATTCCCAATTTTAAAAAAGGCAAAATACTGAGAGGCAATGCATTTCTCAAACTTGATGCAGAATGCAAAATTTGGCCCTTTGCACTTGGGCGTCCTTGTCATAGGGTGTCGTCATATACGTTGTATGCGTTGGCCAAGTAAGTTCCTTCACTTTTAGAAGTTAAGGAATGTTAGGTAAGTGAGAAATTTGAGTTTTCGTCTGGGATGAGTGGGTTTGTAAGTAGAAAGAGGGCTGAAGAGTGATCTTGTACTTGCCTAGCTTTGTAATTTCCAACCCTAGTCCTTCAAGGTCGTAAACTTTTCACCAATTCTGGATTCTTGATTCTCCACAATTGGTGGCCGTGGCTTCATCTGCCAAGATCAAAAGGTCTGGAATATCCTGAATCTCTCCCCTTTCTCCTCCAAACCAATCCCTGACTAAGTTTTTGATCATCTGTTCTCACATTTCCATTTGTTTCAAAACTCCTAGTAAGCACTGCAACTTTGACATAAGGTCGCAAGTGAACAAAAGTTGTCAATGCCCAGGAGTATACTATTAAAAATGTACTTTTCAACCCACTTGGTTACAGAATGTGCAGATCAACTGACATATTTCACATTTTTTTCTGTGATGAGATGCTTACCATTGATTTTAAAACACTGAACTGCAGATTCATCTGTTAAATTGATCTTGTAGTGGGTTTAACAGCATTTGGTTGTTTCATTCTGCTCAGATAATAAGCTGAACATTTGTGTATCGCGGAGCGACATCGAATTTTGGAAAATTCGGTTTTGGTGTCAGTGACCTGAGTTTTTGTAGTTCTGACAGAAGGTCATTAACTTTGAATGTTGCCTGTTTCATGCTACACATTGCTATCTGATATGAGTATTTCTGCTTATGATTTCACATTTAGAACCTGGTAATATTTTACTTTTGAGTTAATCAATTGTCTTTGGTTCCGATATGCAGTACAGGAAGTCCCCGACTTACGAATGCCCGTACTTACGAACCGACCTTTGTGGTCGGTTCGTAAGCGGGCCCGGCCCCCGATCCTACCACGGCGGCACACACCTTCTTTGACCCAACCCCGGGCCAAGTGTGCGTATGCGGCCGGGGAACCCCGGACCATGTGCGGCAACGATCCCCGGCCCAAGTGCGCATGCGCGGACACTGTTCCGAGTTACATACAAAATTGGGTTACGAACAGTCTCAAAAATGGAACTCGTTCATAACCCGGGGACTTCCTGTACTTCATTTTTCTCTAAAGTCAGTCCGGTTGGGTTTTACAATGTCCTTTTACCTCACATGAACATAAGACTTTAAATTATTTCGCTGGTTCCTAAATCATGTGGCGATACAACGTATCCTGTTTAGCACTAATCTGCAGAGCGATGATTGATTCGTTATGTCATTCTTGGTCCTCTAATCTGAACACTCGCAGGTACATACGTCTGTGTACCAGATGTCTACTTGCGCTGAGTGTTGCTGTGACGGGAACCTGGTGTGAACTACTGCCCTTCTCTGGTACTCTCGGGGCTCAGTGTGGAGAAGCTGCCTATGAGATGGGGTGGGTTGAGTGGTTTGGCTGCTTGGTGCTGAGATGTGAGGCTCAGGGCTGCACGCTGGCTGGTGCGGTGAGTGCAGGCTGCTGCTAGGGACTGGCCATGGCTGCTTACAAAGAACATTACAGCACAGTACAGGCTCTTTGGCCCACGATGTTGTGCCGACATTTTATCCTGCTCTAATGTTTATCTAACCCTTCCCTCCCACGTAGTCCCCTATTTCTCTATCATTCATGTGTCTATCTAAGGGTCTCTTAAATGTTCCTAATGGATCTGCCCCCACCACCTCTGCCAGCAGTGCGTTCTACGCACCCACCATTTTGTGTAAAAAAAACTTACCCCTGACATCCCCCTTATACCTTCCTCCAATCACCTTAAAATTATGCCACCTTGTTAGCCATTGTTGCCCTGGGGAAAAAGTTTCTGACTGTCCACTCGATCTATGTCTCTTATCTTGTACACCTCAATCAAGTCACCTCATCCTCCTCCTCTCCAAAGAGAAAAGCCCTAGCTCACTCAACCTATCATGAGGATGCTCTCCAATCCAGGCAACATCCTGGTAAATCTCCTCTGCACCCTCTCTAAAGCTTCCACATCCTTCCTATAATGAGGCGACCAGAACTGAACACAGTACTTCAAATGTGGTCTAACCAGAGTTTTGTCGAGCTGCAACATTACCTCGTAGCTCTTGAACTCAGTACCCCGACTAATGAAGGTCAACGCACCATACGGCACCTTAACAACCCTATCAACCTGAGTGGCAATCTTGAGGGATCTATGGATGTGGACCCCAAGATCCCTCTGTTCCTTCACGCTGCTGAGTGTCCTGCCATTAACCTTATATTCTGCCTCCTGAAGTGTATCACTTCACACTTATCTGGGTCGAACTCCATCTGCCACTTCTCAGCCCAGCTCTGCATCCTGTCAATGTCCTGTTGTAAACTACAGCAAGCTTCTACACTATCCACAACACCACCAACCTTTGTGTCATCTGCAAACTTACTAATGCACCCTTCCACATCCTCATCCAAGTCATTTATAAAAATCACGAAGAGCAGGGGTCCCAGAACAGATCCCTGCAGAACACCACTGGTCACCGAGCTCCAGGCAGAATATGCTCCATCTACAACCACCCTCTGTCTTCTATGAGCGAGCCAATTCTGAAACCACACAGCCAAGTTTCCCTGGATCCCATGCCTCCTGACTTTCTGAATGAACCTTCCATGAGGAACCTTATCAAGTGCCTTACTAAAATCCATGTACACCACATCCACTGCTCTACCTTCATCAATGTGCTTTGTCATATCCTCAAAGAATTCATTCAGGCTCGTGAGGCACGACCTGCCCCTCACAAAGCCATGCTGACCTTAATCAGCCTTTGCTTCTCCAAATACCCATAAAATCCTGTCTCTAAGAAATTCTCCAGTAATTTGCTCACCACTGAAGTAAGACTTAGTGTCTCCATGTGTTGACGGACTGCCTGGATTGTGTGGTCTCTCCCATTGTTTAATGGAAGATGCTGCCTCTTACCTCACTCTGTTTGGCTGCGCTGATCTCAAACTTATTACTATAAAGAAACTTCTGGGTTGGGGAGAGCTGTGCAGCCACATATGGAAAGAGGAAGAGAGTAGGTTCCATCATATCCAGCAGGCGGTGATCAAGACTGTAGAATTTGTGCAGTCTGTCAACTCATGGAGCAGGCCCCCAGTGATGGTCCACACTCATTGGTCAGGATGCAGACCTGACTTGTTTTCTCTTCCCCCCCACACACACACACACACACACACACACACTGGCTGCACCACTTGCTCTGGTCTGCCCAACACCAGCTCTCACTGACATTTCCATACAAAGTTTTGGGTGATTCATTGCTGCAAGAGCGCGTGTGGTGGGTGGGGATTTGCACCAGATTCCTAGCACAGCTGCCCTGTCAGTAAAGCATTTCTCTCTGACTCATTCATGCTATAGTGACCCACTTTAGTGCTGATCCCAGTGATGCTCTTGTTCCTTAGAATGTGTCCTGAGCACTGATTGAGGTATCTGGGGAAGTTGTATTTGAGATTTTCCTCATGTATTGCCAAATTGTGAAAGATGGGCAGGGAAGCAACTGATCAAATGTAAAGGCAAAGTATACGGTTAATGGAAGGACCCTCAACATACTGATGTACAGAAGGATCTTGAGATCCAAGTCCATACTTCAGTGGCAATGCAAGTTGATAGAGTGGTAAAGAAGGCATATGGCATGCTTGCCTTCATCACTAGGGGCACAGTGTATATAAGTCAAGAAGTCATGTTGCAGTTGTTTAAAACTTCGTTTAGGCCACACTGTGTTGCAGTTCTGGTCATCCCATTACAGAAAGGATGTGGAGGCTTTGGAGACGGTTCAGGAGAGGTTTGCCAGGATGCTGCCTAGATTAGAGGGTATTAGCTGCAAGGAAAGGTTGGACAAACTTGTGTTGTTTTCTCTGGAGTGTCGGAGACTGAAGGGAGACCAAATAAAAGTTTAAAAAATTGAGTGTCGGTAAGCGGATGGGAACTAGGAGACGATTTTAAAAAAAATGTGATTTGTGCATGATTAACGCAAGTGGGTGTTTGAAGTTGGCTTGGATTTGGTGAGCAGAAGAGCCTGTTTTTGTGACTCGATCCACCTTTCCTCTTAACCTTTCAGTATCCTCCCATTTGTGTTATACTTTTATGCTTACCTTACGATACCTCTCAAAATGCATTACTTGCTCTTCTTGTGATTGAATTCCACTCAACACCTCTGCCCAACTAACCAGATAATTTGCATCTTTCTGCAATCTAAAGCTTTCCTTCTCACTGTCAACCAGTCAATTATTGTATCATCTAACTTCTTTATCAAACCCCTTGTATGCAAGCCTGAATGATTTTATTTCTTGCAAAAGGACTGAGAACTGCATAGATAAAAGCCTAGATATTAAACACCCATTATCTTTTGCTTCACCTGTCAGCTTATGACATCTTCTCCCCCTCCCCCACCCACCTACCTTCCCTCTCTCGGCTGGACTTGCCTATCATCAGAACTCGCCTCACACTCGCCTGCGTGTGCTTCCCCCCCCCCCCCCCCCCCCCAAGCACCTTATTCTGGCTTCTGCCCTCTTTTCCAGTCCTGATGAAGGGTCTCAGCCCAAAACATCGACTGTTTATTTCCCTCCATAGATGCTGCCTGACATGAGTTCCTCCAGCACTTTCTGTGTATTGTTCCAGATTCCAGCATCTGCAGAATTTCTTGTGTCTGTCTGTCCCTGTTGATTTTGGGTCTAGTTTGCATTTTCTCTTGGGTCCCATGGATTTTTCTGATCAACCTTCCACGTGGAACTTTGCCAAAAAATGTGGCAAAGATTCACATGGAGTATATAAAATGAACTGTTGTCGTCAACTCTACTTATTAGCACATCAAAGTATTCTGTCAAGGTAGTCAGGCATGATCTTAACAAATCTATGCCGACTATCCTTGATTAATATGTGCATCTCTGAAATCAGGGTTTAGATTGTGCGTTAAAATGGGTTTCAGTAATTTGCCCACCACTGAAGCTGAAGTAACTAGCCTGAAATTACTTATTTTATTCCATACTCTCTTTATTAAATAATGAGTTTGTTGTTAGCAGTCCTCTTGTCTTCTGACACCTGTTCTGTAGCCAGAAAGGATTTAAAAAAAACTGTCGTTAGCCTCTGCAGTTTCTTCCCTTACTTATTTTAACAGACTGGGATATATTTCATCTGGGCCAAGCCATTTTTGAAGTGTCAAACTACTATGTTTATCCCGGCCAGTGTTTTTCCACTCATTCGCCTTCACTACAATATCAGCACTCTTTTTATAGTAACACAAAATATTGAATGCACAGGTCCTACTTTTTTCTTTTTTTAATCTTTTTGCTTGGATAGTGAAGAAGGTTATCAAAGGATGCAGCCAGATATAGATCAGTTGGAAATGTGGGTGGAGAAACAGTAGGTGGTGTTTAATCTGGGCAAGTGTGAGGTTTTGCACTTTGCAAGGTCAAATGTGAAGGGAAAATCTACAGTTAATGGCAGGCCCTGAAGAGCATTGATGTACAAAGGGATCTTGAGGTCCAAGTCCATAGTTCTGTGAAAGTGGCAGCACAAGTACGTAGTGGTAAAGAAGGCATATGGCATGCTTGCCTTCATCGCTCAAGTCATAGAGCAATTCAGCACGGATACAGGCCCTTTGGCCCAACGGGTCCATACCGACATGTTGCCCACCCATCTGGTCCCAATTTCCTGCATTAGGCCCATATCCCTCTAAACCCTGCCCCTGCATGTACCTATCCAAGGGTACATGCTAGGGGCATAGAATCAAGAGTCAGGAAGTCATGAGGCAGTTGTACAAAACTTTGGTTAGGCTGTATTTGGACTATTGTGCTGTTCTGGTTGTCCCATTACAGGAAGGATGTGGAGGCTTTGGAAAAGGTACACAAGAGGTTTACTGGGATGCTTCCTAGATTAGAGTGAGCTATAAGGAAAGGTTGGACATTCTTGGATTGTTTTCTTTGGAGTGTTGGAGGCTAGGGGGAGACCTGGCAGAGTTTATATAATTGAGAAGCACAATTGGGGTAGACAGTCAAAATCTGTTTTCCCAGGGTAGAAATGTTGAATACTAGAGGGCATAGCTTCAGAAGTTGAGAGGGGGAAAGTTTAAAGGAGATGTGAAGGGCAAGTGTTTTTTTTCAACAGAGTGGTAGGTGCCTGGAATGCACTGTCAAGGGTGGTAGTGGAAGCAGATGCGCTAGTGGTGTTCAAGAGTCTTTTAGGTGGACGTGAATGTGCAGGGAATGGAGGGATGTGGATCATGTGCAGGCATGGGATGAATTTGACATCATGCTTGGCACTGACATTGTGGGCTGAAGGGCCTGTTCCTGTGCTGTACTGTTTGACATTCTTTATGTATTGAAAACCTCTAAAATCAAAAAATCCATCTGTTAAAATGCCCTTTCATTGCTTTTCTAGTTTCCCTTTTAATTTCAGTCCTACTCCTACTACATTTTCTATAAATATTAACTGGTTACAAGAGCAGATCAGAAGCTTAGTATCCTGTTGAGAGTGACTCAGCTTCTGACATGACAAAGATGCTGTCGTTCTCTAAACGAAGTATATTAGGATTGAGTATTTAATAATTCCTTGGATTAGGTGCAGTTACAACTGCACCTGTGAAACATGTTGCACAGGATTTAGCAACCTACTTGAGTGGCATTCTTTCCAACTTTGTAAATATTCACTTCCCTTCACAGGGGCACTTCATACCTCTCCAAGATGTGCAACCGTAGCATACTTTCTTTGTGGCAGCATCACCTTAACCTGTGTCTGCTATCTAGAAGGACCAGGGTGCAGGTGCACAATTTACAAATTCTTCAAGTCTAATGTAGTTCTGAGTTCTGTTCTGCTGGATCAAACTTCTGGAATATCTTTCTAATGGTGCATTCAAGCCATGGGAGATTTTCAAGAGGGCAGTTCACAGCCATCTATTTGAGGTCAAGTGGGGATGGGCTAGTCTTCTTGTTTGTCATTGACCAGACTAAGCCTCAATGTCCTTCCACTCTCGCTCCATGCCATTTCAAGCTCTGAGGAACTTTGCATGGAATTGATCATAGGCAAACATTCTTCTGACATTACAGAAGGGAAAGTTATTGATCCTGTGTATGAATTGAAACAAAGAACATGGATTCAATAAATCACTGAAAAAGCCTTTGGTCCCCTCATGACCATGTTGACCACCCATCTGTACTAATCCCATTTTGCACCTTTAGCCTTTTATGCCTTTAGATATTATGGAGAAATGTTTATTAATAATCTACCTACTTGTGCCTCTCATAATTTTGTTCAATTTGGCCCACCTCTGCCTCCTCTACTTCAAGCAAAACAAACCCAACCTATCCAGTCTCTCCTCAGAACTGACATGTTACGTCCCAGGCAACTTTCAATAATGTCCTTGGCATTGTCTCTCGTACAATCCTATTCTTCCTATAATCTGGTGACCAGAACTGCACAAAGTACTCCAGCTATGGCCGAACTGTGTATATATCATTATATACAGTGGTACCATAACCTTGTAAGTACCATGCTCTTATATTCTGCATCCCCGTTAATGAAGGCAAGTATCCTGTGTCAACTGCCTTATCTACCTGTTCTGCCACTTTCAGGGACCTTGGTGTACATGTAGAAGGATCCCTTATGTTCTTCAATGCTCCCTAGGTCCATTTGTGCTATATACCCTAGCCTTATTGTGAAATGCTCACACTTAGCGAGATTCAATTTCATTTGCTATTCTGTCCATTTTACCACCTCATTAATATTATAGCCTAGGACTACTCTCCTCCATATCTACCAATTTTTGTTATCTCTGAACTTAATCGTATCTCCTACATTCACAACCAAATCATTTATTTATATAGCAAACAGCAACCATTGGTCATGGGCTTCCAATTACAAAAACAACCCTTCGCTTTCATCTTGCGTCCTCTATTACCAAAGCAATATTAAATCCAATTTGCCAACTAGCCCTGGATCCTATGGGCTCTAACTGTTTGGACTGGTATCCCATTTGGACCCTGTGAAAAGGCTTACTGAAGTCCATGTAGTCTACATTAACCTTGCTGCTCTCATCAATGCACTTATTGTGTCTTTGAGAATTGGTCAGACAGGATCTCCCCCTAACGAAGCCAAGTCTTAATATCTTAGATTAATTCTTGCCTTCCAAGTGCAGATTAAAAGTCTCCCTCAACTTTTTCCCATTAACTTCCTGACTGCTGGTATTAGACTTATTGGCCTGTAATTATCTGATGTAATTAATGGGCCCTATTATTTTCCTGTTTATCCTCTTGCTTTTAATATACTTGTAAAATACTTCCAGGATGTTCCTTAATCTTGTCTGCCAGTGATGTGTGCCCCTCTTTGCCATGTTATTTTTTAAATACTTCCCCCACCCCTACAATTTCTATTCTTTATGCTTAGTGGTAAGTTTCTGAGATTCCCATTGCCCTTGATTTTATTTGGACTCCTTGATGCCACCAGACTTTGTTAAATACTGCCTTAATGTTAAGGGTTACTCAAATTTCACTTCAGTATTTGGACCAAGTCTTCAGTGAACTCTGGAGTTGTGTGGTTTTGCTGGAGCCTGAATTGAGCAAGTTATTGGTGAATAGGTCTCTAATTACAATAATATTGGCAGAGCTCGGGGCTTAAATGATTGCAGAGTTTTCATTTCTGGCTGCTTATTCCAGTTCTTGATAGCTATCCTAAATATGTCATCTCTTGTCTTGGATCCAAAGAAGTAGAACTAGTTTTTGGATACTAACCAGTCACTTTGACTCTTGAAAGATATCAGGTGATCTGACCTATATGGTGGATGCATCTCATTGGCAGTATAACAGAAGCATCTCCTGCGCTGTCCTTGCATGTTGCTGGATTTCAACATAGTTGGATCCATTAGTGATTAAACCATTGCAAGAAGTTAGACTTGCTGATGTTGCACTAAAACAAGGGGGTTTAAAAACTCCTATATTCTAATCAGTTCCTGGCCCTGATCTTATTGAATCACAGAAGAGGCTCAAGGGGATAAATAGCTCACTTGTGTGAACTGATTCTAGGATGCTGCAAACTAATTTACACTGAATTAATTCTCTGTATGAATTAGCTTGCAGCAAGTGAAATTACATTGTAGGATAACATACTGCCTGGCCGAGTTCATCGACATCGGTCTTGTTGAAATAGGTGAGAATGTGGAAATTTTAAGAATTTGAACTTGGGAGAATCAGCTGCATTTTGCAATAACATGTATTCTAAATTCTTGCTTGCCATTCATTTGTTTTTCACAAGCTATCAGTGCATAAGTGCCACGCGGGGGAAAAAGATCAGTTGCGATCTTATAGAATGATGGTGTAGGCATGACGTTATTATAGTGGGGAGATTTTGGCACCAATTTGTTTTCCTTTGATAAGAGTTGGTCAAAATTAGAATTCAATGAGCATTTGGCCTAGGCGGAGCTCTGCATGTCTCAATAGAAAATCATGCCGCATGCATCACACTGCTTTAACTGCTTCCAGTCCTGTACAAATATTGTACCAGCTGAGATTGTATGCCCACACATTCCAGTTGGGGAGCTAAATTTTTGAATTGCTGAATCCTTCAACCCATGCAGAACAGAAGTGATTTAATCCTTTGTTCTATTTTTACTTGATTACATTTCATTGAAATGCTTAGATTTTTTTTAAGTCTTGAAGGTTCTATGAATGCAAATTAAATCAAAACTAGATATATTTTTGCAGTGCATCCTACAGGTGGCTGAACAATAGTCTGCATAACTGTAGAAAAATGACTACACTGTTTCTTATCTTGCAAATCAATCTATTATATTTTATACCATTTATAATATTTTAACCTATAAAAATATAGTTTCTCTGGTCATCCGGTGTTCCAGTTCGTGTATAGCAAAATTGGCTACTCCATGGAGCTATCGATGGTTTGGTTGATTTGTCTAATCCAGCTTTATTAAATCTAGTTGCAATGTTTTAGGGTAGCAGTGATGCAGTTGTGTTGTAAATGCATTCAAAAATTTGTTTATACTGTTTTTTAGGCAGTTTAAAGCGGGGGTGGGGGGGAGGATGTGTTGGTGTATGTTGGGATCCCGTTGTAGATGGTGGAAGTTGCGGAGAATGATATGTTGGATGTGTTGGCTGGTGGGGTGGTAGTTGAGGAACGGGAACAGTATTCTTGTTCTGTTGGGGGGAGGGGAATGGGGTAAGGGCAGAAGTGCAGGAAATGGAGATGTAGGTGAGGGCTCCATCAATAATTGGGAGGTGGGAGAGAGCCTTGTTTTTGTTTGAAACTGATTTGCAGCGTTTGTATTATTCCCATCCATGGAAATTTAATTTTGTCACATTCTTATTCTATGAATGCCCCAGTGTTTATAGGATGCTCTTGCATCATCATATCCACTTGGTCCTTGCTCTCATTACCAGAGATCTTTAATGAAACTATGTTGAGAAATGGTTCTGAGATGAACTCAAGTTCATAGTCCCAAATGCAATACGTTTATACAGTATTAGTGATTCATCAGCTGTAGCAACTTTCATCACCCAGTACACCTGTAATTGAAGTTGTGATGAACCTTCTCACAGTTATGACTCAATTGTAGGTTGTCAATGTCTTGAAACAGTTTCTGTAGTTTAGCAAGACTTAAGTCTGTTTTTTTTTCCCCCCAGAGGTACCCCCTCCTACAATTCTTCAAAGTTTAGATTTAATAGGCCCTCGGTTAAGCACAACCATATTAGATAAGATGCCTAAACAAGAGCTGCAGCCTAATTGAGAGCTGGTTTGGTTGGATGTATGAATACGATCCATTCTGTTTTCATTTGAGTTTGACAAAATTTGATAGTCACTTGAATGCAGAACGTATTGGTCACTGTTTCTTGGGGCACTGAAGGTGCTTCATCTTTTCAGCCATTTGATTAGTGTTTGAGATTTCTTGAAACCAACAATTGCTCCCACAGTGGAAAGTAGTAGTAATATAGGATTCAGCAAATAATAGTGCGGTATTTGATTCATCATTGATGGGATGCAGCAATAACTGCCAAGGTTGTCAGCATTTGTCACCTATTTCTAGTTAGTCCGTTGAACTGCAGTTTTTGTGGTGAAGGCCCTCCAATAGTGCGTAAGGATTATTTTTTGATACTCCTGAAAGACTTGCTTATCCAATGCCAAGGAATTTGATTAAAGAATCAAAATCATTGATTGTGGTCTGGGGTTACACGGGGGTTTGAATGATAAATTCCCTTCCCCAAAGGTCATTTGTGCATCGAGATGCTGCTGGCTGCATTGGTCTATTACTGATATTAGCCCTTTTAATTCATTTGTATTAACTTTGAATTCCAGCTGTAGGTGTTGGAAAATCTGAGCTTGTGTCTGTGAATTTGGAGGCCTGGCCTTTGGATTATTGATCCAGTAATATAAACACTTAATTGTATATTTTGATCATTTGTTTCTTTTGAGAAGCTTGCATTAGTATCCTAGAATGGCTGTACCACACCACTCGTGACTGGGCTGACCAAGAAATGTCTGAGACAGAAAAGTGTTTGGGATCAGACAACAAAGATGTGGTCCAGAACTGGGTGTACTGTGGGAATACTGTTACAACCCTGGTATTTACTCACAAATGTGGAAAATTCCTATATATATGCTGTTACTAAAGTGGACACACCCAATTTTGACATAATGTACTCCCAACTATCAGCAAACTGATAACTGGTATTTGTCAATAATGCTGTCATGTGGGGTTTACTCATAAATGACTGGCTCATGATACTCAATTTGGGTTTCACCAGGGCTACTTGCCTCTTGACCTCATTGGCCTTGGCCCAAACATGATTTGAAGAACTGAATTCCTGAGGTGAGGTGGGTGTGACTGCCCTTAATGTTAAGCTAGCATTTGACTGAAGCATGACAGCCCTGTTGAAACTTGGGAAGAAAAAGCTTCAATGAAGTCATACCTTTCACAAAGGCAAATGGTTGTGCTAGTTGAAGGTGAATTTTCTTAGCTTCAGCATCATTGCAGGAATTCCTCAGGGCAGTCCCCCAGGGCCACCCATCTTTAGCTGCTTCATTGAACACCTTCCTTCCATCCTAAGGTTGAAAATGGGAATGCCTGCTGATGACTGAACAATGTGCCATTACATTTTCAACACCTCGACAAATGAAGCAGCCTTTGCTTCGTGCAACAAAACGTAAACAATACGCAGGTATAGGCTCCTTAGTGACAAATAACATGCATGTCAGACAATGACCATGTCCAATGGGGAATAATCTATTTACTTCCCTTGTCGTACAATCGCATTACAGTCCCTGACTGCTTCATCCTTGACAAGAAACTCAATAGGACTACAGGTCCTCCCCAGCTTACAAACGCCTGACTTGGGTACATATGATCAAGCATTTGGGAGACCAGCAGTGTGGATTTGCTGGTTGCCGCGGGGATGCAGGTATCTTCCATGTGGAAGCTTAGTTTGTGGCCACATCAACTTGTGAATTGTTCAGGTTATGAACTGTTCACAGGAACTGAACCTTGCTGTAATCTGGGGCGAGGACCTGTAGTTTCATGAATACTTTTGTTACGAGTGCAGCTCTAACTGGGTTTTGTGCAGGTTTCTTGACGCCCAAGTATTTTGCTTTATCTGTAAGGTGCAGGTCAGGAGTAGGATGGAACGTGCTCCACTTACCTAGCTGAACACTGTTGTAACAAAACTCAAGCATGACACCATCCAGGACAAAGTAACCTCACTGGCACACCATCCTTCTCTATAAATATTCACTACTTTTAACACTGGCACATTGTGGCTACACAATAAAATGCGTTCCAGTTATTTACTGTGGCAATAATGACAGCGATTCCATAAAATCCCTGACCCTCCTACCAAGGGCAAGTAAAGCAGATGTATGGCTGTGGGATCCTCTGAAAGTCACATGTCATCTTGACTTGGAAATGCATTACTGCCCTTTCATCATTGTTGGATCTCAATTCTGAAATTGCAGGAGAACTTTCAGTAGGGCTGCGGAGGTACAAAATGGCATCACCTGTTCAATGAGAATTTGGGACAGACAGTAAATGTTGTCCTTCCCAGTGATGTGCTCTTCCTGTAAAAGAAATTAAAAGAAAATTGGTGTACTAATTCATATTTGGTAAAATTTGCTTGATAATTGGAGGCCTGGTGTATTTTTGTTTTGTGAGACTGAGGTCATCAAGAGCCACAACTGTCTTCTGTTAATTGTTGCTAGAAGAGAACTTTCCCTTGAATTCCAGTTGTTCAGTTTATCTGTGTTCCTATTTGGCTAGATACTTCATTGGTTTTGAAGGCAGGCATTTGGCACTTTTGTCTATGTTTACATTTCCTAATCAAACATAGGAAACCTAAGTACAATTTAGGCCCTTCGGCTCACAAAGCTGTGCCGAACATGTCCCTACCTTAGAAATTACTAGCCCTCTATTTTTCTAAGCTCCATGTACCTATCCAAAAGTCTCTTAAGACCCTACCGTATCTGCCTCCACCATCGTTGCTGGCAGCGCATTCCACGCACTCACCATTCTCAGAGTAAAAAACTTACCCCTGACATCTCCTCTGTACCTACTCCCCAGCACCTTAAACCTCTGTCCTCTTGTTGCAGCCATTTTGGCCCTGGGGAAAAAGCCTCTGATTATCCACACGATCAATGCCTCTCATCTTATACACCTCCTATCAGGTCACCCCTCATCCTCTGTCGCTCCAAGGAGAAAAGGCTGAGTTCACTCAACCTGTTTTCATAAGGCATGTGCCCCAGTCCAGGTGACATCCTTGTAAATCTCCTCTGCACCCTCTCTATGGCTTCCATATCCTTCTTGTAGTGGGTGACCAGAACTGAGCACAGTACTCCAAATGGGGTCTGACCAGAGTCCTATATAGCTGCAACATTACCTCTTGGCTCCTAAATTCAATTCCACGATTGATGAAGGACAATACACCGTATGCCTTTTTAACCACAGTCAACCTGTGCAGTTGCTTTGAGCATCCTATGGACTTGGACCCCAAGATCCCTCTGATCCTCCACACTGCCAAGAGTCTTACCATTAATACTATATTCTGCCATCATATTTAACCTACCAAACTGAACCACTTTACACTTATCTGGGTTGAACTCTATTTGCCACTTCTCAGACCAGTTTTGTATCCTATCTATGTCCTGCTGTAACCTCTGACAGCCCTCCACACTATCCACAACACCTCCAACCTTTGTGTCATCAGCAAACTTACTAACCCATCCCTCCATTTCATTTATAAAAATCATAAAGAGTAAGGGTCCCAGATGTAATAAATGCAAGCTCACTCTTAAGTTTTAAGAATAACTTGGATAGATACATGGGTGGGAGAGGTCTGGAGGGTTATGGACTGGATGCAGGTCAATGGGACTAGCGGAATAATGTTTCGGCACAGACTAGAAGGGCCGAATGGCCTGTTTTCTGTGCTGTAGTGATCTATGGTTGTAGCAGATCCCTGAGGCACACCACTGGTCACTGACCTCCATGCAGAATACAACCTGTCAACAACAACTGTCTTCTGTGGGCCAGCCAGTTCTGGATCCACAAAGCAATGTCCTCTTGGATCCCAAGCCTCCTTAATTTCTCAATAAGTCTTGCTTAACAAAATTCTTTGAAGGTCTAGGGCAATTCATCTTCATCTTAGATGGTGAGATTTTGTGATTTTAAACACACTGCTGGAAAGAGTGGTGGAATTAAATCTAACAGTAATTTTCAAATAGGATTGGATGGGAAAACAATTTATGGGGAGAGAAAAGCATAGTTGGTAGTGAGTGGGATTAAATGGACAACTATTCCAAAGAAAATGATTTAAAATTCTCTATGTAGTCATACTTGTCTGTTCTTATGAAGCACAAAAACATGTGAAGTAAGGGTAGAGGTGAACAGAATATAAACCTGAATAGGTGAGTAATCGAAGAATTCCTTTTTGTAAGTGTCAGAACATTCATTTTGTGTGCAGTGAGCATATTGGAAGAGTTCCAGACTTGGTCAGCAACTCTATTTAGATACTTTGAGACGGCTGGCAGAGTATCCAATGCTAGAATGCATACGTCAGTTTGCATTCTAAAATGGGTTACCTCAGAAAATCCTGGTGGAATTTGAATAGTCTATTGTACTTAATGAGTCCCATGATGTTGTTGTGAACTTCGAGAACCTTGATTTAATAAAGAGTACAAAGCTGATCAGTAAATTTTCCTCCTTAACAATGGAACAGTTTTTTGAGGAAACCTGGATTATTTTCTTCCTGTATGTAGCTGTGTAACTCTGCAGAATACGGATAATATCTGAAACACTTGCATTTATTCAGCAATATCATTGAGCCTCTGGGAGCAGATCGAGCAAAGAAGGGAGAATTAAGATCTATGTTTCAGGATATTTGATGAATAACATTATAGGTCAGCCGAATGTCTGAAGGAAGAGAGAAAATGAATTTATTTTTCTTCTTTGTCCAGCTTGTTAAAATAGATTATTCTGAAAATCTGGTGATCTTGTACGCATGCAGTTACAATCGTTTTGATGATGAGAGGTTTCGAATACTCCATCCACCACCTTGACTGTTGATTTTCTTCACTGCTGGCCAGAGTGTGCACCCTCTGCAAAATTCACTACAGTTATACACCTATCCTACTGTGACAGCATCTTCCAAATGCTGTATTTTTACCACCATGAAGGGCATGGGAACACTGCCACCTACATTTTCCCATCCAAGTTTCACATCATCCTGATTGGGGAGAAATGTCAGCATTCCTTTTATCATCACTGGATCTAAATCCTGGAACTCCCTCCTAACGTGGTCCCACTTTTTCAAGGGCAGTTAAGGATTGATAATACATGATGGCCAGACCTTGAAAGATGAATAAATTAAAAAAAAACTTTATAATTGCTCTAAAATCAGCTAACATAACATTTAGTGTATGAATAGAGACCCAGAATAAATACTGATGACTTTCTTGTTAAATTTCTTGCAGTGAAATGTTAGTATCTAGTCGGCCAAGTTTACACTGCGATTACAAGCATGCCCAATTTATCACTCGAGGTTAGTGAGATTGAAATTTCTCCATCTATGGATACTTCTGTCACTTGACGGGGCAACAACTCTTCAACCATCTTTTTTCTTTTATTTGCTCTTGAGACATGAGAAGTAATTGAAACGTGAAGTGAAGAAGTCATCTATGTAGCTGTTGCATTGCATAAAATAATTTAATGACCCAGTCACTTCGTACTTTCCTTAAACCTCATTCCCACACCCACTCGTTCGAACCAATGGCGTTTTCTCAGCAGTTTCAGACATTTCAACAATATAATCTAGGAAATGAAGAAGCATGGAAAATAACCTGTCAATTCTTTGGATTGAAATTAAAATAAATCCAAGAATATTAGTAGTAAAATGAAATATAAAATTATTGTTAAAAGCTGAAACATTCAGAAACCAGCAAGGATCCTGTGTGTGGAAAGAAATACTTAACGTAGGTTGTCCTTGATCATTGTATACTTCTGGGACCGGAAAAGAGAAATTGGGTCTTAGCCAGTTCCTCTTTAACTGAGTTAAGTATAACTAGAGCAAGGGAACAGTATTCCCCAAGGAATGTCCCAGCTAGTGCATAACTTGAGTTTGGTTCATAGCTGTTGAGATTTGTCTTGTACTTTACATTTTAGTTCTAACAGTAGTGACTTGCTGTGGTAGTGGGTAAATGTTTTTCTATTTATTCAAACAAAGCTCTCCTGGAGAATTGTAATCTGTTTGCACCATTTTTCAAAAAAAAATCATCAGAGCAGACAATGGAAATATGCTTCAGAAGCTGATCCTGTTTAGAGATATTGTTAAGGTTACTGTAATGTGTTTTCCTTCCACCTCATCATTTCTCTCTTGTCACTTGTTCCTCCCCCCCCCCCACCCACCCACCCCAAAAACAAACCCACTGTCATCAAGATAAGCTGAACCTGCTCTTTTGCACACTGTTTAAAAGGAAAATGTAAGGAAGTTGTTCGTTTTTCATAGGGTTATTCAAAACTTGAAGCTTTCAGTTCCTTTCAAGTTCCTTCCATGAAGTAACATTTTAGTTTGAAAGTTAAGTTATTCCTGATTCTTTGTATTTCTTGAAAAGTACTTTTCCAATTTAAAAACCAAAAGCAGTGAAGAACCATCTTTTCCATTTGTATATTTCATTTGGAATGTTTGTATCGTTTAAGAGCTATATGCAGAGATGGTGTATATTTTTAACCTTTGACAAAGCAGTAGCATGCCTAGTTACGATGAGGATGTAATCTGAAGATATGTAACAAGGTTGACATTTTCATTTGTCCTTCAGATCAGTGACAGATGGCTTTCTGTGCCAGGTTTAATGTGCTGACTTTACAAAGAAAGCACAATGTTATGAAGAATAACCTGTTTGAAGTAGAAAACAAAAAAATGCTGGTGTCTGAGTCTGCTGCATTATGGGAGTGGGCCATTCAGCTCTGTTGTTCCACTGTTAGATAATGGTTGATCTGTGCCTTGCTCTTTTTTGATCTGCATTTGGCCCGTGAGGAATATAGGGTAGCGAGGAAGGAACTTAAGAAAGGGCTGAGGAGAACTAGAAGGGGACATGAAAAGGCTTTGGCTAGTAGGGTTAAGGAAAATCCCAAGGCCTTTTTCAAGTACGTCAAGGGTAGGAGGATGGCTAGGGTAAAGGTAGGTCCGATTACGGACAAAGGTGGGAGAATGTGCCTGGAGGCGGCGGAAGTGGGAGAAGTTCTCAATGAGTACTTCTCTTCGGTATTCACCAGGGAGAGGGGTCTTGATGATGCGGAGGGGAGTGCTGGTAGGGGTAATGTTCTTGAGGTTGTAGATATCGAGAGAGGATGTGTTGAAGTTAAATAATATTAAGACAGATAAATCTCCGGGGCCTGACGGGATTTTCCCCAGGCTGCTTCGAGAGGCTAGGGAGGAGATTGTTGAACCGCTGGTAAGGATCTTTGAGTCCTCATTGTCCACGGGGATGGTGCCGGAGGATTGGAGGGTTGCAAATGTTGTCCCCTTGTTCAAAAAAGGTAATAGGGATAGGCCAGGGAATTATAGACCGGTGAGTCTCACGTCTGTGATGGGTAAGCTGTTAGAAAGGATTCTAAGGGATAGGATTTATGAACACCTTGAGAATCATGGACTGATTAGGGACAGCCAGCATGGCTTTGTGAAGGGAAGATCTTGCCTCACAAGCCTGATAGAGTTCTTTGAGGAGGAGACTAGGAAGATTGATGAGGGCAGTGCGGTGGATGTGGTTTATATGGATTTTAGTAAGGCATTCGATAAGGTTCCTCATGGTAGGCTTCTTCAGAAGGTCAGAGGCCGAGGGATCCAAGAAAGCTTGGCTGTGTGGATTAGGAATTGGCTTGCATGTAGAAAGCAGAGGGTTGTGGAAGGAGTGCCCTCGGATTGGAAGGCAGTGACTAGTGGTGTCCCGCAGGGATCGGTTCTGGGACCTCTAATTTTTGTGATATTTATAGATGACTTAGATGAGGGGGTGGAGGGCTGGGTTAGTAAGTTTGCGGACGACACTAAGATAGGCGGTGTTGTGGATAGTGTGGAGGGCTGTCGGAGCTTACAGAGGGATATTGATAGGATGCAGAGCTGGGCTGACAAGTGGCAGATGGAGTTCAATCCGGAGAAGTGTGAGGTGG
Organism: Pristis pectinata; assembly: GCF_009764475.1. Lineage (NCBI taxonomy): Eukaryota > Metazoa > Chordata > Chondrichthyes > Rhinopristiformes > Pristidae > Pristis > Pristis pectinata. Next base: position 47,174,049 of record NC_067419.1, on the reverse strand, counting down.
TACACTTTGGAAGGACAAACTCCAGGGCAGAGTACTGGGTGAATGGCAAGGTACTTGGCAGTGTGGAGGAGCAGAGGGATCTGAGGGTTCATATTCAGAGTTCATTGAAAGTTGCCTCACAGGTGGAAAGAGCAGTTAAGAAGGCCAATGGGATGTTGGCTTTCATAAGTGGTGGGATTGAGTTCAAGAGCCACGAGGTGATGATGCAGCTTTACAAAACTCTAGTTAGGCCACACTTAGAGTACTGTGTTCAGTTCTGGTCGCCTCATTATAGGAAGGATGTGGAGGTGTTGGAGAGGGTGCAGAGGAGATTTACCAGGATGCTGCCTGGATTAGAGAGTATTGAATATGAGGAGAGGCTTAAGGAGCTAGGGCTTTATTCACTGGAAAGGAGGAGGATGGGAGGAGACATGATAGAGGTATATAAAATACTGAGAGGAATAGATAGAGTAGACAGTCAGCGCCTCCTTCCCAGGGCACCAATGCTCAAGACGAGAGGGCATGGCTTTAAGGTTATGGGTGGGAGGTTCAGGGGAGATGTCAGGGGGAGGTTTTTCACCCAGAGAGTGGTTGGTGCATGGAATGCACTGCCTCGGGTGGTGGTGGAGGCAGATACATTGAACAGGTTCAAGAGCTTGTTGGATGGGCGTGTGGAGGAGTGTGGGATGGGGGGATATGTGGGAGGTGAGGGTGGTTTGATGGATGGCACAACATGGTGGGCCGAAAGGCCTGTTTTGTGCTGTATGGTTCTATGGTTCAAAATCTACCTCTTTTGTTTCACACTTCAGTCTGTGGAAGGAGCAAATTCCAGATTTCCTGAACCTTTGAGTGTGGGGGAACTTAAAAATATGCTTCCTGACATCACATCTACTGACCTAAGAATTTTTTAAATTTGTGTTTTCATTTGGATTCCCCTTAAAGGTTTTTTGTTCCCCATCAAATTTATTACTGGAATTACTTGGATTATCTCATCCTTTAATTTAAATGCAAAGAGAATAAGCTATGTTTGTGCAATCTGCCATCAGTTTAACCATTTCAGTCCAAGTATCATTCTGGTCAATTTACATTTGTGCTGCCTGCAAGAGCACCATTTCCTGGTTTTCAATTGTTAAGCTGGTTCTGTTGATTGCAGACCTGAAGTGAGTTTTTGGCACAATTTCTACTAGTGTGGAGTAAATTTGGCAAAATAGTCACCACTTTTACATTTTTGTGAAAAAGTGCTATGCAAATCAGTTTCAGAGAATTACATTGACTGTTTACATGTCAAGATGAATGATGTTGGTCCTGGGAATAGTGCAGCATGAATTTCGGGCATCTGTCATTGATGTCTGGCTCTTCTGTGCCAGGTATAATGTTGTGACTTTACAAAGAAGGCATAAAGCTTCTCTGTGCTGTTCCAAAAATGTGCCAGAGCATTTCCTACACAATGCTCTTTTCTCCAATTTCAATTACCCAATGGCTTCTGTGTGATTAAGAATTCATTGCCATTATCAATTAGGAACTGGATTGAGACTGTTGAGGACTGAGTTCCAAGATGATTGAAATTTGGAAGCATTACGGCCAGCCTTTGACCCTATCAGTTTGGCCTGAAATTCCATCAAGCGTAGGTGAAAGTCAGAGTATCTAATCCACTGCCTTTAAAAGGCCACACTTTGTTAGTGGAATTAACACTGGTTCAAGAATGCATTCTGAAATAAAGTTTGATTGTCCTTTAAGAACTATTATATATACACTTTATTTATTCCTCTTCCATTTAATTCTGTGTAGTGATCTTGAATCTATGTTTGGGTAGTATGTAGTTCATTATTTTTAACTGGTAGTTTATTTTCCAATATTATATAGCCAGAGGTTCAGATTTTCCTGTTCACAAGCCAGATCATTTTTTTTAAACTGAACATTATTTGTGTGGGAGGTTTGGACATGTGGGTTTTGAATCATCTTCAGGAATCTATTAGACAGTATTGAGGGAACTTTGCTAATTGAGTTTGCATTTTAAATTTGATAATGTTTAAATGTGATACCATCTATCTGCGCAAATAAATCCTGCATCAGGAGTGTATTTATGGTAGACAGGAAGTGTATATCATGTCTGAAAATAGCTGAATTGCAAATCGGCTCAAGCTCCACATAAAAGGCAGTCTTTTAAAAATTAAATATGAGTACACTGTCACATTTGCAGTAAGTCTTTCAAGAGAGGGAGTATGATTAAATACAATCATCACAGGAATATTTTATCTCTATTTGATAAATATTGCACTTTAAACTTTAAACAAAATGCATTGTGAAAATAGGATAATATAAAAAAAATGCATGTAGCCCAGTTCTTCCAATGACTAATCCATGGTGCCAATGTTACCCAAGTGTCTGGGGATATTCAATTATAGTTCCATAAAAAATTGCATCATTTATATTCTACTCTGCTCATGTTTAAAGCTTGTTAAGTTTTACCACACTGAACGCTTTTCGCACCAGTACATCATCCATTATGACCTAGAGAATTTTGTCTTTCCATATTAAAACTTAGATACTTTTGGACAGATTTATTTTTGCTTTGGAAGGGTTCACAGAGCAGCAGCTGATTATGCAGGGAATCTGTTGAACAAATTCCATCACCTGCTGGAACTAGGTTTGGGAGGATTTTTTTTTCTGCCTTGTGCATCTTTTGAAGCTTGTTCAAATATTTTAATTCCACACTAGGTTTTGAGTTGCACCAAGTTGAAGTGTTTTTTTTCTCTTTAAGATGGGTTTCAAATTCAAATCCTACCTCAAAGTTCAATGTTGCTAGACTGCACCTCAGCCACGGCTCATCCACTGAAACCTTTGCCATGCTTTTGTTTAATTCTGGGCTTGAATATTCTAACCCACTACTGGCTGGCCTTTAATATTCTAACCCACTACTGGCTGGCCTTTAATATTCTAACCCACTACTGGCTGGCCTTTATGTAAATTTGAGGAAATCTTTTTAAGTCAACAGATCCATGGAACGGGCAGATTGTTTTATGAGGAAAGGTTGGGTTATCTAGGCTTGTATCTGCTGGAGTTTAGGAGGGGATGATAGAGGATAAAAGATCTTAAAAGATAAGAAAGAGTATCTTTGGCAGGGTGCCACAGTTACCCAGGTGATCTTGATGTTTACAAGGCTGTCTTGTTAAGAGATGAATGAGGTCTGGTAAAGAGTAAACAATCAGAGGGAAATGTTAAAGCTGTGAAATGCAGGTCAGAGCTGTTGCTGAAACCTGAACCAAAAAGGACAATTCTGGCACTATCTATGGGGAGAGAATATCATTATTACAGATAGCTATTCTTATAGCAGAATTGGCCAGTTCTGAAATAAAATGCAAGTTGGCTGAAATTGTTAAATTTGAGTCTTGAAGACTGCCACAGCTTTGAGTGGGATAAAAAAAATTAGTGACAGGCGACTGGGTTGTCATTATGACAAATGAATCTTTGAAACTTTCTTCCTGAAATGGGCAGTGGTTGACTGTTTTTGTAGCATACCTAGGTAGATTCTTGATAGGGAGGTTGTGAGAGATCACCACAGATGGATGGGTTGTGGAGTTGAAGTTAGTCTGATCAACTGTGACCTTATTAAATGGCCAAACATGCCTAAGGGGTTGAGTATCCATGTTTGTATCTACAAATTTCACGTCATATAAGATGGTGATAATAAACCTGATTCTGATTCTATAATCACCACCCATATTATCTTAACTCTGATTCACTTGTTATAACACTGTTTGTTGCCTTACATTGGCTCTAGATTTTTAAATATAAAATCCCGTCTCCAGACCCCTCTGTTGCCTTTGTCGAGTCCTGTCTCAGGCCACCGCATCTTCAGCTTATAAGGAATATGCAGAGCAATGTCTCTACAATTCCTTTCTGTCTCTTGAACTCTTTTCGTCTTCAGGAGGTTCTTGAAATGATAAAATTTCTTTATTAGTCACATGTACATCAAAACACACAGTGAAATAATCTTTTTGCGTAGTGTCCTGGGGGCAGCCCACAAGTGTCGCCACGTTTCCGGCACCAACACAGCATGCCCACAACTTCCGAACCTGTATGTCTTTGGAATGTGGGAGGAAACCGGAGAACCCGGAGGAAACCCATGCAGACACGGGGAGAACGTACAAATTCCTTACAGACAGCGGCCGGATTTGAAAGTGGGTCGCTGGTGCTGTAAAGCATTATGCTAACTGCTACGCTATCGTGCCTGCCCCTATACTACTGTATACACCTTGACAGAGTGTTTGGTCAACTCCCCCAATATGCCCTTCTGTGGTTCAGTGCCAGTGTTGTTTGATGCTCTCTGAAGTGCTTTGAGATATTGTAGATTAAAGGGAAGTATCCTGAGCCAGATTCAGTCTATCAATCTCCTCTTGAAAGCATAATGTCTGAAATTAATTACTCCCAACTGTATCTGCAAGGTTGATTTACAGACAAATGACCTTGATTTGCTGCCTGATATTTGGCCACTGCTGGTGACAGTCAATCATTACAAAAATGTTCGTCACCATATCTTTCATATTTCTGAACATTCTGTTTATGCTTCTTCCAAGCACGTGTTTCAGCCATCTAATTTCAATGTACATTACCTTGTCTGATTTCAAATCCATGCACAGTTGCTTTTGCTAGCCGCTCTATGTACATTGGTTTACTTGGCTTTAATCGATCTCTTTTTTGACTTTTCATGTTATTTGTGTTGCAATCATTTTATGAAATCAACACTAAGAGCTTTCCTGCCTTTTCGTTTCAGAACAAATTATAGAGCTACACTGGTTGTTACAGCCTCCCTCATCGTAGTGGGTTTGTGAATTAAAGTAACTTTACTTCTAGCTATGATTTCTATTTTGCCTCTTTAGAGTCCACCGTGTTCTTGTGTGGGGCGCAGTGATCAAAAGCATAATAATAATTAGATGCATCTTACATTAGCAGCTAAGCTTTGCTAAATCATTGCATAGTGGAATATGGAATATAGTATTTTCAAACCATACATAAACTGAGTGTGGTAGTAATTCCATTATTCAATGTTGGTAAGCTACTACGTCAACAAATTCGAACTGCAGCCAGTCTACTAGTAAATTCAGCTAAAGCTCGTGCTTTGAAAAATGTATTTTGATAACTGGCAGGAATGAAAAGTTGCTAAATTTAAGAAATGGTTAATTTCTGAAAGCCATCAGGAGGCTCATCTGGAGAAAATATGCAAATGGCATGTCCTCATTTGAATTGGTCACTCAGGCTTGAGAACCAACTAAACGGCTGTTACAGTTTTGTTTCCAGTTAAGCCAAACCTGGGGACTATTTGTGAGAATTAAACTAGTTTTTATCTCCTTTTTAGAGGTGTGAGAATTTCAAGTTAAAATTTATTTTCTTCTTCTGTTGCCATCTTCAGGTAAAGAGCTGAAAGTACAGTTTGAAACGAGGTATTTCATTCTGGGAAGTATTGGAAGACCTGACTGTTGCTTGATCCTATCTATAGACAATCCTTGATTTCTGACTCTGGAAAAGTTTGAAAAATAATATCCCTGGGGAACACCTTGTGCTTCCTTTGCCTCTGCGATTGGGCTGACAAAATCTCTTGGAAAGCAGAATAGGTTACGGCATACCTTGGTTTCTTCTGTGATCTGTGAAGTTCTTGGAGCAACAAATGTGTGTTGACTGATCGCTTAGAATAATGATTTAATCTCAAGTCAAGCTCAAACTCTCTGTGCAGATAACCAAGGATGTAGTATCAGTGATCATTTTAGAAAAATAATTGAGATGTGGTTATGTGAACTGGTTGGTGACCGATGCCCATGTTCAGTATTGGTTTTAAAAAAAACTAACTGCACAATATTTTGAAATGGGGAAAGTGCATGCTGGAATTGTATAATAATCAAGTACTTGTTATTATGGCCAGACTACATTTCCTCGAGGAATAAGTGACAATTCCTTCAATTCTTTTGTTGTCTCCCAATATGTAATGAGCTCCTAAATGGCAACAGCAGTGTTGAAAGAGTAAAAAATTGCAGCAGACCATGGGTGTTAGTTTTACTGCAGTATTTACAGAACATAACATAGCTTATCATGTGTCAACTTAGTTACAGCTGGTTGATATTGAACAACTGTAGAAAAGGAATATATTTGACAAAAGTTTTTGTACGATTTGTGGTTAGTTAAATCTAAGTGTTGCCCGGCTACACAAGTCTCCTCTGTCCTACAAGCAAATGTTTATGATGAAACCCTGGAGAAAGTGGATCACTTTCTCATGCTCAGAAATGCACTCTGATAGCAGATATAAATGATGAAGTTTACCATGACCTGTAGAACCAGCACAGCCTTTAACCATCCACAAAAAAGAGTTTGAAGACCAACACCTCGAGTGACCCACACGGGACATCCTCTCTCTTCTCTCCTCTTCCATCGGGCAGAAGATACAGCAGCCTGAAGGCATGTACCACCAGACTTAAGGACAGCTTCTACCCCACTGTGATAAGACTATTGAACAGTTCCCTTATACGATGAGATGGACCCTGACCTCACGATCTACCTTGTTGTGACCTTGCACCTTATTGCACTGCACTTTCTCTGTAGCTGTGACACTTTACTCTCTATTATTGTTTTACGTGTACTACATCAATACACTCTGTACTAACTCAATGTAACTCCGCTGTGTAATGAATTGACCTGTACGATCAGTATGCAAGACAAGTTTTTCACTGTACCTCGGTACAAGTGACAATAATAAACCAATACCAAGCTCAGGGTTCACCAGGTAGCAGCAATCCCCATCTATTTGTTTGCTTTGGTAGCATGGACTGAAGAAGTACCACAACATTATTTGCACAATCCTCCAAACCCATATCCCCAGCACAGGCTTTAATCACTCAGTCACCTCATGTGGATTGGAGTGGGGGACGGCCACAAAGTTTGCATTGTTGACACCAGAATCCTGAACTAGGCACTTCACTGAGTGCTCTGTCACAGCAAGGGATTGTTAGGAGGGCAGGGGATAGGATTAATGGATGTTCTCAAAATTCTCCTTTAAGGAATATAACACCACCAACTCTGGCCTATAACTGTTTAAGTTGGAAGAGAAGCAAACAAAGCATTGAGAACCTTGAGGAACACAGAAGCCAAGTAAAAATGTCAGGAGCTCCCTAACTCCTCACAGATATGTTCCATCATGCATCTCCTTTTCCACCTGTGGCAGAGTCTGGAATTGTAGCAAGTTATCCTTGACCCTGGTGGGCAGACTAATAAGATAAAGTAGTCTATCTTGGCCAGTAATATTTAAGGCTTTGGTATAACCACTGTTAATTGTTTACAGGGTGTTAAGTACTTGCTATTATGGTCAATGAAAACCAAATTCATTTGAAGTATGTTGCAGCATTGTACTGAATTTATCTTTTTCATTTGTTTAGTTCTTAGACCAGTTCTGATGGAAGGTCATTGACCTGTGAAGTTTCTCTTCCATAGATGCTGCCTGGACTGCTGACCACTTCCAGCATATTTTGTATTTAACACTAGTTTAAATAAATCGGTCTAAATAATATCAATTAAATATTCCTGATTAGCTATAACTTAAATATATGGAGGCTTGTTGGTTCATTTTGTAATGCAGTTACCTTCATCTGTTAAGCTTTTCATTTCTATACATTATGTGGAAAAACTAATATAAAATAATTCAGCCTTTCCAGAGTGTAGGACAAATATGCTATTTTTTGTTCTAACACTGAAACAAAGTTTGTCAACGTACGTGATATGTCCTGACATGCTCTAAAAAATCGCCCTTGCCCTGATTGGCTTACCTTAGTTGGACCATATTAAAGTACTAAACAGGCATCTGCTCCAACAGTAAATGAGCACCAATTATTTACATTTTGATTCATTGAAGCACTGAGTATTGAATATATTCTTGCACCCTTTTTCCTGTTGAAAGGTTTCATGCGTCAAGTAGAACAGATTTGCAATACAAATCATGCTATACTGGATTCAGTTATTTTTGCAGTATGTCATGGCACTGCTTTTTCCTGAAATGGTTTGGCAAGACCTTGTCTATGAGGAGTGTTTGTGCTATGATTGTGAGCATGAATTCTTGTAAGCATCCTTAAATCTTGACTGAACTACTTCACAAGGATTGCTTATGTTGTGTGGCTGCATGAAATAAAAATGAAAAATGAACTGACATATTTAACAAATCCTTTAGTTAATCCCCAGCATTTAATGTTTGTGGTTTATTAAGTGTGAAAAAGCCTGGTTTCAGTTGTCATTATTGCAGCAGTTCTTTTGTCCCATTGCAACAGTTATATTTTGAGGGGAATTGATGAGTATTTTCTTTGGGTTTTTGTTTCAAACAGTCCATCAATTGTTTTGTTCCAGTGATGAACACCAAGTCCAAAACACTGGCCCATGAGTAATTCAGATGAAAGTTCAACATTTGAAATGTGAGCCCATCTTCCCTCAGTAGTTAAAAAGTCCCCTGTGAATTTGAAACATTTTATCCTATTCTTCAGCCTTCAAAAACAATCTACAAGGCTTTGATCGTTTGTTCATTACTGTTCCTACTCCACTCAGAAATACGGTTAGTGTTTGAGGAAATAGGAGTGTGAACAATTTTTAAATTACATGCTTGATCTGACTTCTGTATTTGAAATATTGGCGAGTAAACTAAAAAATACTTGGGGTGGTGGGGAGAAGGGAGGATGGGAACTGATCTGGTTTGGAATGCAGTTTCTGAAGATCACAGTTACCAAACTACTACCATGCTTAATTTCATGAAGTTCATGTAACGGTGCTTAAGAGATAGTACAAGGTGGTGTGCTTGAATTTTTTGACTCTGGCGTTTGTAGTAAATATTGAGACAGTATTTTTCATATCTTTTGTAGGCATGTATAGATGATAATTTGGATATGGTGAAATTCCTAGTGGAACATTCTGCAAATATTAACCAGCCAGATAATGAAGGTTGGATACCACTACACGCAGCTGCCTCTTGTGGATATGCAGATATAGCAATGTAAGTACTGGTCATTCCTATTTTTAAACACTTCACACTTTTTATTAATTGTCATTTGGTGATATAAAGTCTGAACAGGCAAGCCTAGAACCAAATGTGGAACCAGCTGGAAAGTTCACAGGTTTCCATTTGGTTATGGAAAATTGACTTTAGTGTTGGGAAGCAATATCAGCATAAAGATGCTGCTCTGTACAAGGTTCAAAAGTATTTAAGTAGGTTAAAAGCTTTCTTTAAGTATCATATTGTATTTAATATGGCTGTTAATTCCCTTTTCCCATTACAAGGGAGGTGATACTAGAGGTGCGACTGAGAGAAACGTTATTTCGGTCTTCTAACCAATGTAAGCATTATTAACTCCACTAAATTAAATTCCTCAAGTATTTGCAAACTTTTCTACCTGAAACATACAAAACATCTACTGCGGCAGTGTATGCAGTGGCCAGTTTCTGGAAATAAAAACATAGCATTATCATGTTTGCTTTGTGATTATCATAGCCTTTTGACTAGGTTTAGTCCCCACCGTTAGAAAAGGTCAGTCATTTCCATCTCATGAGAAAAGACCATCATTAGTCATGTGCTACTTGTTAAATATTTTAGACAAATTGCAATGGCATTTCTCTAGCTTATAACTTGTTAAATTTCAAGATTTAACTTGGTGACTTTTTTGTGTACCACCTCAATCTTGACTGACTTCACCTACATTCCTCTGCTTTAACTTGGGAAATGAAGCTGATCTTCATTTAGGAAGCAGTAATATTACCACCCTGTAAAGCTAGCTGTTTGTTAGAGAATTTTTTAAAATGATTATTCACCTGTTGTACTTGCAATACTGGAGAGCCCCTTTCAATGAGTGCATTGGTATTAATATTAGGTTCTTAGATATGTTACATGACTCATTAATATCTAATTAAAACAGTCTTGAGCTGAAGTGACTTTGTCTGATTTCAGTGTTTGCATGTTCTCATATACATTGTTTCATTTGAGTTACATACGTTTGGTTTGGAGAGCATTCAATATATTTCCAACATTAAGAATCAGGAGCAGCAGGAGGCCATCTGGTGCCTCAAGCCTGGTCTGCTATTTATTAAAGCCATGGCTGATAACTTAATTTTGACATCCCCCTGCTTACCCCTGGTAACCTTTCACCCCCTTGCCTATCAAAGATTTGTATAATTGTCTTAAAAACCTTCAAGGACTTTCCTGACTTGAAACATTGACCATCTGCTTTTCTCCACGGATGCTGCCTGGCCTGCTGAGTTCCTCCAGCGTTGTCTTGTGTTTTTTTAATCTAGGTTCCAGCATCTGCAGTCCTTTGTTTCTCTTTGCTGCTGCCACCTTTGGAGAAAGTCTTCCAAAGACTCTCAACCCCTGAGAGAAAATTTCACCTCATCTCTTAAGAGACCTCTCATTTTTAAACAGTGATCCCTAGTTTTAGGGGAAACATCCTCTCCACATTCACCTTCAGATTCTTCAGGATTGCATTTGTTTCAGTCAGGTTCCCTCTCAATCTTACCTCCAGCAGATGATACAAATATATCTAGTTAACCATTTCTCAGAAGACAACCCACCCATTCTGTATTAAACCTTCGCTGAACTGCTTCCAATGCATTAACATCTTTCAGTAAGAAGACCAAAATCGTACCGGGATCAGCTTGTGAATTTATTCCAAGCACAAGTTGCATGACTCTAAGTTAAGAAGCAGCTGTGCTGTCCACTTAACCCACTGATTAAAGTAAATGACCAGGGGGAGGGGGGGGGGGGGAAGGGAGGTAGAATTTAGAAATTATATTCATGAAAGATTTGTAACTTGAGCCATGTTGATTACTTCCTGAATACTTCCCTAATTGCAGAAAGGGATGTTATAGAGCCATAGAGTTATACAGTATGGAAACAGGCCCTTCGGCCCAACTGGTCCATGCCGACCAAGATGTCCCAGTCAAGCTAGTCTCAATTTGTCAGCGTTTGGCCCATAACCTTATTGTTGTTTGAAAGTAGAACTGAATTTTCTATATTCAGCAGCTGTTGCATGTATGAGGTAATTAGCCAGGTCGTCTGATTATTTTCTGGAAGCTTGGCATTGGTTGCCCATCCCTTAAGGTGCTTGCCTGGAACCATTGCAGTTCTGGTGAAGGTGCTCCCATGTTGCTGTTGGAGAAGGAGTTCCAGAACTTTGACCCAGTAGCAATGAAGGAACAGTGGTACATATCTAGGCCAGGATGGTGTTTGACTTTGAGGGAACTTGCAAGCTGTGGTGTTACCATGTTGCAGAAACCCTTTTCCTTGTTGGTCAAGGTCGCAGGCTTCATGGCTGGCGTTGGAGTAGACTAGGTGAATAATGGCAGTGTATTTTTTTTAAGATGGTGGACGCTGAAACTACAGTGCTCTGGTGGTGAAGGGAATGAATATTTAGGGTAGTGGACGGAGTACCAGTCAAGTGGGTGACTTTGTCCTGGATGGTGTTGAACTTGAGTGTCGTTGGAGCTGCACATCCAGGGAAGTAGAGAGTTCAATGATGCTGCCGACCTGTGCCTTTATTGATGGTGGAAAGACTGATATGAAGGAGAGGAGTCGCTCACTGCAGGATGCCCAGCCTTTGATCTTTGCTTGAAGCCACAGTATTTATGGAGCAAGTCCAGTTAAGTTTCTGGTGACCTCGAGGCATTGATTCATTCAACTGTGTATAAAGTCTAAATATGGCATTAAGAATTGTGCAGATTGACATGGCTCCTTCCAAACAATCAGAGGATGTCATTAATAGTGTTTGCATTTTACTGGCACTGTTTGAAGAAGTGCATGTCCTACTTTGCTAATAAGACTGGTTAGGGGTGAAATTATTGAAAGCTAGTCCTTGTATTTTCCTTAGCCAGCTCAATGTGAAGTCTTTGGTTAGGCTATAAATAATGACTGATTTGAGAAGTGCCTTAGAAGTATGGTAAACAAACAAAATCCTGTCAACCTAAATATTGATTACATTCTTGAACTCCTGTGGGGTTCATGTGACTTTATTTCCTTTTATAGGCTGGTGTTGGCTACTTCAGGCTTAATGCTTGTACTGTTACAAAATAAGTGATTAAAGCTTCCTTTTCTCAAATTTGATGAAAATAAATTCCTGTGTTATTGTTATGTCGCCTGTAATTGCTTAAGTTGTGGAACTAGTGGATTCTAGTTTAAATTGAGTTTGTGAAGCAATTTCTGTCACCTTGAGTTGGTGGTAATGTCAAAGGAACCAGAGGCACTTGGATGCAAATCCCATTATAAGGACTGAGTGATTAATTTGGGCTGATGAAATCAGTCACCATTTACGTCCTAACCAATGATTTCACGTTGAGCTTGCTGAGGAAAGTATTTACTCTGCATATCACTTACAAGGACTGAGTACATAATTTGGGCTAATGGTCTGGATTTCAGCATAGCTGTGAATGGTAAAGCCAAGGGAGTGATGGAGACGTAAGATACCAGTGTTGGAAGAAGGCTGAGATTTTAAAGAGCTGAAGGAGGTAACCAAAATGGTGAGAGAAATGGGACGAATTTGAACACATTTTACATGGAGGCTTTTTTAAAACAAAGCATTTTTTTCTCAGTATCGGCATCTAATCCAAGCATTTTGCATTATGTCATCAATTTGACACAGATTGTGTAAGTGATCTGTCACTGTATTTGCATCCCCATTTCAACATCCCATTAAATATACAGTACTTTTACGTGAGTTAAATCTTAAGTGTGTTGTCTTTATGCAGTTAATGATTGGAATTTGATATACTTGAAATATCAAATTCTATTTCTCATAAGATGCTTGCAGATTTTGAGGAGCACGTGAAATTGTTGCATGAAGGAAATTTGATCTTCATATTGTACTAAGTTAGAAGGAAGGTGGAGATAGGGAAGTGGGAGAAATCTGAGAGATTGAATTGAAACAGTCAGTGGTAGCTGATCTAACAGTGTGTCCCAAGATATCATAGTTAAAGTTGCCAAATAAAGGCAAAGCGTTTTATGATGACGTGTCAGGCACAGATTGATTATTGTGGCTCTTGCATATTCTCAGAACCTTTTTGAAGCAACTCAGAATTTAATTTTTGCTTCAGTCACAAGGCTGCTCAATTCAGCCAGATCAACATGATCTGTTCTAAGGCAAAAGAATGCTAGTTTTGTAGGGTCAAAATATTTTAAATTGTAGGTGGACTGGTATTGCAGTGAACATGGAAAGGATTAAGCTTGTGTTCTCTTTTAGATTTGTAATCAGCAATAAGTTGGTTATTTGGTTGTCAATAATGTGGATTTTGCCAAGAGGTTGCAATTTGTACTTTTCTGTGTTATAGGTGAACTTAGAGGTTTGTGATAATCATCTAATGGCCTGAGAGGTTTGTGATAACCTTCTGATCCTTTGATATACAGCAGGGGCAATGCTGCATAAAGATGTGGATGAAGATGATTCTTCAGTATTGCTGCTTATTGTTGAATTCAGATTTTCTACCTACTGCTGAAGATGCATGATCACACAGCAGTTAGGAATGGGTAATAAATGCACACAAAGGTTTTGAGGTGCTTTGGAGTTCATACGCTTCAGCTCCTTAGTTTGCATGGTTGCAGTTGGCTGATGTCTGATTGTACTGTTGTCACATCTGCATGTTAAAGGTGGCTGCCATGACCTAACCATGCTTACCTACTTGTCTTGACAATCCCCACTCAGCAAATGACTGGGAACAGCACTCCTTCACCTACATCTGTGGGAATGTGATAGGAGTATGGTTGGGGTAGGGATGAGGCTTGCAACATTGGTGGAAGCTAGGAGTGGGGCCATGTCTGCACCTGGAATGGGGATGAGTGCAGATGGAATTCAGTAGTGAAAAGAGCCGTGTGTGAAGCCAATGTGTGGTGGGGAACGGGATCAGGTGTGTGCACAGAGTGCAGCTGGGAGCTTGGACGAGAGTATGACTTGGATCAGGTGCTGGGGACTGGAATGTAGTCTGAGCTGTGACAGGTGTGCCCAGAGCAGGAGATTGTATGGGCTAAAGGGAGGTGTTCTGAAAGTAGGGGGTGGTGTGTACAATGTGAAGGGATTGAAGAGCAGGGTGGACTGAGAATGAAACTTGCAGCACAAGATACAAGTTCAGGAGATACATGGGATAATATTTTAGCTTGAATAGGGGATTGACCGACTAACAGGAAATGATTGGGATTAAAATGGGTCATTTTTGGATTAGAAATCAATAAATAATGGGGTGCCACAGAGATCAATGTTGAAGGGAAACCTCATAGACAAACCTATTAAGGTCCTTTTGTTTTTGAGAATGCAACAGGTTTAAAAAAAAGCAGTCTGAAAGTGATTCACTAGGCTAATTCCTGGCGTTTGAGGGTTGTCCAGTCACAAGCAGCAAAATAAATTAGATCTATATTCTTTGGAGTTTAGAAGAAGGAGGGGTGATCTTATTGAAACATGAAGGATCCTTGGAGAGTGTGGGAGGGTTGATAGGGAGATGTTTCTTCAAATGGGAGAAAACTAGGGAGCCAAGTTGTCAGATGAAGGGATGGCCATTTAAAGCCGAGGTACATGGAGATTTCTTTGCAGAGGTTGGTGAATCTCTGGAATTCTCTACCTTTGTGGAGACTGGATCATTTGGGGGTAATTGAAGAGGAAATACTTGTTTACTTCATTACATGTACTCGACAATTTGAATACCTGTATACTGAATATCTTAAACTTGGCTGTAACTCAGACTGAAGGCTCTATTGGTTTGGACAAAGCGTACTGAGATTTTTAAGGAGAGCAGTGGGCAAAAGAAAAGTTGGATTTTAAAAATCTATGAAGTAGAAAACAAATCAGTAACACATCTTGGTACATCCACATAAATTCCTGTAACTTGCTAAACTTGAAACACTAAAAAGAGTCCTGGAGATTTAAAGCTGGTGGCTCTGTGTAGAAAGTGGCATTGCTTTCCAAACTTCCAAGGCAAAAAAAACATTTCAAACTGAATATACTGGCAAATAACAAACACAAGCATATTTGGTTGGTCATTGAGAATTCTGGATTAAAGGAGGCCATAGATTGAACACTTCACCCTAAATCTTCCATCTTTAGAGCTCATTGACCCCCATAAAATTTGCACACTATTGTTGGCAAGTTGAAACTCAAACCTGTCTTTTCCTTTCATGTACTTGATGTGTACATGTTAATTTTATTTCTCAATGGCTTCCTGAAAACTTAGTGAAAAGTTTCAACAATTGAAAAATAAGTGGTATTTGGAAAAGCAAGATGTTCACAAGTTGTGACAGTTTGAGGGGGAGTAATCTGACATGATCTTGTCTGCTTCCCAGTAATGAAGCTTTTGTCTCTCTGCACATCCTGATGGACCACAAGTATTGTCGGCAATTTTATATCATTTCCCTTTTGGTTCTGATTTTTGCCAAATGAACCAAACATTGATTGAAAACTGCTGCCTCATTATGTTATGAGAAAAGGGGACCTATTTGCATTTGATTCCCAAAATCCCATCAAATGTAGCATTGGTCAGTTTACGACCTGTAAGTTTTTACTTTGCATCTGGAACATGCAAACTCTGAATATCTTGAATGATGTTTTCATTGCTGAGGGGACACCTTTATTAGCATTATAAGGAGATAATGTTAAATCTTTTGCTGGTATGTGTGTTATCCAGCTATAGTCAAGGTAAAGGTTGACAGATATTTGAAGTACATGGGAGTTGAGTGGTAAGGGGAAGAGCATTGGAAAGTAGTATTGAGGCCAAGACTAGATCAGCCATGATCTTACTGAACTTCAGAGCAGGTTCAAGGGGCCAACTGGCCGCCTGCTTTTTCTGATATAGCGCACAAGTGCATCATCACTTCAGAGTTATTGTTTGGCAGCTGCACACTCTTGCAGATTGTTTCCGAATGCCGTATTTCAAAGTACAGTGATCTACATTTGTGACTCAGAGTTAGCAACGTAAACTTGATGCTGTGATACGCATTTGGGACGAACTAGATTTCTCAAAATGCTGTCATGTTTCCCCTGCTTCATGCTGCTTGTGGAGAGTGGACTAACTTTGAAAATGACAACCATAATAGGTCCTTTGGCTTTTCCAACTTCGAATCAAGCTAGCTCAGCCTTTAAGCATTGGCAGAAGTTTTTACCCAGGAAGCTTCTGCTGATTTGGGATAGATGTTTACAGCACCCAAGAAGTCATTTGGCCCACAATATAGCATTAATTAAGATAGTTTAAAATGCACTTGTTAAACAGGAGATATCTTGTTGTACTGAAAGGGTGAGATCGTAGGACAGCATCATTTTGGGGAAATTTGTTTAAAAAAGGAAATGCTAGAAAGATGCATGTTCAGCAAAACCTCAGCAGATCAGGCAGCATCTGTAGAGCGGGAAATTATTCTAAAGGCCCACCAACCCTGAAATGTTATCTGTCTGAGTATTTCAACAACTTTCATTTCAATGAAGCTGTCTTTAATTGTACGTACTGGTACAGGGGCTCCTGGGTTACAGATGACCTGACTTGCACTTCATTACGCAAATAATCTGATTCATTTTTTCAAGCTGGTGATAAAATGTTTCATGTATTTAATGGCTGGATACAGAATATATTCTATTAGTTCAATTATGGGTAGTGTTAGGGTGATAATACAGCAGTGCACGTAGTGATACAACATAGGTAGCTGTAGAAAATTGACATTTTTGACTTGTGGAGCAATTGGCATCCAGATGGTTCCCAGGAATGGAAACCTTATGGAATCCAGGACCTGGGGACTGCCTGTATTTGTAGATAGTACTATGACCAAAGAATTTTCCTAAAGTTACTATGTGGAAGAAATCAGAATCAGGTTTATTATCACTGACGTATGTCGTGAAATGTGTTGTTTTGCGGCAGCAGTACAGTGCACGACATAAAGACATAAAAGTTACGATAAGTTACAAAAATAAATAGTGCAAAAGACAAATAATGAGGTTGTGCTCATGGGTTTATGGACTGCTCAAATCTGGTGGCAGAGGGGAAGAAGCTGTTTCTAAATAGTTGAGTGTGGGTGTTCAGGCTCCTGTACCTCTTCCCTGATAGTAGTAACGAGAAGAGGCCATGTCCCAGTTGGTGAGGGTCTTTAATGATGGATGCTGCTGCCTTGAGGCATGGCTTCTTGAAGATGACCTCGATGGTGGGGAGGGTTGTGCCCGCAATAGAGTTGGCTGACTTTACAACCCTCTGCAGCCTCTTTTGATCCTGCAAATTGGAGCCTCCATGCTAGGCAGTGATGCAACCAGTCAGAATGCTCTCCACTGTACGAATACAGAAATTTGCAAGAGTCTTTGACATATCAGACTTCCTCAAACTCCTAATGAAGTCAAGCCGCTGGCATGCCTTCTTCACGATTGCATCAATGTGTTGGGCCCAAGATGGATCCTCTGAGATGTTGACGCCCAGGAACTTGATGCTGCTCACCCTTGCCTGTCCTCATTGGGTCAGTGGTGGAGTGTGTTCTCCCGACTTCCCCTTCCTGAAGTCCACAATCGATTCCTTGGTCTTGCTGATGTTGAGTGCGAGGTTACTATTGCGACACCACTCAACCAACCGATCTGTCTCACTCCTGTACACCACCTTGTCGCCACCTGAGGTTCTGCCAACAATAGTGGTGTCATCAGTGAATTTATAGATGCTGTTTGAGTTGTGCCTAGCCCCACAATCATGAGTTGTAGGGCAGTGGGCTAAGCACACATCCTTGTGTGCCTGTGTTGATTGTCAGCAAGGAGGAGATTGCTCAATCAATTGCTTTAGCCTTTGTACTTAATATTCAAATATCCAGCAGTAACATTTTTTTCATCTGCACAGTTGGATGGTGCAAGTTCATTCCTCCGATTTTGCCAGTCTGACAACCAAACAGATGACTGGCATGCTGACTTTTGTGCTAAGTTGAAAGATTCCTTGATTGATATGAAAAATACAGGATGCAGCTTGGAGGGCTGATTTTTTTTGCTTCTCTTACTATAATGCTGGAAGTTTGCAGTCTGAGTGTTCACTGACATTGTAGAAATCTTGTACCTCCTGTTAAGTATTCACGTTCCCTTGGTTAAGGGAATTATGTCTGAGTGGGTGCAGAAATTAAGGTAGTGGCTGGGACGGTTTCATTCAGGAACATATTTTGGATGTATGAACTGGAGCAGCTGTGTAGTGGCAAATCATTTGGAGGTTGATCTCATCCTTGGCTGTTAAAATCTGTTGCAGGGACTCAGACAAGTGACCTTTGAAGGGCAGACAAGGTAATGTCATTAACTGTCGTATTTGTGTTGAA
Organism: Pristis pectinata; assembly: GCF_009764475.1. Taxonomy (NCBI): domain Eukaryota; kingdom Metazoa; phylum Chordata; class Chondrichthyes; order Rhinopristiformes; family Pristidae; genus Pristis; species Pristis pectinata. Next base: position 47,155,772 of record NC_067419.1, on the reverse strand, counting down.
TGAATCCTTAGTAAGATGGAAGCAAAGAAAATGAACTTATCTAAAGCTGCATACTTGGTTAATGTCCTGCTGCCCAGTATTAAGTGGTTCATTAGGATCTGCTTCTTGGGCCTGTTACCATGGTACTTTTGTCAAATCAAATAGAATTCTTAAGTGATATCCACAAAGACCTCTGATCTCTAGGGGAGATTTGTTTGTTGTTGCAGAATGTGGACAGGAGCCTAGTGAGATGTGCTGTTATTTAAAAAAAAGTATTACATAAATGACAGAAGCCCCATATTATAGCTAAAAGGTTTTCTGAATTAAAATGCTTTAAATCTGTGTTTGGGCAGTTAATTAAGATGTCATAAATTCACAGATCACAAAGTGGGTTTATTGAATGTGGTTCTTAGAGTGCAGGCTTTCTCAAATTTTCATGTCAGTAATTGGAGCCAAGTTTTGTCTAACTTATTCTGTAACTGAGCTTTCTGTATTATGGGTACATGGATGGAGCAGCTCTCCCAACTTGGGTGTAGAGCAATTCAGAATGTTGCACCGGCTTCTAGCATTGAAGTATTGTTGTGTTTTAACTCCAATATCACTTATTGACTCTGAGATTTTAAGTTACAGCATATTAGATTGTTGCTAAGAATGAATCTGACATTCTTGCATAATTTCATTTGGGATTTCTACATATAATGTGTACTATTGACTTATTGCAAGTTCTCAGTTTAGTGGAGTACGGGAGAAGTAGTGTGGTGAATCTGGATACATGATTAAAAAAAGGCTATTCCAAACAGTTCATGAGTTCGCCTTGAATTGTAGGTAATGTGATGGGCAGTTAGTGCACAGCAATTTCCCACAGTCATGTGACAGAGAGGATAATTTGTTTATAGTAATGTTGGAGAAAGATAAACATTGGCAAGAACAAAGGATAGCACTGCTTTTTTTTTAAAGTGTCATGGGATTTTTCACTTCCCACTGAAGAGAGAGTTCCTGTTTAATGTCTCATCCATAGGCTGGCATACCTGATGTAGTAATCACTTGGCACACTAGTCTAAATGTTCCTTCTGACCTGAGCCACAAGTGTAACTGCACCACAATGCCACGTTGCAAACTTTGAACGCCTTTGTATTTTGCAATCTTTGATCATGTATAACTCGCCATAGGTGAGGTTGTTGTGAAATGCAAGATTGAGTGGGATAGAACTTGAAAGAAGAAAACATCACAGTGGGGGAAATAAGATCAGCCGCTTGTTTAGGATTTCTCAGAAATGGGTCTGAGGGGGTTTGAAACAGTGTGTTGGTAATGACGGCTCAGGTGGCCTGGTACGTGTGTGAATGGACACGGGGACCCTGTGGTCTGAAAGCATGGACCAGGTGTCAATACTCTGTGTAAAGGTAAACTGAACAACCCAAAAGTCTGTTAATACTCATGTTGCTCAGTTTTTGTTTGTGCACCAAATAAGGATTGAGTGAGGACAGGCAGTCTGGAAAGCTTTTCAAAAAGGTCTGATGTTTTAAATTGTCAAATTCTTAAGCATTGACACTTGTTGAAGATGGTCAGGTTGATGGGACTGGTGTGCACTTTTGGGGAATTTCCTCCTGCAATGTATTTTCTTCCTCGTTTTTCTTATCCTGGCTCCATCTCATCAGCCAAAGCTTGTGAAAACACTGCATTGACTATAGCTTCTGTAGAAATGGTGATGATAAGAGACAAGCTATAAAATATTTGGGAGAATAGGTGTATCAGTGGGAAAGAAATCATTACAGTGAGACTGACATATTGTTGGATTAAGCTCCAGAAGATCAAATGTACTTAGGTGTGTGGTGGAAACTAGAATATGGAATGATTAGATGAATGTATTCAAGCAAATGTACACTCTGACAATTTGAATTATTAATGATAAAATGTTAACCTCCACTATGATGAAACTAGGAAGGTAACTTTACCGTTTGGGATTGAATTCACGTGTGAACGATGGTGATGGATCTCCTCTAGACTTGTGATTAGCTTTGCATTAATGGAGGCAATTTTCCAGCAACCTCACTTTTAAAGATAAACTTGGAATTAAGTCAAAGCTGTAACAACGTATTTGTTTTTAATGAAATGGGTGCAATCCACTAAGTGGTTTTAAAAATATTTTTCAGGTATTTAATTAGTCGTGGAGCAAATGTAGCTGCAGTCAACAGTGAAGGAGAGACTCCGTTAGATATAGCTGAAGAAGAAGCTATGGAAGAACTCCTGCAGGAAGAAATTAGTAGGCAAGGTAAGAAAATCCGCTATGTTGGAAAGTGCCTCAGTATTTCTGTGTTGTTAGTGATTGTAGAATTCAATCAGTGACAACTCTCAGATTTTGGATTGGTTGATAATTCTGATAACCTGCAAATGCTTTAGTAACCAATCTTGTTGCAAGTATAAGTTCAAAAGCATTTTCCTTTTGGAGATTTTTCCTTTCTGAGGAATCTTCATCAGATTTGGTTCATGAAACACATCCTCCAATGATATTCTTAGATGACATGAGAAAGCACCTGCTGGATAATTTTCAGTTGATTTACTTTTGGGGTCCGCATCAACCTTGTGATTTTTCTGTTTTTGTCAGATTCTGGGCTTTTTTTTAATAATGCTAAGGAAGCATCTGACGGCACTAATTGGAATGTTTGTTTTTCCATTTATTTTGCCGTGTTATTTGTAAGATTATATGGATAGTACTGAAAACTAGGTGTCAATTATGCAGGTGAGCTGGGCACAGGCATGAGAGTGAATGTGGAAGAATTTGGATGAGAATGTAGGTAGATAAGTTTATGACAACAAAAATGCTTGAGTAGTAGATAACAAAGTTGTAAAAGGGTACAAAGGGACATCAGCTGGAAAGTTGGGCAGAGCAGTGGCAGATGAAATTTCATCTAGATGAGTGAGAAGTAATGCATTTTGGGGTGTGAAATAACTCAAATAACTTAATTATGGTGAATTGATACAAATATACAATTTCAAACAACTTCCTCCTTTACCTGTGTTCTTGTGAAAACAACCTCGGTTATTTGCGTCTGACTTGTACTTCTGCACCAAACAACATTGTAGTAACTTTTTTCCCTCTTCGCCACAGGATCCGACATTGGGCTTGGTGAAATTCAATCCAGATTCACCATTACATTTTGACTTCTGCGTTCATTAACTCTTATATAAAGCACTCTATTATCTTCAGTGTTATTTATGTCTTTATCCACTTGACATCACATTTTGAAGGTCGTGCAAACCTCGGCTTCGAATCTCCCTGCTTTTCTGCATTTTGACTTCTGTTGAGGAAATTATTTCATCTCTCTCTGGGGTGGCACCTGATACTTTCTAGGATTGAGAAACTTATCTATTAACTATTATATTTCCATCATGAGTGACACGCTTCCTGACATCTGTATGCAGATGCTATTGGTCATAACCTAGTCTAACTCTTGTAATCTCCCATGTGCTCTGCTGTCTCTTGTTTCTGGTGTGGATGGCTGAAAAATATATTTCTGCAGTATCTCATTTATTACCAGCAAATTTAGTTTTGGTGCCATAAGAACATGCTGACGAGATGAAAGACCAATTAATCTTTGACTGGGCACCATGAAAGGTTACCTGGTGATTTACCATGCACTAACAGATGAACTACTTCACATTTTGTTGCCCTTGTATGATGGGTAAATGAGATAGTTAGCATGCATAAGATCCTCTATGTAGCATCTGATCTAAAGGATCGCTTTCGTTGGTACAGCATTGATTTATGTAGTGGAGCCCTGAAGAGGAGTTGAGATTCCCACCTGATCTGGGCACAAAGGTGCATCAGCTGAGTTAAGCTGGTGTTAGATTACCCAAGAAGCTGGTGCTCTTTTCCAGTGTATCAGTTCTTCATATGACAGGAATCTAATTAAATTGTGGATAAACGACTGGGTGGTGCCTTTCAGAAGGATAGTTGGTGCTTGTGTTTTCCTGTTTACCTGTTCTCCAGATTGTGACATGTACAATTGATGATGAATTGCATCCCATGGTGTATGAATTTTACTGAGTAGAATCATATCATGTTTCATTGAGGATTTGTGAACCAATTAAATAGAAATTTGTAGAATTGTCCAGCACAGAAACAGGTTCTTTTGGCCTACCGTGTCCATGCCAACCATAATCCCTATCTGCACTAAACTCATTTGTCTGCATTAGGCCTGTATGCCTCTGCCTTTCCTATCAGAATACTTGAGCAAATAGCTTCTAGATTGATATGTTCATATTTAATTGGTCATTTGGTTGTTATGCAATTAAAAGAAAATCAGTGCTGAAGCAAAGCTCCAGTTGCTGTCAAATAGATCTGAAATCTGTTCTTTACACTGTACTTTGAGTGAGAGGAGGAGGAAGTTTCGTATAGCTCAATTCACTTCCTGTGAACTTCATTTTTGTGCAGAGAAGTCCAAAACTTTTCCAGGATTGATAACCAGTCAGTTTGTACCCAGCAATGAAAAACGGTACTTTGCGAGACACCTATCCAGCCCCAGTGTTGGAATCTCTCATTGCAATCTTCCCAAGGTTCCGGAATATTTTTGAAAGAAGGTCCTTCAGCCCAACCACCCTGAAGCAACTTATTGGAGTCATTAATGTAAATCCTCATTTGATTAATTTGAACTCAATGCAATGGTCAGCAATAACACTCCTTTTGCCAGATTGCATTCTTCCATTATATACAGTATTTGTTTCCTTTTTGTGTGAACTTCCTTAATTGCTGCGTTCTTTCATTCTATTTAGCTGTGTGAAGAATTCTAGTGTGAAAATTTAATTTGTTCAGTAGAATTATTAAAATATCAGTGACCCCAATGAGACTTTACTGGTTATCCTTGATTGACTTGAGAACTTGGAGTCAGCTAATGTTGTATGCAGGCCAGACTCAGTACAAGAGGACTGTTATTTTGGGACTGTTACCTTCTGTGATGGACATCTTTGAGTTGGCCAGGAGTTTCAGTAAAAATCTTCGGTCCATTTCCTGGTGCTAGTCTGCAAATCAATGGATGTATTTCATCTAGTTTTACAGCTTGCCATGTTATGTTTTTAATTTGTGCCCTTTTGAATAGCAGGTTAATGGCTAAGCTGTTTGTGGCCGTACTTCCTCTGTGGAGTGCGGTTAATCTTGTGATCTAAATTGGTCATGAGATCACACAAAACTAATTTTGGATTTGATCAGCCAGTTAATATTTGTGAGATCAAGAAGAGATTAGGAAGTGCACAGCATCTAAAATGAGTTTATCATTTTGTGATTGGCGATGGTTTTCACTTCTCTAAGTGCAAGCTAATCACAATAGAGGCTGCCTAACTAATATCAGCCAGAACATTTTCAATAACTTAGACTGAAATGAAAGGAAAACTTCAATTTGTATTCCAAATTTGGAAAAAAGTCCAATAACAATAGACTGTCATAGACTCCCTTTTATTTTAAATGTCCTGTAAGATGGAATACATCCTGAAGACGTCTATTAATTGGTTCTTTTGATCCTTGCACTAATAAATTATGCAAATAATTGAGTTGATTTGGGTGTTCACAGAATTTTTTTTCACCTTTTTATTGGTCAAGCTTTATTTGAGAATCAAATATTTTGCATTTGAAAATCAACTATTTTGCATTTGCATCTTAAGGTAGTTGACTCTTTGCATTTAGTTCAGGGACATCAGAGGTTTGAGAGTTGAACCTCCTGGACTGTTGTCAGTGCTTCAAGTGATTGAAGTTGCTGTTCCAGATGAACATGATGCTATTGTATTAGAATGTTTGACTCTGCTACTATGTAATTTGTATTGACCAATTTCTTGAAATAATCACAATAACACAGGAGGAACACGGATCCTTGCAATTGCTGTGATCTCTGCTCTAATCTCATCTTTTCAGACAAGATAAATAATGGTTATTAACTTGATTCACTTGGTGCCTCTATTACCTTTGAGTCAGAATCATGTGTTCCCAAATCTCTCTCTCGGCCCGATGCCTGTAACCAAATTAAATGCTTTTCTACAGCACTAAAGAAATATTGACCTGGCTGTAGTACAGGATGTTTAATGATTGGGAAGTGCACATTACCTCCCAAATGTTTACACTGGCTTCTGTGTGCTCTCCATTTACAGGCTCAAGGTTCTCAATGTGATCCTGAATGCTACTGCTCTATTTGCAGTATTCATAGGCCAAGGAGTACCACAACTTGGTGGGCAGTTTTTCCACAGGAGGCTTTGTGAATATAGTTGATTCTTTTCCATTCACTTGATAATCTCTTGCGATGACTGAGCTTAGAATGAAGTGTCTGAGTCAAGAGTCTGGTGTCAGGCATGTGAACGGCATTCTCTCCCCATTGGAAATTAATGTGTAATTAGGGTGTTGATGGTAGTGATGTGTCCTGGGAAAGAATGCTGACTTTGATTGCATATCTTGACACTTGTTTTGCAGAGGCAGCATTGGCAGCAACACTCGAGCTTGGAGGTGCTTGCCAGAGTTAGATCATGTCTCAAAAACGTGCAAGATCCAGCTGATTGCTGTACTGCTTCAGACGATATTTGAAATGAGTGCAAATAATGCATATTCCAGCAGCTACCATTTTTATTAAAGATGGATATACAGCAGATAATCATGACCATGCATTTTGTTGGATTTGTGTCAGACACGTTGATAAGAAATGACTCTTAAACCTTAGTTTTCTATTTAATATCAAGAACAGAGAAATGTGCTTTTACATTCAACCCTCTCTTACTTCAACAGACTGATCTAAATAAGTGTCAGTAACTTGTACAGAAGTGTGAAATAGTTGCCTCTGAGACCCTCTGTGTACAATATTGCCCTCTGCTGGTAATTCCAGTTTTTTTAAAGCTTTAAGTTAGCCCAAGCTTTTAAATATGAAGAAATGGTGAGCATAATTGTATGAATGCTGCACTTAACTGTGTCTTAAGGGTATATTTGTCATTGATAATATCTTCCCCAAGTCCATCAAAGGTTTGAATAGATGTACAAACTTATTTGTTAACGGGCAAGTCTTAAGGATGCACTTCCATTGATGTATTTATCGAGTTTATAATTTAATGACTGCATAATTGCCATTTAGATTTGGAGGAGGAGAGAAGGAATTGAAGAGATGGAAAAATGTGGACGGATACAGGCTTGGAAGTTAACTCTTTAAGCCGTCTTAGTTTATTATGGGTGCTTATTAATCAATATTCAATGTGCAAGACCAAGTAGGATTGTAGTTTTAAAAGAGCATAGGATAAAAAGTGATCCTTTGTACAATGTTATTTTGACAGCTTAAATTGTGATATTTCATTATATGGAGGTTATTAATGCTGCAGAAGATGTACAGTATGGATTCACTTACAGTACATGTACAGTATGGCTAACCAGTAATGGTATGAATAAAAACTTGAACCATCCAGGATGAATTCCACTGGCCAAATGAAGATTTAAGAGAGCTTTAAGAAATGTTTTTTTTAAGTCTCCTTCCTCTCAATATGTACTCTGAGCAATTTAATGCTGCTGATTTGAACTCGTCATGTGTAGATGCTTTGCCACATGGTGTAGTTGAAGTTCAGATGGTTGGAGCATTGCTGCCATAGGCACTGCTTGTATATTTTCAATGTAAATGTGTGATTCTTTATTTGACAAATAATAATGTGTTCATATTTAAAATGATCTGATTCTACATGATGCTGTTTCTTTGTGGAATTACACTCTTTGATCACGTTTGTTCATGTCACGATTTAAATGTATTGTGAGCTTGAGACATCTAATTTACCCCCCCAAGTTTGCTCCCTAATTTAAGATTACGAGTCTGAACTACAGCTATGGTAAAGGCACAAAGAATGTCCAGTTGGAGACTCCCTATAGTTTTCACGATAAGTAATGGTGCCTTTCTTGCAGATGGAAATTAGACAAAGAAGAGTTGCCTTTTCAGAGTGTGGTTTGAACTAGAGAACTTGACGGGCAATGTAATCACAGTTGTGACATCAGGAATGTGGCAACCAAACTGAAATGAGAAAGATAAAAGTTAAGTGATGTTGGTTGACAGATATAGGAGGCTAGACTGCTTGGAAAATTCCACTGAGAAAAGATTCTTAACATTCACTGCAGCAAGCTGGTGATCTTGGTTTAATATCTTTGTTGCCCCAGATAGTGCACACTTTAGTACTGCTCTGTTTTGTCAGCTTTGGTTATGTGCTCATGTCTCTGGTGTGACCGTGGATTTGCAACTTTGTGACATTGCTGAAAGTCATGTCACTGACCCAAGGATGATACTATGAGAATGACTTTATAGTATCCCGTATCTCTAATATCTCAGCTTTAGCTGCTGCTCTTGATGGATTTTCTCATTAAGATTTTGGATTGTATTGGTAGCCTTTTGCTATATTCATAAAAGCCATGATAACTCTGTGAAATATTATAATTTTCCAAATTAATAATAGATTCCATAGCAAATGATGTCGGGCCTGATGGTGATTTTCTTTAAATTCAACTTCATTAGACTTTGGGTTCAGCATAACTTCTGGTATTCTTTTGCATGATATCTTTTAGTTTTAGCCATTTCATTATTCCCCATATTTTGCCTACTACTCCCTCTGATTCACTGTCCATTTACTCCTTGTCTCTGATTCACTGTCCATTTACTCCTTGTCTCTGATTCACTGTCCATTTACTCCTTGTCTCTGATTCACTGTCCATTTACTCCTTGTCTCTGATTCACTGTCCATTTACTCCTTGTCTCTGATTCACTGTCCATTTACTCCTTGTCTCTGATTCACTGTCCATTTACTCCTTGTCTCTGATTCACTCTCCCAATTACTCCTTGCTACATTCTGTATATATTCCAAAACTACTTAGACTATGGGAAACAAGTATCTGTTTGACCAGGCAAGAAATTAATCTTGGATGGGTCAGTCATGCTGTGGAATTATTATTTCTGTGAAATATTTGAAAATTATGAAGTCATTTAGGAAAACCAAGGGAGTAGTGACAGCCAGTTTTGTCAGTGACAATACGATTAAATACTTCATATAGTCTGTTAGCTTTAAAATGTGTCTTCATTAATTGAACTCGTGACAGTAATGCTAAGAAAAAGTGAAAGATCAAGTTCAATTTTTTTGTGACTTTAGTGTATACATGAAGGAATTCAGATTATTAACGATGGAAGTGGTTCGTGTTGATCAATACAAGATGAAACTGACATTTATCATTAATAATTTAATCCAGAAAGCCGTATGTTTAATTCCCTTTGCAGGTTTCTGGCTGATACAAAGTTTGGCATTGCAAACTCGATTGTTTTGTATTCTTCTTCTGCATCCATATGAATATGCATGAGGCATTGGAGGGGTCCAGTAGTCACTCCTGGTCCTTAATGGAGAACCAGCGACCAGTTGCAGAATCATTTGCCTAATACATGGTGGTGTGGAGTTTTTTAAAGTTGACTTCCCATGAGCCCTGGTTTTAATTTTTTAATTAAAGATTGTTGCATCCATCTTTGCTGCGGAGATGGTTACGGTGATGAGTATTATATTCGAAGGAGTTAAATGATATTAAAACAGTTTTAAGTTGCAGTTATAATATTGAAAATGTTTCTGTAATCTCATCAAAACATGATTAGCAGGTTTAAAGACCAGCTGTCAGAGCAAAAAACACTAACTGGCTAACTTTCAAGTAAGAGAACATTGTTTATTTGATAACCTTCACCATTTTGTGGAGTTGACACAATTATTGAATGGACAGCTGTTGTGTCTATTTCAGATAAAGTGCTGAGCCAGAATTTATAAACAGACTGGTGTGTCTCAATATTGATTTGTTAACTATATAACAGTATTCTTTTAGGAACTAGAGACGTACCATTAATTTGATCTATATTCTTAGGCAGCATTATCCAATAACTTTGTCTACATGGGGAAAGAGCAGGGCACTTCATTGTTGTATGGACCTTTTTGTCCAATTCTGGTGTACTTTGCATCAGGAATGCAATGTTTTTCTGCTGATGTTGACATCTCGTGCATTTCTTTGTTTTGCCCATGTGCACCAGGTTAATTAAAATTTGCAAATTTAATTTATTCTGATGTGTTTCTGGTATTGTGTTTGTCTCAGTGGAGGCAGTTGAATCATGAATTCAAGTCTCACTTAGGCTGACTATAGTGCCTTTTTGAGGAAATGTTGAATTAACAAGCTGCTATTCTTTTATGTTGGATTGGGATATCAGCAGAAACTCAATTTGAATTTATGTATGCCTTGTAATATGTGTAAATTGTGGGAGTTAAGATAATGATGTAAACCTTGTGTTGAGCAGGACAAAGTGCAATTGGCTCACAGCAGCATATTTGGATAAAAATTAACACTAAGTTTAAAAATGCCATAAAGATGACCAAAAACGAAAGCATCAAGGAAGGTTAATGGAGACACGAGACTGCAGATGATGGAATCTGGAACAACACACAAAAAGCTGGAGGAAAAGTGGGTCAGGCAGCATGTATGGGAGGAAATGGACAGTCAACATTTCAGCTCGAAACCCTTCATCTGTACAGCTAACTGTTCAGATGAAGGCTATCGACCTGAAACGTCATCTGTCCATTTCCTCCAGTGTTTTTTGTGTTGCTAAGGAAGCTTAATGGATGATTCGGACAAGTGAGCAAGGTAGAGAAGTCTAGGAAAGAACCCGAGGTTGGGATCCAGGTGGCTGAAGGCATAGGTAGCAGTCTGAAGCCAATGAAATCTGCAATGTGCAAGTAGTCACAATCTTAAAGAATGTAGATTCTATAGAGGGTTACAACTGGGGAATGCTGCAGGGATACAGAAAGATGAGGCCATGAAGAGATCTTGGCAAGAGACTGGCCAATTTGATTCAACTCGATAGTCATATGCTAAGGATAATATTGATAAGTTGGTAATGTGGGCAGAACAATGACAGATGGAATTTGATCGTGATAAGCACAAGGCGATGCATTTTGGGAGGACTACTAAGGATAGGACAAAGACAATAGGACTCCTGGGAGTATTGAGGAACAGGGGGACCTTGGTTTATGTCCAAAGTTTCCTGAAGATGGCAGATGAGGCAGTGAAGAAGGCATTTGGAATATTAGTTTTCATTAGCTGAGGCACAGGAAAAGAGCAGAGAAATAAGTTATGGTACAAGTTTATAAAATATTGGTTAGGCCACAGCTGCAGTATTTTGTGCAGTTCTGGTCACCAAATAGTGAGGATGTGATTAAACTGCAGAGGGTGCAAAGGAGATTCACCAGGATGTTGACTAGGATGAAGCAGATCAATTATGAGGAGAAACCAGATAGGCTGGGTTTGTTTTCTTTGGAGCAAAGGAGGCTGAGGATGGATCTGTTTGATCTATACAGGAGTAGAGTAGGAAGCTTTTTACCCAAAGCAGAGGTGTCTTATAACCATAAGTTTGGGATAATGGGTTTAGAGGTGAACTGAGGGAGGACACAGAGGATGGTTGGAATTGAAACTGCACTGCCTGAATAGATGGTAGAGGCAAGTATTTTCATGACATTTTAAGAAATATTTAGACAAGCACCTTGAATTGCTTCTGTTTGAAAGTCTATGGACTTGGGTACTTGATAGTTTACACAGACATGGTGGCCCAAAATATCTGTCTTGTGTAACTCTATGACAAAATTTTTAAGTCAAGGTATTGTACAGCAGGGAGGGAAGCCAATATAGGCCAGCAAGCACATAAGTAGAGTGGAATCGTTTGAATTGGGATATTGGCAGCAGGATTGTACATTGGTGGAAATTAGTGGAGGGTGAAGATGGGAGGCTGGCCAAAAAAACACCAGAATAGCCTGACTCCGAAGACAACAAAATCAAGGATGTGGGTTTCATTTGCGGTTGCAATGAGACAAGATGGATGAATGATGATGTGAATGTGGAAGTTGGTGATGAGAGGACATGAAGGAGACAACAGGTGAGATAACTTGGAAATACCATATACTTGCTATTGTGTATTCCTCAACCATTGCAACGAAAATGTACCTGCTTGTTTAGTGTTTGCTTAGTGTTAAGACCCTTTGCAATCTGTGACATAAATAGGATCAGTGACCCGTCCTTGGAACTGGGAGAAAGTGTAGGGTTTACAATTTTAAAAGCATTGCTAGAGAGAGAAGTGAGGTGCAGGACAAAAGTCCATGGAGATGGGTTAAGATAGATTAGGTGATTATGGAGTACTGACCATTAGCAAGACTTTGCAAAGAAATGGGATGAAAGGGGATAATGGGAATTGAGTGAGCAATTTGCTTGAAAGTTGGAGAATCCACTGATCATTTGCAACCCTCTGGAATGAACAGTCTGCAAACACTTGAAGGGTATCTTGCTCAGAGGTCACAGGAGTGGCACTATTGTTTTTTTGCATTGAATGTATTAACTTAATGACACTATGAATGTCTAGACCGTATGAATGTGAAGAAAGCCATGTGCTGTTTTGTATTTCTTGTATATATTTATGAATAGTAGTTATTTTTGAAATAGGCTTTTTTCCTTTCACAGATGCTGCTTGACTTGCTGAGTTCTTTCGGCCTTTTTTTTAAAAAAAAATGTACTGATGTTTTATGTACCAATGAAATCAGTGGGGAAAACTGTCTTTTTTTGACTTGATCTTTGAACCACTTTTGTTTAGGTGTGGATATAGAGGCAGCTCGGAAAGAAGAAGAACGAATAATGCTTCGTGACGCCAGGCAGTGGTTAAATAGTGGGCAAATTAATGACACCAGGCATCCAAAATCTGGGGGAACAGCTCTTCACGTAGCTGCAGCTAAAGGCTACTCCGAAGTCTTAAAGTATGTATATAATACTTCATTTTTATTTATAATCTAATGGATTGGAATAGTAAAAAGGTTCTTTAACATCTGTTGCAGGTTATACTTCGGTAACGATTGCATAAATATTGTAAAATGGTAGAATCACTTTCGTCCAACTAATGATTTTTTAAATTTGATTTTGCTGTGCATATTTGATGGAGATGGGATATTTGGTGATCCCTGCAAGCTAAAAACAGGAGCACAATAATTCAGCTGTGCATTGCTCAACTGTTTAAGGAAGTCACATTGCTGGATGTACATGAACTGAAAAATTAATTTGTAAAGAATTGAGCACTCAGTCATTCAGCATGGAAACAGGCCCTTCAGCCCAACTTGTCAATGCCAACCAAGATGCTCATTGAAGCTAATCCTATTTGCCAGAGTTTGGCCCATATCCCTGTAAACCTTCCCTGTCCATGTACCTGTCCAAGTGTCTTTTAAACATTAATGTACCTTCCTCAAACACTTCCTCTGGCAACTCATTCCATATACAGACCACCCTTCAGGTGAAAAATTTGCCCTTCAGGTTCCTCGTAAATCTCTCCCCTCACTTTAAATCTCCGCCCTCTAGTTCTTGATTCCATGGCCCTGAGAAAAATCACCCCTCATTCTCCCACGCTCCAGTAAATAAGGTCCTAACCTGAAATTCTTTCCATAACCCCAGTCCCTCGAGTCCTGGCAAAATCCCCGTAAATCTTTTTCACTCTTTCCAGATTAATGACACTCACTTGAGTCCGGTGGAATGAGCATGATCTTTGGGGTTTATCCTTTAGTGTCTTCCTATTTGTAGCTTGTAAACACTAAATTCTTTGTATGTCTGAAGTGTATCAAGTATGGCATCCATTGAGATGTATGGCCGAGTCAAAGTATTTTGCCTGAATTGGGAGACATGCTGAATTGATATTTACAACGTTTTGCTTAAAAAATCTATACAGGTGACCCCTGTACTATGGCCATTTGGGTTACGAAAATTCACCCTTACAGAATTCACAAATCACTACCCAAAAATTTGAATAATGGAATAAAATTTGCTCTCATAGAATGTGTAGAAAAATATAAATAAAGACAATTTACTTTTGTTTTCAACTCGCATATCTTGACGCATGCACAGATTGTGTTATGGAAAATGGTGATATGGACTATTTACTTGGATTGCCCAGTAACCCAGAGGTCGTCTGTATTAGTGTTCCAAAAACCTAAGCTAGTGAGAATGTAACTTTGCATCAAGAATTTTTTTCTCTGTTGCTTTTTTCCCTATCCACAGGCTTCTCATCCAAGCAGGTTATGATGTAAATATCAAAGATTATGATGGCTGGACCCCCCTTCATGCTGCAGCACACTGGGGTAAAGAGGAAACCTGCCGAATCCTCGTAGAAAGCTTCTGTGATATGGAGATGGTCAACAAAGTGGTTTGTTACCTGTTTTATTTTGATATAGTTAATGTCCTTTTCTAAAATAATACAAATGAAGAGAATTACAGGGTTTAATATGTTTTAATTCTGTTAAATGTTAAAATAGTTTGTGTTTTTTAACCTCTACCAGATATATCAACATTAGCAGAGAGGGACACATTTGACAAAACTTGACAGGGAAGAGGACTCGGAGTCCCTACCCAGTCGTACTGATGCACCATTCCAGTTTAATAATGTATGGTGCACTGAAAGACATGATGTAAAGCTAATCACATTAAGCAATTGACCCACCACCAGCTTGCAGGATGGGCCGAAAATGCAACGATGTACAGAATCTCAACACTTGACAAATTAAGATAAAATATCTTTATTAGTCACATGTACATCGAACCACAGTGAAATGCATCTTTTTGCATAGTGTTCTGGGGGGCAGCCCGCAAGTGTCGCCACGCTTCTGGCGCCAACAACTTCCTAACCCGTATGTCTTTGGAATATGGGAGGAAACTGGAGCACCTGGAGAAAACCCACAGACATGGGGAGAATGTACAAACTCCTTATAGACAATGGCCGGAATTGAACCCGGGTCTCTGGCGTTGTAATAATGTTACGCTAACCGCTACACTACTGTGCCTGCCCCAAATCGGCATTCAAGCATCCAGATTCTCCATTTTAAATTGCAGCAATGGTGTGTTAGTAAATCCTTTGGAGTATTGGAACTCTGGCGACACTTGTGGGCTGCCCCCAGAACATTCTACGCAAAGATGCGTTTCACTGGGTTTTGATGTACATGTGACTAATAAAGAAATCTAAAACAAAATGGACTAGCAAGTCACTCAGTTTGAGGACGGTTTCAGGTGGCAATGGACTTGCATTGCCAGCAATGCCCAGGTTTTCAAAAATGAATGAATTATTTTAAACCAATCTTGGACTTTGCTGCCACTGTGTATTTGGTTATGTGTTAATCCCAAGGTTAAGAAGCATAACACTGTAAAGCCCTGAGATTGCACAGCATCTTGCTTGGGTTTGTTTTCCACCCCTCCCACCTTGCCTGCTTTTCCTGAAAGTAACAACTCTTATCTATTGTGTTCTGTGGATGATTGGCAGACTCTGGGATGCTGAAGTGGCCATTGGGAAGTTGTGGCCCATGATGGTGGAGGTCAGCGAGACATTGAAGGCCGTTGGTGATGAATGGAGTCCTTGTGGAAGAGGAAAGAATAATGATAAATGGGAACCCTCGGTCAGCCCTTGACATGAATTCACATGTAGTCGTCTTCAGTATGGCTTAGTACTTTTCAGACAACACTTGAAACCCTTGACCTTTCTTCACGTCCAATTGCTTGGGGAGATGGAGCATTGTGGTGGACCTGTTGTAGGTCGGGCCAAAGGAAGTAACTTGGCCCTCAAGTTCTCTACCTGGCACATTCCTGGTGGATAGGACAGCACAGGAACAGGCGCTTCACCCCATGACGTCTATGCCAACCATGATATCAATATAAACTAATCCCACCTGCCTGCACATGGTCTATATCCCTCCATTCCCTGCCTGTTCATGTGCTTTTCTAAATGCCTCTTAAATGTTGCTGCTGTATCTGCTTCCACCACTTTCCCTGGCAATGCGTTTCAGGCACCAACTACTCTCTCTGCAAAAACAAAAACAAAATTGCCTCCTAAATCTCCTTTTAAACTTCCCCCCCTCACCTTAAAAGCTCTGCCCTGTAGTATTTGACATTTCCACCCTGGGGGAAAGGACTTTTATCTGCCCCATCTATTCCTCTTGTAATTTTATAAATTTGTATCAGGTTACCCCTCAGCCTCTGACACTCCAGAGAAAACATCCCAAGTTTGTCCAACCTCTCCTTTATAGGTGATAATCTCCAAACCTCTTCGGCACCCTCTCCAAAGCTTCAACATCTTTCCTTTAATGAGGTGACGAGAACTGCACACAGAACTCTAAGTATGGCCTAAAGTTTTATACAACTGCAATGTGCCTTCTCTACTATGGCATATTTAGTCACAAACCTACATTTGTCTGATCATTATGTTAACGTGAGGCTGTGCTGTAGCAGCAGAGAGTGGTTCTTCTCTTGGTTGGCTCAGCCTTTAAAGACATTGAGTAACTGTTCACACAAGCTCATAGTATACTCCTGTAAACACTCATGCCATGGATACTGTTTTCTTTCAAGTTTGATATTTCACAAAGTACATTTCACCTGAATTACATGATTTCACCTGAATTACATGATTTCACCTGAAGTACATTCTAAAGCCTGACTACTAAGTCACATTACACATTATTTTGTTGATCCTGAGTCTTTCCTTGACGCTGTGTTTATAAACTGTAACAAGAGACTCTCAGCAAGAAAAGCCTTTCATCTAATTACAATCTTGATAATCACACTCTGGCTTTGAGTGTTGGATGACACAATTTAATGGGACGCTAAAATTTGCTTTGAGTTCAGATGTAGAATTCAACAGCATGGGATTCAATATTTTTCATCTAGAGTTGTGCATATTTGGAAACCTGGATGACAGCAGCAAGTTATTTGGGAGTCGTGGCATAAAGAGGGTTGCTTGCTTCGCACAGTTTGAAGATGCACTTGAAATACCTGGAGACAGGCTATGATTTCAACTGGAGCTTTTGGCAATCAAGTAGCCATGAATCTCAAGTTGCCTTATCAGTGATCCTTGGGATATGACTTAGTTGGCAAGGCCAAGAAATTTCGAGGCTTGGTTTTGTATTTTGGGTATTCTTAGTTTATTCACAAAACATTGTTTATCCCCTGTGCTAATCAGAGCCTCTGAGTTGCTCAGCAAGTGTACTTATGAAAGCTGCAAGGTGTATTCTCTCAAACTGTTTAGTTATTGTATATTAACATAACTGCTATTTGATCTTTACTGCTTCTTAGATGTATAAATTTTATCCACAGGGTCAGACAGCATTTGATGTAGCAGATGAAGACATCCTTGGGTACCTGGAAGAGTTGCAGAAAAAACAGAATTTGGTAAGTTTCTGTAATTTGTAAGCAACATTCAGCTTGTTGACTGCCTCTTGGGAGGAATTTTAAATCGTTACCTTACTTGTGTTCTATTATGAATGTAGCATCTTTGTAGGTTTTAAAGCTTTGTCAAGCTGAACAGCAAGAGATGAAGAAGAAACCTCTTAACCTTAAAACTGATTGCCATATCTGTACAATGCATGCCATTAGAACTCGCAAGTGTTATAATTCAGAGCATGATCAATGCGTTGAAATGAGTTGGGTTGCTGTCCTGTTGGATCCATTCACTGCTTTTTCAGGAAACAAAAGCAGTGAATATAGTTTTCTCAAAATATTATTGAGGTGCAACTAAACACTGAAAGTATTAAAGCATGTCCAGATAAAATCTATTTTAAGTTCAGTTTGAAATGTCTGGTTGTGCATAATTTGTGAAAGAAGAAAACCCACTGATGTCACAGCAGCATAAATTTGGACGGTTACTGCTGCGTCTGTATTATTGCCTGACACTGGCACAGAATCAGCAATTGTTTACCTGAGGCACCCAGTTTGTGCCTCTATTCTGTCACTATTGACATAAATTTGCTTCAGAGAGGTAAATATTTCTTCCATCAAATGCCGCAAAAGAATCCTGTTTTCATTCCTGCCAGTACTTCCTTTCCCTTGGCTTCAGCCCTTCCAATTCCACCAACTGTGTGCTTAGATTAAATTAAGTGCTTCACTCTTTGCATACTATTTGACCTTGGCTTCCCTCATAAGATATATCTTTATTAGTCACATGTATATCAAAACACAGTGAAATGCATCTTTTGCGCAGTGGGTTCTGGGGGCAGCCCACAAGTGTCGCCACGCTTCCGGCACCAACATAGCGTGCCCGCAACTTCCTAACCCGTACGTCTTTGGAACGTGGGAGGAAACTAGAGCACCCTGAGACACGGGGAGAACGCACAAACTCCTTAATGGCGTTATGCTGACTGCTTCACTACCGTGCCTGACACTTCTCAAAACTTCTATTTTTCTTACAGCAAATAGTCCATTTGGCCCATCAAGTCAATGCTGGCTCTTGAACAGCTACCATCCACCTTGCTTATTTCCCTGTAACCCATGCCCATCAACTCCACCCAATTCTACCACACACCTACACCAGTGGTCATTTACCCTTGTGGTCAGTAATCAAAGCAGCACTTTTTTTCCTTCTCTAGAATCATTGAACATTGATGATATTGGAGGAGGCCACATGGTCTTTTGTGTCTGTACTAGTTAAAAAAAAAGATGCAACATTGACTTAATCACGCCTTCCAGTACTTGATCTGTAACTCTTCAGGTCTCAGCTCTTCGAGTGCTTATTAAAGTACATTGTAAATGTGGTGAAACTTTATCCCAACATAGACATCCCCTCTCCCCCACCCTCCCTGCAACTTAACAAGCTTCTATCTCTTTCCCAGCTCTGACAAAGGGTCTTCACCCTGAAACACTAGCTCTGTTTCTCTTCCCACAGACAGTCAGACTGCTGAGTATTTCCAGTATTTTGTTTTTCTTTCAGATTTTCAGTATCTGTAGGTTTTTTATTTTTGTTTTGCTTCCTGCCTCTGAGTCAGTTTTGGATCTAATTTGCCATTCTCCCTTTGTTTCTCTTTTGACCAGCCTGCCATGTCACTAGACTGGCTAAAATTTGCAATGAGAAATGATGATCAGAAAGTTGCTCTTTAGTATCCCCACATATTTTAGCTTGGCTTGCCGTAACCCTTAATCTTTCTCTGCACTTCAGTAACTGCTTTTTTGAATTCTCTCTCTCCCCCAGTGACTACTCCCTAATCTTCTGTGTTTTTCTCTCCCTCCCCCCCCACCCCACCCCACCCCACCATAATGTCCTGAACCAAACCCATGACTTCGCAACCATGCATTTGTTTTTTGTTCTTTGACCCCTGTGGCCTTCAGATACATTTTTGCCAAGTTCTGTTATTTTTCTTATCTCCAAAATATCAATCGTTGGATCATCCCAATGCCTAATTTCACTTCCAGTGAGTAATCTTTTCCAGCGGCACAGTTGGTAGAGCTGAGGCCTCAGCTTCAGGGACCCAGGCTTGATCCTGACCTCTGGCACGAAGTGTTTGGAGATTGTGCAGTCTCCCTGTGGGCTTCCTCCCACATAACGAAGACATGTGGGTTGGTGGGTTAATTGCCCACTGAATTGCCTATAGTGTATAGGTGAGTGGTAGAATCTGAGGGTGGGGTAGTTGATGGGGAGGTGGGCAGAATAAAATGAGGTTACTGTTGGGTTAGGGTAAATGGGTGCTTGATGGCTGTTGCAGCCTCAGTGGGTTGAAGGGCCTGTTTCCAAGCTATATCGCTTTGATTCTTTGAACTGTATGTTTCAGTTAAACCTAAACTGATCCCTCCCTGCCTTTAGCTCTGCATTCATGCTCTTATGACTTCTACCAAAAGTAGGAACTTCTCCTGAATATGATATTGCTTCACAATGAGCCTTGAGTTAAATAGTCTGTTGTTTGAAGTGTAGTTTTGTCTCTGCGTAGAGTTACACACAACTCCACTTGTTTCATGAAGATCAGAGCAGAAGCAAGTTGGTTGCTCCTTGAGTTGACCTGAGTTTTAACTGCAGTTGCTTTGAGAGTTGTTGGCTTGTCTGTGTTCGTTGCAATTTATTCATTTCGTCTTTGGTAGCAGAGCTCTTGAAATGTTTAGAGTCACGTGATACTGTAACGAAAAAAGTGAACTCTAGGTTCCAACGAAGACTGCTTTTGACAAGTGTTATTGCTTTAAAAAAAACTCCTTGTATTCCTTGAGGAATAAACTGATCTATTCCAGCAATGAGCACCCTCATTTTGTCTTCGAAACGTTGCTGCACTACTAATACAATTAATTGTTCTGCAGTGTTCAATTCATTATTTAAAATTTTTAAAAAATCACAAAGTAATTGATTCCCAGTGGCAGGAGAACAATTTTTACTCCCCTCCATTTCAGTTCAGAGTCAGAGATAAAGCGCGGAAACAAGCCCTTTGGCCCACTGAGTCCGCATCCACTGTCAAGCACCCATTTACACTAATCCTACATGAATCCCATGTTCTTATCAACTCATTCCATATTCTGCACACCAGGGGCATTTTACAGAGGTCAATTAACCTACCAACCCAGAAGCAATTTGTGCTTCTGATATGGGAAAAAGTAATGACATTCAGGGTAGACACCAGTTTTGATGGCATGTGACTTTACCAGAAAACATATTACACATCTGGTTCCACTTTCCAATTGATCCATATTTGTAAACTTGCAGCCTTCTGAATTCTATCATTCCTCTTAAACTCTTATTGCAGATCACTCTGGATGGGTTGGGAGTAACAAAAGCCCTTCAGTCAAAATGACTTTTTTTTCCGAGCATCAGTATTACTGCATGCTTGTTGTGACATTAAGCTTAATCTATTTAATGTTTCCTGTTGTTAGCAGTCTCAGACTACCCTTCCCTGCCACCTGTTTCATCTGATGCTCAGAAATAATTGTAATGTTTTTCCTAATTCTCTGCATGACAAGTGTACTGGGCTTTCATTTCTTTAAATTTATTTAACACTATTTGTAAAACATTGGCTAAATTTTAAAAAAAAGTATTTTTTTTCCCCTGAAGCTTATCAGTGAAAAGCAAGCAAACAAATCCCCATTGATCGAGTCAACCACGACAATGGAAAACAATCAACAATTAAAACCCATCAAAACGTAAGTAAAAGTGAAATTCATTACACAAGTTAGCAATGACCAAGTTGCATCAGTTGGGAAATAAAACTTAGTTGCATGATTTTGCTCGTGAACAAGATTATAAGAGATGCTAAGATTTCAATTGGTTTAAACCTTATTGAAATTAATCTGACAGTAAAGAAACCCTGCTGAATGAGCAGAAGATTACAGGTCACACAGAATCCCTGGAGCAGGAGAAAGCGGGTGAGGAAGAGGAGGGTAAGAAAGACGACTCTAGTTGTTCCAGTGAAGAGGAGGAGGAGGAGGACTCAGAGTCAGAAGCAGAGACAGGTAACCTCTCCAATATCTTTTGGGTTGTTCCCCATAAATTTGCTGATGGGTTAAAATGATTATCTTAAAATTTGCAATATTGTCTAATATTCTTCAATGAAAATTGGATGAATTTTTTTATGCGCACTTTCAATGTGAGCTGGGTTAATGGTGAAGAGGAACCCACTTTCTTCATTGAGCACGTCTCATCAGCAGTGGCTCCCTGATCATGAACAGCATAGTTAGGAGAGTCAGATTCTGCACCTACTCTTGCATTGCTAATCGTATTAACTGGTAGTTAATGGTATTAAATATTCGCATTAAACAGCAGTTTTGTGCAAAATGTCAGTGCCTGTTGGAAAATGGAGTGAGATTGCAGGTATTGTTCGTACCAGACTGTAAAAGACAGCAGCCGGCACTTGAAGTTTAAGCTGTGTTTGCATCCAGTTCCCGCAGCTGAGACCATTAACTAACCCCTGTGGTCCTCTAATGTTTGTTTTTTGCTACAGTTTGTGATTTCAGTTGGTATTAGTTAAACAGAAGTGCTAATTTTAGTGTTATGTCTTATAAAAAAAATTCTCCCTGTTAAGGATGCTCTCCCGCAAACTTGTAAATCATTCCTATGGGTTTGTTCAGTAAATTCTCAATGAGTTGATTTTTCTTCCAGAAAAAGGCAAACCTACAGCAACTGTAAATATTGTAAACCGTGTGAATAATGGAAGTGCACAGTCTGCAGCAGTGACCCCATCAACTGTACCCACAAGTCAAGTTACTCCTACATCGCCAGTGAAAAAGGTATAGGAAAACAAATTCAGGTTTAAGTGTTAAATTTGGACAGCCTGATATCTTTAGATTGGTCACTGAACCGGAGGGCATCATGTTCAAATCCCTACTATGTCTGATAATTCAACAACAGTTATTGTCTATGGTGAATTAAGAGTTGGGTAATTGCAAAGTGCAGCAAACGACACCACCTAGGTTGAGGACAACTAGTTTCCTGTGACCTATCCTAAAGAGTTTGGTATGCAAATAACTATTACTTTGGAAGAATATGGACCTCCTGATAATTAAGTTGGTCTGTGCCTTTACACTCCCCTGTGGGTGGAGCATTGGCTCGAAGAAGTAAACAGTGTTGGAATCCTGAAGTGATCTGAATGTATTTATTGCACTTGTTACAAATATTTGGAATGAGAATGTGAAATGAATGCATTATTAACCAAATGAAAATCAGGAAAACTTTATTTAAGATTTGACTTTACCAGAGGCCTGAAATGTTCCATTAGTTCTTCAGAGTGAGTTGGTGCATTCTTTAATAAATTGCTCTTTATATGTGGCTTTTGATGAGCTGAAGACTGTGCAGGAAAATGCACTTGTCTCTCAGTTAGCCATCTCTTCTTCGGATCATGGACTTATTCAAGATTTTGCTACTAAGTCAAACAAGGAGCTCTGCACTGGAAGTGGCCATGCTTCTGCAAGTAGATGAAGCTGTGGCTGGAATCAGCAAAATTATTTTAGAGGGAGCAAGTGGCAAATAAAACGAGGGCAGCTTTAATGGTTGAGCAGCAAACTGCATTCAAACAGTCAGTTTCTTTGAAGGGGTAAACCTGTGCAGGAAGTTGATTGTATCTGTGAGTTTTCCAAGTGGAGGTTAATTTCCAAAACAACGTAAGGAGCGAATTTATTTTGTAGGTTAAGTACACCAATAGTTTCTTCAGAAGGATACTGCATCCTAATGTGTGCTGCAGTAAAACTCGACTCCACCTGGTGCACTGTGTTACAGATGTGCTTTGGGGGTGAGGCCCCACTGAAGGCAAGTGGTGTAACATTCTGTGCAGAAGTTTTGCTTTGTCGAAAATGTTGAACTGCAGGAATTCTTCCATTTCATAAAAGGACGGTGTGCATTAGGATTGAGTTGTGGAGCTACTCCAGTGTATTCTTGTGCAGAGCCAACAGGCTGATATCTATAACCATACAGCACAAAACAGGCCCTTCGGCCCACCATGCTCCATCAAACCACCCTCACACTATCTAACCCTTTCCTCCCGCATATCCCTCTATCTCACATTCCTCCATATGCCTATCCAACAAACTCTTGTTAATGTTTTTCAACTATGCCTCCAGAGAAAGATTCAGGTGGCATTTTTCTGTGCCTGGTCAAATTGAAATATCTTTCTATCACAGAGCAAATGTAAATTTTAAGATTTTAAAAGTATGATAAGTATCAATGAAGTTGATTTGTTTTGTTGGTGCATCTATTACCTGTAGATAAGTTTTGAAGTGAACTGCACCGCCCCCCCCCCCCCCCCCCCCCCCCCCCCCCCCCCCCAAATTGAGGTAAAAGGAAGAGGTCTCTAAAACAGATTGGCCCTCAGTTACAAAGCAGTTATGGTTCAATTCAGTTTTACATTTGTGCTTTGCAGATTGATGTCTCACTGAGTAAGAGGGACATAGAGTTGTACACCACAGAAACAGGCCCTTTGGCCCATCATGTCCATGCCAACCTATTTGCCCATCTACACATTTGCCCAGACAAGGTCTGTAACCTTCTGGTGCCTTGCCTATTTAAGTGCCTATCTCAATGTCTCTTAAACCTAGTGATTGCATTTGGTTTCACCGAGTGTCAACCACTTTTTGTAATAAAAAAACTTTCCTCTCAAAACCCCTTTAAAACTCTTTCCTCTCACCATAACCCTATACATGTAGTATCATGGTCATTTTCTTTGGACAAATAACTATTTAAGATTGTGCTGAGCACAATGAATACAGAGTTTACTTCTGTGAATACATGTCTATGAATTTCAGTGCTTTCAGAGCTGTTAAGAACACCTGAGAAAACTGCTGTTTTAAATGGAGGCCTTCATTTGCAAAATCTTTTTGGTTTTATTTCATTTTCTCTAAACCTTACGATCTCGTACACAATTAATGTTTCCACTCAATGTCGTCTTTTCTCCAGCTTCTCCAGTTTTTTTTTATTGATAGAATCAATGAAGCTTGAGCCATCAGCTTTGTTGCTCTTCTTTGAATTGCCTTTAAAAGGATTTGAAGAGATGGACCATCCCCTGCCTGAATCAAGACTGCATTACAAACATTTTGAAAGTGCTTTCAAAACCCATCAAGTTGCCAGAGTAATTGGAAAGCTTAGGTGTCACATTTCTAGGACCAGGACAGTTGCACTTTTCCTGGTGTGAAATGGCAATGGGTTTCAACTTCTGATGGGAGATACGTAGCTTGAGTTCTAAACTGAGTTTAGGAAAGTCACTAATTATACATCGTGCAAGGATATTACATTCACTGGGAGTACCGGAAAGGTTTTCCTCTCTGGATGATCTGTTCTATTATAGAAGGTGAATAAACTAGGTGGTGATAAATCCTAAACTGGTGTCTTTCTGTGGAGATGGGAGGAATGAGGTAAGGGGCTTTTCATGAACCAACTGATTTGTTCTGAATTCCTGCTTTCCATCAAAAGCGCATAGTCATACGTTAGGTTGGCACAGTTATTTTCCCATGTGCATGCTATTGTAAAACCACACACGTTAAAAGGCAATGAAAGTTGGATGCAGAGTTCCAGTCCAGCTGTTAAGCCAAAATGTGATCCCTTCTGAAGAACTTCTCACAGCACTTTTAGTTGGTGGTTTCATACACGCTAAGCTTGATGACACAACAGCTAGTGGCGTTGTCTCATAGCTCCAGGGGGCTTAAATTCAATCCTAACCTTGAGTGCTCTCTGCAGAGTTTACACATTCTCTCTGACTGGTATTCCTCCTGCAGCATTGGTTTCCTCTCATATCCGAAAGGTTTACTCGTAGGTTAATTTGTCTCTGTAAATTATTTCTTAATGTAGGTTAATAGCAAAAATAATTAAAAGGCAAGTTGATGGGCACATGTGAGAGAATAAAACAGGATACAAGGAAATGAAGAGGAGGGAGTGGGTCTAATAGGATTGCTCCCCAGGTTCAGCATGGACCTGGTGGACCAAATGATCTCCTCCTGTACTGCAAAAAGATGGGTACCCACAAAGATCTTGTGATTTCTTCAACATGTGTTTAAATTTTTTCTCAGTATGAACTAGGGTTAGTCTTTGGGTTTAGGAGATCTTGTGCCGAGCACCAGTGTTTTCATCAAGCAGGCTAAAGAAACCCACAACTTGAATTCTTGTACAGTAAACCGGGGAGTAATAACACTTACTGAAATAAACATTGAGGTTAATCGAACAGTTATCGACTTCAAATAGTTGAAATGAAAAGTATTTTTGAAATATTTTGAAAATGCTTATGATGGATTGAGAATTCTTAAACACAAGATTGGTCTTTTAGGACAAGCAGATTGAGCAGTAATTATGGCTCAGTATACAATAAAAATTCAGTTAACATGTAGAAAAATTAGGAGCTTGAGTTCTTCATGAAGAATAATTCATAAATACCTGAAAGTCTTGATGGTTCAGATTTTTTTAAAATCTTGCTACAGTGCATCATGTGTAGGAGCAAGGAGTCAATGACAACAGCTTGTGGACTTCCACATTTAACTCTGCGTGCCTGGCCTCAAGTTGTCAGAATTTCTCCATTATGTTGGTGATTGTGATTGCCTCCTGCTGCTTTGGCTGAAAACTCTGGCCCTACTTGAAGAAAGTGGATGATCCAGCTGAGTTCTAATAAGCATCAAGTTAACTGCCTGGAAAGTGGAAGCCTATGCCTCAATGAAAGATCTGACATTAATGCACCAGGCTGCAAGTTAGCTGTGGTCGGTTTGTTCTCCTGACAACCAGCAGATTCTGCATCTACTCAGCAGATATTTAACCTCTGCTCATCAGCTGCGACGTGTCTCCAGCACCATATCACATTGATGTATCAAGCTGAAAGCTTAAAATTTGAAAAATGCATACCTTTTGAGGAACGTATCTTGAGGAATCGAGTCTGATTAAATACTATATTGTGCCTTGTACTGTGATTTGGGTTTGATTTATTGAAAGTGGTAAGACTCTACACTATTTTATTAATATAGAGTGTAGAAGTTCTTGACCTTGTCTTTCCTGATCTTGCTCACACTTTTGGTGTGTGACTGACAGCACACTTAAGCATTTCTCCTTGCGGTTTTCTCATTGCACTTTCTGTTTTAATTGGCTTCAGTATGAATCCATTTCTCCTGTCTTGCCTGTGGCGGAGCCATTAGATCCGACATCTTGGCGTCAGGGCTTGCGTAAAACTGGCATTGTTCTTGTGCCTCAAAAGGGTGAAAAAGTTATGGTGAGCTGCCTCTTGTGTGCACAGAGGTTTGTGTTTCGTGTTAAGTTCCCGTTTACCTGAAGTATCCAGTTTCACTGTGCATGTTGTGATGATACTCATTTCCATGTACTTTTTTTAAACAAGTAGTTCTGATATCTGAATACTAGAATAAAATTCTAGAGTTTGTGTGGTTTGTGTGCACATATGTTCCTCATGTCTGTTGTTTAGTTGCAATGTCTTAATCTGCCTCAGTGCATGAACTACTATTAGACAAATATAGATGAAGGAGAAGTACATGATATTGTAGTTTGACAATAGTGGTTCCAAACTCCTTTCTTTAGTGTTGCACACAGACCAAAATGGTTCCATTATTTTGCGAGGAATAATGATCACTCACCATCCTTGGGGGGTCATGGGTGATACGACTTGAGGCTGGTCTCAGCTATTTTTTGATCTGAGAGCAGGTGGAGATAACATAGAATCAAGCTGAATCACTCCATTATAAATTATTCAGCTATCCCATTATCAATTAAAGGAAGATGTGCAGGTAAACATTTGAAATTAAGCCTCAAGCAGGAGGAAGGAAATATTTCCAGGTAGGTGGAGCTGGAGGTCTTGGTATTGCGCTTCAGTTGTACTCCAACATTAGTGAGAATAGAATCAGATTTATTATCACTGACTTCAATGATGTAAAATGTGTTGTTTTGTAGCAGTAGTACAGTGCAAAAACATAAAATTACTGTAAATTACAAAACTAAATAGTGCAAAAAAAAAAGGAATAACTAGGAAGTGTTCATGGACTGTTTAGAAATCTGATGGAGGGGAAGTAGCTGTTTCTGAATCACTGAGCGAGTGTCTTCAGGCTCCTGTACCACCTCCCCAATGGTAGTAACAAGAGGGCATCTCCTGGATGGTGTAAGTCCTTAGTGATGGATGCCACAGCCTTGAGGCACCACCACTTGAAGATGTCCTCGATGATAGAGAGGGTTGTGCTTGTGAATGAAGTTGTCAGACAGCATTAACAATAAGGGTAGCTAGGTTCTCTCCTCCGGAGAGTCATGACTAGATCATTAAAGGGTATTTCAAGAGGTAGGTAGATTCTTGAAAGATTGGGGTAATTGGCATAGAAGAGGAGATGAGTCTTAAGGCAGATCAGCCATGATCAATGGAATGAAGAAGGAGGTTTGAGGATTCGGGTAGCGTCCTCTTATTTTGTTCTTGTGTTGAGCGTCAGATGTGCACAAAGAGTGAAGAACAAGCTTGCAGCTTGTAAGGGCTATCAAAATATTTTGTCTTCTGGAGTATTAACATTATTCGCTGTTCCTGGAGAAACACTAAATAACATAAGACTTCAGTTAATAAAAAGTTGCTTAATCAGATCTTAGCTAGTTTTTTCCCTCATCCAACTGTGGTGTTGGATGATTTACTTTTATTTTAAAAAATGATTCATTTTTATTGAGTGCTGAAAAGTTTGGATTCTTTGCCTCATAGTGAAATAAACTGTCCATCTTCTAATGTTTTATTATAGGATTCTGAAACAAACCTCAGGAAAGTTCTTTGATCATCACCCAAAGCAAAGGTGCATCAAAAGCCAAAATATAAATTAGTTCAGTTGTCCTGCAATCTTATTCCAAAGATTTGATAATGGCTGAATTGGAAATACTGCTAATTATCTGACCGTAATTTCTTTGCAGATATGTTCATGTGGTCTGGATCTTGCATGATTTTTCTCAGTGTGAAAAGGGTGTCCTGGAAAATTGTCTTTAATGATGTTACGGTTTGGGCACAGATTTTAAAGAAATGATGCATTGTAACTTGAAAATTTTAAGTTTTTGTCAGGTTTGCTGTACGAGTATGAAAAGAATGATCTGTTGTTTTGTCAAACCCTGACCTTTACATGTGGCCTTGCCTGGAACTAGATCCTGAAAGATTTAACACAATACTCTCTTCAATCTCAATTTACAGTTTGCTGCTCCATTTATCAAGTATTCAAAGGAGGAAGAAAAGAAGAGGAAAGATGAGGAAGAAAAGAAAGATGCATCTCCAGCTTCTTGGAGGTCAGGACTTCGGAAGACTGGAAGCTATGGTGCATTAGCTGAAATCAGTGCTTCCAAAGAGACGCAAAAGGAGAGAGACATCACAGGTGTGATGCGCTCTGCCTCAAGTCCTCGACTCTCATCCACTCTAGATAACAAAGAGAAAGTAAGTCACTAAATGCGCACACCACCTCCTTTAATGTTGGAGCACAAATTTGGCACAGAATTGGATCCAAAATGATTCGGAGACCTTTTGCTTGGTCAGATTCTTCCCTGCTCCCTTTCCCCTCCACAGCCCACTCCAAAAACAATTGGTTTCAAAACACTAATATTTTGTGATAATCCTGTTAAAGAATAGGAGTATTTGGAAAGAAGGTCTTAGACTAATGTGCCACCAGATTTACAATTTGTTACCAAGCAAGAGCACTGGTCTCTGATTGTTTGACCCTCTGCTCGGTTTAGTCTGTATGCCAGTTTCACTGTTCATGCCAGACTCTTGCATCTTCCAGAAGAGGTAACACTAGGGAATATCTTTCTTTTGCAAACACTGAATGTGCACAGGATTTCTTCTTGCCCCAGTAGGAGGGAGTGTTGGAATAAGAAGTAAACTATGAAGAGAGAAACGGTTAATGTTTCAGGTTGATGGAGATCATCAAATGGAAACATCAACTTTTGCTCACTCCACAGATGCTGTGTGACCCATTTTAAGCATTTTCTGTTTTCGTTTAAAATTCCAGCATTCTTTTGTAAGAAAATGTGTGCAGGCTAAATTCAGTGTAGAGACTGCAAGATTAGATAAGAGAGGGTGACCCATTTCTGAAAGACTCAAGTATATTGTTCTGAATTTCTCCTTATTGTGGTTGAATTTGCAATGTAGTTTTCTGTTATTTTCCATAAAATAATGGACATGCAGATCTGTGTATGGCTTGACAGTCCAATCTCTATCAAGAAGCTACATGTGCTCTTTTGTTTGGAGCGCCTATTGTACCCTTCAGCCAGAGGTTGTCATCGGTACACTTGAATGAAGAGCAATTGCTTTCTTTTCATTTGTGGATTTGAATAGTGGGTCAATAATCCTGAGAGGCCAGCTGCAAGCAAGTACTCTGCATATTCTTCCTCGCTTGTAGTGTTTTTCTTTTTGATTAATGCAGTTAGAAAGTAGCTGCACAAAGGTTGAAGGATAGAAATGTACATTCTATCTGTGAGGTACAGCTTCATCAGAATCACTTCTGTTACTGCTAGATTTCCCATGCTGGAACAATACACTGACAAAGTTGGTTGTCACGGGGCTAATTGAATAAAACTGCCTTTTTGTATGAACTAAACAAGACCAAAAATAATGTAAAGCAGAAAACGTCAGATACCGGCAGCAAAAGGGAATAAAGTTCAAGTTGCAGATCATTCTTTATTTTCCCAGCTGCTGCCTGACCCTCTGAGGTCAGAGAGAGACAGACCAGAAACTGAAAACTGAGTCCCCACTGACCATCGATCACCTATTTATACCAATACCACATTAATCCTACATTTTTATTCTCCTCGCATCCCAATCGACTTCCCCCAGATTCTACTGCTTGCAATAGGGGCAATTTATAGCAGCCAGTTAACCTACTAACCCATACGTTTATGGAATGTGCAGTCACAGGTAGAAGGTGCAATGTCCACACACTGCACCAGAGGTCAGGATTGAACTCAGGTTTCTGGTGCTGTTAGGCAGTAGTTCAACTGGCTGCACCAAACCACTGTTTTCCAAAAACACAGTTCTTGCCATGTTTTCTGTAACTGTTTTCCGTTATTACAGATTTCCACCTCTTGCCACGTTTTGCATTTGCTTCAAGTGAGAAAACAATTTTTACATGTTGTTTTAATGTGCCAGAGTTGAAAAGGATTTTAGCACTCACCAAAGCAGAATTTATTGAATCCACTTTTCTTCCGACAGGAGAAGGATCAGAAAGGAACGAGGCTTGCTTATGTTTCGCCTACAGTTCTGTCTAGAAGATTAGCTAGTACGTCAGACATCGATGATAGAGAAATCAGGTAAAATCCTACTCCATTTACTCTATTACCCATTTACCAATCCCCTGCCCCAACTCCCCCACCCTTATGCATACTCAACTGAGATGATTACTTCACAGAGATTCTGCAAGTAACTTTGTGCGCAGTGGTTCTTACACAAGGCGGCGTTGGGAAGAAGACCCAAAGAGGAAAGAAATGAACCACACCACCACCACTGAAGGGCTTACAACACAAAATGCTGCTGTCACCAACGTAGTGCCTAGTTATCAAAGAAGGTAATTGGAAGCTCTCAAGACGTTTGTGTAGTGATTTGGTTATGGAAGCAAGTTTGATTATGGTAACAAACATCTGGTTCCCCTTCAGTTCATCACTCAAAAGCCTAATTACAAAGATGACACATCACAGCATACCAGAACCATTGAGTAAAATCTAACATCGGTGCTGTCAATAAATTCAGTGTTTATTCTTTTATCCCCATCAGCTTGAATAGGTCTGGCCTGCAACAAAGTGAAGGAGCTTATTGTGTTCGGCCTCTTAACCTTAATTCAGGAGGAGAAAGGTTCACTTTTTATGGGAGAAATGAGGGGGGGAAAAAGCCATTTAGCTTATCAAGTATCACCCTGTAACACACTGAACATTGCATAATTTTGTCAGTTTACATGATTGGCAGTATTTGAAATCGAGGAAAATCTTTGAGCACTGTTATCATCCTGATCTCTACATACATGCTTGTCCATTCATTGTTACAGCATGGGCATTTGACTTCATTACCTTGGTAGTACAGTGGCACAGCACTTTGCACTGCTACATAATAACTTCATGTGACCTCAGCTGCTGTCTGTGTGGAGTTTATCTCCATGACCACTGAATGCTCTGTTTTTCTCCTCTGAATTAACGTGAACCAGTTTTCAGGTGACCACCTCCAAAGCATTAGAGTTTCTTTCTCTCAAAGATGTGCTGCTAAGGTTAATTGTCTTTTGGAAATTACCCCGTAGTCTTAGGTGGGTTGTAAAAGAATCAAAGGGGAATTGACGGGTATGTGCAAGAGAGCAAGCTGCAGGACTATAGAGAAACAAGGAGAGGGGGCCTTGGGACTGGTGGGGTTTGTCTGCTCAAGCTGGCATGGACCTGATGGGCTCAAGGGCAGCCTTTTTTGTCATAATAAGAAAGATTGATGCACCCTGGTGGTTGGCAAGGCAGCTTGGCATGGAAAACCAATGTGCTAAATCAATACTTCTGGGTGATACTTCCTTTCTGTCGCTTTAACCATCATTGCCCCATTGCGAAGAAAAGGCAGATGAGGAGAAATAATTCCTGCAGACGAGTCTGCATCTTATGCTGCCTTTGCACTGTGCAGAGATCAGGTCTTTTTGTTTCTATTTTGTGTAAGTTTTGCTGCCACACCAGATGTAACCTCAGGCTTTTTAAGATACTTAAAGAGAGATGCTGAGATTCTGCAGCGGAGGTGAGTGTCTGTTGAAGAGTGTCCCGTGACTTGTGGGGCATATTGTAACATTAGGTCGCAAGAACTCATCCTTTTAGGCTGCTGTTGTTTTCTTACAACAATGTCCTCCAATCAGGAGGTTATTAGACATCTTACAACAATGTCCTCCAATCAGGAGGTTATTAGACATCTGAAGGAATGTGCATTGTGGAATATCAGGTAGTGAACATGATCCTGAAGCCTTCATCTCTTACCAGCTTTGACTTAGATTTATGATACTCTCTTTGGGAATTTCCAGATGTAAGTGATATCATGTGGCAGAGGTTGATGAGTGGTTTAAAACACTTAACATTTTGGTGGTTAATCACTGTCATTGGAAAGTTGTTGTGGTAGGAAGAGTCAACACTGATTAATTTTAACTGGTTTTCAGGTGGCCAACTATAAAACATTAGACTTTCTTTCTGATGCAGCTTTGCCTTCAGTTGTATGAGCTGTGCATTGACGTCCTAACATTTAACAACACTGAAGGAATCCATTGTGTCAGTTTTGGTTCTCAGAATGCAAATCAAGAGGAAATAATGATCTAGTTAGACTGCAGTCTGTTAACTTGACCCATTACACTGGAATGGCATTCAAGCCTGGTAGCAGGGAAGATGAGCTCGATCTGCAAGGGAAGGTTGGAAAGAAGGGAGTTTTATGAGCTGGAAATGTGATAACTAACTAAGCGGTGATCTTGGAAGGTTAAAAAGTGTTAAGTGTGCAGGAGAAAAGAAACCTTCTGCAGTACCTGAAGTTAAATAGAAAGGGATGTGGTATGAGACATTCAAAGTGGTGTCAGGCTGAATTTATTGAAGCAAGTGATTAATGTGTAGGATAGATTTCGAGGAATCAAAATATAAAATAAACCCCATAATATTTAAAGTAGTGGCATAGTACTGTAGAATATTTAAATATTTTTGGATGTGAATAAAGGTGAGTGAATGACTTTCCACATCAGTACAGCTGTCATGTGATATTCAATATGCAGCAGTGAAAGGGACAAAGGTGCTTTGTTTTGGGGAATATTTGGAAAGTTTTGTTGCTATAGGCTTCTAATGGGCAAAAGTGTACAAATGGTGACTGATTAACTCAAAAACTATTTCAGTGCAGAGATGAAGAACTTACAAACTTATAACAATGGGAAAACCCCTGTGGTGGGCACTTACAAAGAATAGGCCTACATTCTTGCCGTGTTAAATTTTTCTTGTATTGCAGGTTCTTAATATCCACCGAATGGTCTTTTCAAGTGAGTTTCAGGGTTTTTTTCCCCCCCACAATTTTTTTCTAAAACAAATTTTGGAAGTGGCTCTGTATAATGCAGCCCTTTTTGCCTCTATGGGTCTCCAAGTTGAAATTAGGATAATTTTATACTTTGAAGGTATCTCTTGAAAAGTTATCTATTAAAAAAGATTCATGATGTGTTTAGTAGTGATGCTGTATGTATTTGTATGGTGACCAGTCGTATCTTGCGCTTAATCTGTGGATATTTTCTGCTTCTGTCAGACAACTGCATGCATTTGCTTGAACTTCCTGTGAATGTGTAACAATAGGAAAAAGATTGTTAATATTATTTTCATACTCATGCATATCAGTATACTTGTGATATGTTAATAACAAGTTTGACTCGTAATCTATGAAAACTGATACTGGCCTAAAAATTGTGTTTTTCATTAGATGAACACTGTTCGCTTTGTTTCTATGACATTAAACAGAGCAGAGATGCAAGAGCCTGCAGATACTGGAACCTGGAGCAAATGACAAACTTCTGGAGGAACTCAATGGCTGGAGGCAAAGAGATGCTCGATGTTTTGGGTCTCAACCCGAAACGTCAACCATCCCTTTCCCTCCACAAATGCTGCTTGACCTGCTGAGTTTGTCCAGCAGTTTTTTTTTGTTACAT
Organism: Pristis pectinata; assembly: GCF_009764475.1. Lineage (NCBI taxonomy): Eukaryota > Metazoa > Chordata > Chondrichthyes > Rhinopristiformes > Pristidae > Pristis > Pristis pectinata. Next base: position 47,121,898 of record NC_067419.1, on the reverse strand, counting down.
TAAACAAAGCAACTTGTGCAAAACAAAAACTCCCGAAATTGCAGTAATTAATGAAATGACTGGAAAAAAATTTCACAGTATGCATTTATTAACCTGAAACCTTGAACTGAAAGCACTTTTGGAGATGATTGCCCTTTAAAGATGTCAGTTTTTGTCACTCAGGACTTGCATGCAGTTGTCAAACAATAGATGTCATCCTTGGCAACTTGTGTATCTGAACCCAAAACCGGTTTGTATGTTGCTGTCCAGTCACACTGAATGTTACAGTTTCGTCATTTGTTTAACACTAGTGCTTGCATATTCAAAAAATTTTATTTTGCATTTGTGCATGATAGCATGTATCTGTAGCTTGTATTACATATTTTCTAATTGTTTTGATGTGCTTTCTTGCTTGGTATGCATGCAGTAATCCGTATCTGCTAGCGATAGGCAGAAGTAGCAGTGCCAGACATCTCCCAGCCAGCTCTTCCTCAAGCACCAGCTTGGATCCTACTAATTCTCAGTCTAGGCAACCAACTTCATCTCAGTACTCATCCTACAGCATCTTCAGAAGGTATAACACTGTTTGAAAAGGCAACCTTAATTTGGCAAAAATGCTTTTCTTCAATGTGCTTCAAGCTCATTTAAATGCAAACGCATATGTGTGTATATGTGTAAATATGTTTTCACTGATAGTTCCCATGTTTTGATGTAAGTACAGACTAAGTATAAAAAGCAAGACCTCTGGTAACCTTACCAATAACGTGTAACATCCAGTAAGTTAAGATGTGCAAAAGTTCAGCTTCAATCAGAAGGTGCTGAAAATAGCATGCTTGCCATTAGACGTAAGCAGGAAAATGTCAAGTTAATATTACAGGTTATCAGTCTTCAATTTTGCTGAAGGTTATTTGTAGCTTGAACAATAACTTCAACTTCGCTTCCCAGATTATTTGGATTTTCTTTAATGTTTTAAATCTTGTGTATTTTAAAAATATCTTTGGATAATTGTAGATCATGGGAAAAAGAATTTGTTGCTACTGTCATGACCTTTTTGTACAAATATCTGCCAAGAACCACAAATCTGTAAACTTGCCAGTTATTTGTTTGGGTTGCAATGTATTGCAGTGGTCAGCTTGTGTACAACTAACTTGGGACCCCACTTTAACACTATTCTAATATGCTATAGCTTTCCACTTAAAATATTGCATTCTTGCAATTAAGTTGTCATCAAAAAGGTTTGGATAAATGTTTGAAAAATGTTGTTGGATCATGGGGGTTGAAATAGGAGAGTGAAACCAATTTGATAGCTTTTTCAAAACTGACACAACCGTAAGTGGAATCGTTGCATTTTGTGTTGTTTCATTTTCAGATTTTATGGGAAGAGTGTTCTGATATGTATCAAGTGCATCGTTAATTATTTTTCCACTTACCCTGGGTGTGCATGAACCTGATAAAATAAAACTCCCTTTGTGTTCTTGGAAGTACAGGAAATCCTTGGATTACATGCTGGGAAAAATCAGTGTGGGAATTGGCTTTGTTTTTGAAGGTTGCTGGATTTCCTATTCATATACGTTAACGATTGGAACATTGAGCAGGCTGTATAGGGATGTCCAATTCTCTCCACATGAAGTAACTCTGGTCTTGGAATGTGCCCTGGAAATTCTGTCCCAGTGCCATTTCCTTGACACATGAGCCTTGTCAGCAAGCTCTTGTGTCACACAGTTACGGAAGTTGAGGATTTTACATAGCATTTGTTGGAAACTTAATAAACAGAACCGTAATAATGAGTCCAAATTACAAATGTTGGGAGTCTCTTTAATGGACCTGCTTTGGTGAAGCTGTCAATCACTTGATAGTCTTGAAATTCTTGGTCCTCTTTGTTCAGCTTTCAAACCTAACTGATGCCTTTTAGAATTTACATTCAATGAAAACTTACCAAGTAAGCTTCCAGCAAATTACCATTGTTGGAATAGCTCATTCCATCTCTGTTGTATCTTTGTAAATTACAACATTTTAACTTTTTCTGAAAGCTGCGTATTTCACTTGCAAAGATGGAATTCAAATCTTGATGTACTTCCAGCAAACTTTAGTAGCTTCATCTAATCTGAAACATGTTTCTTTGGCGGGTGGCAATATCGGTGCACTAGGGAAAAATGTGTGCCATAGAGCTCTTACTTTTGGTCTTTATGTGGGGAAAGATAACTTAGGACAAATGCTGCTAAATCGGGATGTTACTTAAAGTGCTGGAGAAAATCTTGAAGAATTGCAATGACTAAAGAAAAATATTTTAATAAACAAAAGCAACATTTGAAGAAAGCCCACTATATTTTCCTTCAGTACACTTAGCATCATTAATCTAATAACTGCTTCAACATTTGCTATTTCCCTTCTCCTCCCTCCCCCCCCATGCATACTAATTATGTTCTGGTCACAATATTTAGCTCTTACTATGTAGCATTGAGGGTTAAGTGTAGCATTCATAATCTGAAAATTAGATGCAGTGAAGGCCATTGCTAAACCTAGAGGATAATAAACTCAATCTCCTTCATTATGTGGATTGCTTTGTTGCAAACTGCTCTTTACAAATCGTCATTATTCCAAAATCATTTTTTAAAAAAATTTACTGCATGGTAACAGGCCCTTACTGCCCCATGAGTCCGCGCCGCCCATTTTAAACCCTATTAACCTACCCATACGTCTTTGCAATGTGGGAGGAAACCGGAGCACCCGGAGGAAACCCACGCAGACACAGAAGAACTTATAAACTCCTTACAGACAGCAACGGGAATCGAACCCTGATCGCTGGCATTGTAATAGCGTCATGCTAACGCTACACTACCATGCACCCCTTAATGTTGAAAACATTTCCATTTAAAACTGCCCAAAGAATAACACAATGTTCCAAGAAATAAACGAAGGTTGGGCCAGCTTTCATCAAAACTTGCATAGGCCAAGTTCTTGACAATTGATTTGCAAAATTTAAATCTTAGCAACATGAAACCAAGGGTTTGTTTTATTCCAATCTGTTCAACAAGATGGGTCTGATTTTTGGAATCTGTTAAAGATGCATGCACCTGTGTATAACTAAATACAGTTTGTTACTTAAACTTAGACTTGAATAAATGTCAGTGTATATTGATGTATAATCAGTACCTCCCAAGAATGTTACTTGCTAGTTTTGGGGTACTGTTCTAGATTTAATGTGTGTTCATTTGTAAATATGTTTGAATTCCTGTGCTGCTTGTGCTTTACTTCCAAGAAGATTGACATCCTAACCATATAAACTCCGTGAAGAAAAATATCTTATTTCAAGGTTGCTGTTGATGAGTAAACTGCTGCTAAGTTTCCTGTGTTGATATAATTTGAAATAGCTAATTCTAAAATGTGGAACTTGTAAAGTTTTTAAGTCTCTTTGCAATGTAAAACCAAATACTGCTCAGAAATTGACCATGGAACACCTTTTAGAGAAAACATTGTTTAGAACTTGGATTTTAATGCAGGACCGCTGAGCTTTTCTCCCCTATTTTTGTTTTCCCATTAGTAGTTCTTTTGGTAGAAGAAAAGAGGATCAAATCAGTACTGTTCAAAGTGCCATTTCAACCAACACCGTAGCAACTGTTACCTCATCAAACAGCCTGCAATCCATTCCCAGGATAGCTGCCTCCACTTCATCGGGCAGGTAATATGAATAAATGGCAGATTTTTGTCTGTTAAGCTTTTAACTCGCTTTGTCTTTGTTATGTGTTTCTTTGTGTGAATTAAGGATATTTGGTTTGCATTTGCAGGAATTGTTTGAAGGATAATACCAATTCTAGCTACATATCAGGAGAGTCATTTCAAAACTATTTTTACCTTCCCACATCCTAATTCACTCTCATGGTGTGAAGCGGTTACTTCTAATGTCCTTTTTGCTTTTATTGACTCTTCAGAAGAATTTCTTGTTTAACCCGTAAAACCATTGAAATCCTAGTTGTAATAACATCACCGGTTATCTTATTTGGCTCCAGCAGTTATTGACCAAGACCTATCTAAATCTTCTCAAAACTAAGTCCACCTATCCATGGTCTGATACTTAAACTCTCCCTACTGCTTCAAGATCAATATTTATACTTTAAGCTAAATACATAGATTTGTGCATCAACTGGTTACTTGCTAGGACAATTGGAAATAAAAAAATTTGGGGTGAAAATGTGAGAGACCTTGCATCTCAGCAGTGAGAGTATAGTTTATGTAGTGTTGGCCTCAGTTTTGGAGCAGGCAGCCCATTTGGAAGAAGAAGAAGAAGTTTCTGTGACTCGTTACTTCACTGAGTCACTGGTATGACCTATGTATCACAAGTAAAGGAGATTACTGATTTACTTGTGATACATAGGTCATACCAAAGTTGGGTTGGGAGGACATACAATAATGCTGGTATGTCCTCTCAACCCAACTTTGGTATGATCTATGTATCACAAGTAAATCAGTGATTATTGTATGTATGTCCTCCTAACCCAACCTTGGAAGAGTCTGGGTAAGATGTTAGAGAATGGGAATGTTGTGGATAATGCAATGAGAGTCCTATTCTCAGCTGTCAAAAAAGCCCTTCCAAGCTCCCAGCCCTTCCAGATAAGTGAGCACTGAAGCCCTTTTGGCTTGGCAGAAAATGTTCTTGTACAAGTTATTCAGACATTGGAATCTGGAGCAACACACAAAAAGCCGGAGGAGCTCAGCAGGTCAGGCAGCATCGATGGAGGGAAATGAACAGTCACCATTTCGGGTTGAGACCGGTCCTGATGAAGGGTCTTGATCTGAAACGTTGTCTGTCCATCTTTCTCCATAGATGCTGCCTGACCAGCTGAGTTCCTCCAGCTTTTTGTGTGTTGCATTGAGAATATTTGCATGGTTAGCATCTGTGTCCCATCATAGGTATAAAACATTATTGATTTTTTGGGATGTGATGTTACTTGTAATTTGTATTGCCCTTCATGAATATCATTAACTTTCCAAAGAGTAGAATCAATCATTAGAAAAGAAAAAGTGCGAGGGTGGTCTTGATGAGAACAATTTGATCCCTTCAGAGATGCCATATTATAAGCTTATTCATATACTATTTCATATAACTTTGTGGTTAAATTGTATTTCAGTCCATTGCCAATAAGCTTATGATATTCCAAGTACACACTTGCAAATACTTTTAAGAAAGCACTGTGATTAAATGCTGAAAATAAATGCAACAGGTTCAGCTGTGTATATATTTAAAAAAACAATTTCAAAGTCTGTACTGTAAATGGGAACATCAATCACTACCATCACTATTGGATCCAATCTGTTTTCAGGCACTGGTTTGTTATTTCTCTAGTTTTAGTAAAATCTCTTCCTGCCTGTTTTTTTTTCCCCTACAGTAAATAGTATATACCTAAAGTGTGATGAACTTGCTCCATCACTAGAGTAAATTTTATTCTTCCAAGGGAAAACAAATTGCTCTTAAAGATGGTACCAAGAACCCAGTCAACTGATTTCTAGAACAAGCTCTTTTTGGTTTAACAGGAGAAATGAGAACAATTCATGCAAATCCATTAAATTTCTTTGTAGAAATTAAAACCAATCCTTAAGTCATACAGAGCTTATTTTTCCAAGTTTTTTGTTGATTTGATTTCATGTTAGTTGAGCTTTGCTTATTTTCTTGTTTGTCTTGCTGCTTGATGTGCTGTAGCACCTCAAATCGTTTCTCGACGGGGGACAATACTGAGAAAGACAAAGAAAATGTTCCTTCAGCGGTTGCTACAACTGGCACTGTCTCCTCAACAACGGAGGTCAGAGAGAGACGCAGGTGTGTAGTCTTCCAGGTTACATTGATGTGGCTGTGGGGAGTTGGCTGCAAAATTCAGAATAACTTAATGCAAAATGAATTGAATTTTGGAGAGATACAGATTGCACTTAATTTCCAGTAAGGTGCCATCTTTCCTGAATATTCAATTTGGTTTGGATTTTACTCCCATTTCTTTACACAGTCCTCCCATTTACCATTGAAGGTGGAGGAGCCACTTCATGTAGCTGGTGCGCAATGGGTTAAATGATGCTAATTTTCTTGGCTTTGTCATTGTTAAACTGTCTTTCAAGATAATCTTCAGAAAGATGTAAAACATTATTAATAATTTGAGTAGAGTGCAACCTAGAGAACCTGAATGACTCCTGTCTGAAAATATCTAAATTAGAATTAGTTTTTCCTTAAGAGGACAGTTATCTATGTAATTGTGATCGATAGAAGAAGAATTGTCCATTCATTGATGCCCCAATATGTAGCCTGAATCTTCTATAATATGATCAGCTGATGACCCATGTCTTGTCTTCTCTTGTGGTATAGTTCAACTGGTGGAATGTCCTACTAGAAGTGGCAAGCCAGCGAAATAGTCAGGAGACAGTTACCCTAGGATTTCTCAAGGTTGATTCTTGACTTGAGTCTCATGACATCATGTCAGACAAGGGCAGGTTTGGCTCTGCTCAGATTTCTTCACTTGAGCCCTCATTATAACCATGATCCAAATGTGAGCAAAAGATTTGAAACCCATAAATTGATGTCGGAGAGTTAGGAATGATAAAGCTATATGAACAAGATGAGGTTGGAATGATTCGCAGAAGTGAATGAGATACAGGGTTAGCCACGATTTTGAATTTTGTTATTCTTTGCATCAAGGTTGAGTGTGGATTCACGTAGCTGGTTAGCGATGGGTTAAATTATTTTAATTACCTTGGGTTTATCATTAAAATTGCATCATAATAGTAAGTAACAACAAATAGTTTGTAGACAATTGTCACAAGCTAAAATTTAAGTCAGTGGGAAACACAAAACTTCCACTGGATGGAGTCCTGTCTCGCTCAAATGAAGACGGTTGAGTTTTATTTGAGAGCAATCAAGGATATTGCTGCAAGCTTTTCTAAGAACAGTCACCCAGATCCAACTGGCTGCTTCACCAATATTCTTTATTCCTTTGTAAGGTCAGAAATCAGCTGTTTGTTGCTGATTGCAAAACGTTCATCCCTTCATGCTGCTTAACCTGCTCGTAGCAAGACTTGGATGCCATTCAGGCATGGGCTGATGTGTGATGCAGATGTACTTGTCCCTTAAGTACCATGCCGTGAACATTCTTAATGGGAGAATCTAATTCCATCCTTATGACATTCAAATGGCCTTGTCATCACAGGTTCCACCCCTGTCGATCAGCCCCACAAATATTGCAGCTACAGTGTCAGGCTGCATGTTCTTTTGCTGAGCAAGTTCCTTTCCAATTCCACAAAGGAAGTCAGGAGCATTGTGGAATACTCCATAGAACCATAGAACGTTACAGTACAGAAAACAGTCCATTTGGCCCCTCTAGTCTGTGCTGAAACTTTATTCAGCTAGTCCCATTGACCTGCACCCTGTCTATAACCCTCCAGACCTCTCCCGTCCATGTATCTATCCAATTTATTTTTAAAACTTAAGAGTGAGCCCACATTTACCACGTCAGATGGCAGCCCGTTCCACACTCCCACCGCTCTCTGACTAAAGAAATTCCCCCTAAACCTTTCCCCTTTCATCCTAAAGCTATGTCCTCTTGTACTCAATGAGAGACTTTAACAATGTGGATATACTGGAGAGGCTGAGGCTTCTTTCCTTCGAACCTGGTTGAAATGGGACCTGATAATAGTATTTAAAATAAAGTGGTCCATGTACATGAAGTGGTCAGAAATTTTCCCACTGAAGGAACCGGAGGATGTAGAATGAAGATGAGTGGCAACAAAACCAAAAATGGCATGAGAAAAAACTTTAGCCATACAGTGTTTAGAAAATGGAATGCAGTGTCGGGTGGTAGTAGTCAGATGGATTCAGTTATAGCATTCAAAAGCAAATCGGATATATTCCCTTGATGGTAGAGAGAGTGGGAGGAATTTGGGAGGCTTTGGGAGATGGCTGGGAATAATATACTTGGATTGTTCCTGCAAAGAACTGGTGTGGACTGACTTTGTTCCATGGGACCACAGGCTTTGTTCCATGCTGCATCCTTCTGTGATTATTAACTTGAAAAAATACTTTAACAGCACCTCCCAAATCCATGATATCTCCTGGAAGGAGGATGGCAGGTATAAGGGAGCAGCTCCATCTGCAAGTACCCCGCTAGGTCATGCCATCCTGCTTTGAAGCTCTAATCACCAAACCTTCAGTTTTTGCGTCGGTATCCAGAAACAGGATATTTAATGCGGGCAGATGGGGCTAGCCCAGATGGGAATCTTGGTCCCGAAGGGCCTGTTTCCGTGCTGTGCAACTCTCCAACCCTTCAACCCTTCATCACATGGGAGCCACATGGACTACAGTAGTCAATAATGTGGCTCAAGGACAGGCAATAAATGAGTGAAATCTGCTCTGTGAAAGAAAAGAAGGTGCCTTGGCAAAATGTACATTATTACAATTGAAATAATGTCCAGTGTTTCTCCAGACATAGGAAACATGACTTGCTCTTCAGTCGACGGGATAATCTTACTATTTTTGTTACTTTTCGATATGTTATTTTTAGCATTGCCCAAAGTAAACAAATAAAACCTAAAGGGAAACAGTTGGATGCACATTTTGAGAGTGTGCGCATCAGAGGTCCGTGCAGGGGTTGTTTTCTGGTTTCACGGTTTTGATATTATTACATGTTGAATGATGCTCAAGTTGCCGATAGCATATCAAGGGGTTTGTGAAACTAAGACTAATACAGGAAGATGTATACAGGTGAGCAGAGTTGTCAGTGAAGTGACAGGCAGATTGCAGAGATGTACAGGTAGTACACTTTGTGGGGGGGAATAAAGTTGTATCCTAACCAGTAACAATGTACAGAGAAAATCTCAAATGCAAATACCTGGTTGAAAAGTCAAAGTTGAGTTTATTGTCATAGGCACAAGTACTTGTATGTACAGGTACAATGAAAAACTTGCAGCAGCATCACAGGCACAGAGCATCAGATAAGCAGCATTCACAAGAAAGACATAAACATATACACAATTTTTACAAGAACAATAAACAATTTGAACAAAAAAAATTCATTTTAGTGCAAAGTGATCAGAGTGGTCATAGTGGTGAGCAATCAAGGTCTGATGATTAGATTGCTCCACCTAAGTATCAGGGTGAATTCTGTTACTTAATCTTGGAAGTAGCTAGATCTGGAGAAAATAGCTGTTTAAAGATTTCAATGGAAATTTATTCTAAATGATTATTGTATTTGAGCTTTGGATGAAGGGAGAAATGGGTTGGTTTGTCACGTGTTAAACTGTCCTGTGTTAAGTTCAAGTTTATTGTCTGAGGTATAAATGAATGGCATGAAAATTAGCTGACACTACTTATAGTTTGTTTCCTAGTTGAGAAGTGAGCAGAACCTACTTCAGTGCTTTTACCAATTGAACTCTCTTTTTATCCTAGCTTTTTACTTTCCTTTCTCTGAATTTCATCCAATTCATCCTTTTTTAAATCCCATCTCATTACTTTCCTCCTCCCGTGTATTCCTTGTCTTTGTTAATTCCTCCTTTTCATTTCTTGAATATTCTTTCTTCCTTTCATTCTTTTACAAATCTAGACTGCATTTGAACATTAAACTATAATTATGTTCTGAATTTTCAACAAAACTATAACTTTCTCTCATCAGCCTTTTGGTTCCTATCAAGATTAGGTGAGCTGAAAACTGCATGTTTTTGTGACTGAACACTTGCTTGTGACTTTAATGAACTAGGTTTTGTTAGAATGTAACCAGAAATTAACATGTTGAATTAATCAAGTAATTGTGAAGGAAAGCAATGGGTATGATAAAGGCTTCTTGTTCATTAACCGTCCTTTTATCATGGCCAGCTTGAAGCATTGTTTGAATTTACACAGTTTACGTAATTAAAAGTTTAGACTCCCATATAAATGACACAAGCTCTAAATTAGCACCTATTTCAACATTATCATGTATCCGTGACAAATGATTGAATTGGGCACTTAGATTCAGATGCCACTTCAAGCTGCATGTTTTTTGTTTTCATGTCAAGCATCTTCAATTTGCAGATTGGTTTTCAAGCACCCAGCATGACATTTCATGAAAATGTTGTAGTAGGGAAAGGAAATGACTGGACTCGTGAATTAAATGAGCATTATGCTCACTGTTTCTGCAGTGTACTATGCTTCACTGACCATTTATGGCATAAAGATGCAGGTTTGAGTTCCCTGAAGTGTTGAAACTGTTTGTCTCAGCCTCATTACTATTGGAGTGCTGATATTTTACTGTTGTTTCCCTGGTTCAAGATGATGTGGAAGTTGTCATGGGCTGATGTTGTCCAGGAAGTTGTCTGTGGAAGCAGTTTGAAGTGATGAGGAATATCCCATTAAAAAATATTGATGCCAATGTCCTATTTAAGCAGAGTGCCAACTCTGCCTTCTAATAAAACTCCACAGCTGCTTTTATCCATGCAATTCTGTTCCAGCTTGAATTGCACTCAAGGTGAGGATAGAGCAGCAGTTAGACACCAGGGAGCTTTGAGCTGCATTTCACCCTTGTTGCAAGCTGTAATTCTAAATAATGACAAGTATGTGTTACGAGCAAGTCTACACTGGAACTACTAGATGAGCTCAAAGTAGATTTTTCAAACCTAGATTCATAAGCTGTAATTTGAATTGGAGTGGATAAAAATATTAAGATCATCTTGCTGCTTAAAGTGGAGCTGTATTAGTGAGGAAAGTAAAACTCTGGTTAGACCACACTTGGAGTACTGTGTCCAGTTCTGGTTGCCTCATTATAGGAAGGATGTGGAAGCGTTGGAAAGGGTGCAGAGGAGATTTACCAGGGTGCTGCCTGGTTTAGAGAGTATGGATTATGAGGAGACTAAGGGAGCTGGGGCTTTACTCTTTGGAGAGAAGGAGGATGAGAGGAGACATGATAGAGGTGTACAAAATATTAAGAGGAATCGATAGAGTGGACAGCCAGCGCCTCTTTCCCAGGGCATCAGTGCTCAATACAAGAGGGCATGGCTTTAAAGTAATGGGTGGGAAGTTCAAAGGAGATATCAGTGGTAGGTTTTTTTACCCAGAGAGTGGTTGGGGCATGGAATGAACTGCCTGGGGCGGTGGTGGAGGCAGGTACATTGGTCAAATTCAAGACATTACTAGATAAGCATATGGAGGAATTTAAAATAGAGGGATATGTGGGAGGACGGTGTTAGATAGTTTTAGGCGTGGTTTAAAGGTCGGCACAACGGTGGGCAGAAGAGCCTGTATTGTGCTGTACTGTTCTATGTTCTATTAAAATATGAACCAGTAATATTAATCATCATCCTTACTACAGGCCTGTGGGGAAGAGCATAAAACTAATCACATTTTCAAATAGGATTGATCCTGGTCTCTGAATATTGCAGCTCAGATTACAAACCTGATGCACATTGTCCCTTCAATGATTGTGAATATTCATTCGTTCATCTTGAGTAGTTGCTTCTACTTTTGTACTGTCTTGTTTATAAAATAGAACTTCGAACAAATGAAAATAGAAACCAAGCTATTAGGTTCCCACATTAGCTTCAACTTTCTGCCTTCGGTGATTGCTTTCTGCTGGTTTTCTCCTTAAGCAGCCTCAACCACAAAATTCACTTCTTTAACTAGTCACAACTGTTTTTGCCTCAAAGTACAGTGAATGTAACCCAGTACAGTTGTAGCTGGCTCAAGAAGTTTTTTTCTTTGAGAAGATGGTGTAGGATTGACTAATAGAACTGCTGCTTCAGAGCTCCAGTGACCCAGGTTCAATCCTGACCCCTGGTGCTGTCTGCATGAAGTTTGCACGTTCTTCCTGTGACCTCATGGGTTTCCTCTGGGTGCTCTCATTTACCATAGATGTGTGGGTTGGCAGGTTAATTGGCAGCTGTCAATTACTCATTGAGTGTAGGTGAGCGGTGGAATCTGAGGAGAGTTGAGAGGAATGCTAGAGTAAATGGGTGCTCAACCTGTTTCCGTGCTGTATGACTCTGTGACAAAGTATTGGGACGACCCAGCAGTAAGCAATCATTGAAGATGGGAAGTTGAAGTAAAGTCTGAATTTAATAGTTTGGCTTCTGTTGTGATAAATTAGCAGTTCTGTTTTTAACTATTATGTTAAAACTCCAATCATCCTGAATCCATTTGTTTGGAAATCCCGATGCTTCAGCGCTGGGCTCACCAAACACTGTTCCCCACACGTTCTGTACGCCCACCGGGGCTCCATTTCCTTAAATACACGTGGGCTTGATTGCCTGTGTTCATTTTAATAACATAAGGAACCAGTTTCCCATACTCCCTTTCAGTTGGCCCAGTTCTTCTGAAAATTTATTATCTCCTGTGTAACATAAACAGTGAAATGAAAAGTATTTGAGGGTGTTAATGAATAACATCTTGCAGTCCAAAAAAAATCTGCTAATCTGGAACTCTCAAAATCCTGAGGGTGCCAGATGATTGGAGTTTTACTGTAATTAATAATGGTGCTGGGGAAATACCATTGTTAGAATCGGATGTGATGGTGAAATAGAGAAAGTTTAGTCAGTACTCGTATCATACCACGAATAACACTGAGAAACAACTTTAAGAGGTGTAGATGTTAACAGTGGAGACATGAGGTATGTTCAAAGTTGAAGATGTGAAACAGGACAAGACTTTGTTCTCTGAGACCATGTGATGGTTACTTCAGAGAAAACATGATGTATCGGAGTATTGTACGCAGTTCTGTTCGCCACATTACAGGAATGAAGTGATTAAGCTCGTGAGGGTACAGAAAAGATTCACAAGAACGCTGCCTGGATCAGAGGGCTTGAGTTATAAAAAGAGGTTGGATAGGCTGGGACTGTTTTCCATGGAGCAGAGGAGGCTGACAGGTGAAATGAGAGAGGTTTATAAAATTATGAGAAGCTTAGGGTAGGTAACCAGTGTCTGTTTCCCATGGTAGGAGTGTCTAAAGCTTGAAGGTATAGGTTTAAGGTGAGAGAGAGGAGGTTTAAAGGGGATCTGAGCGGTAAATATTTCACACAAAGTAGTTGGTATCTGGAATGAGCTGCTGGAGGAGGTGATGGAGGCAGGAACAGTGAAGAACAGAGCACAGAGGGATGTGGAATTAATGAAGGCAAGTGGGATTATGACAGGTATATAGGCATGATGGTCAGCATAGATGCATTGGGTCAAAGGCCTATACCTATGCTGTACAACTCTGACGCTGTGGTTGAATTTTGAATGTCAGTGAGTGAACTGAAACTCCTTCATCTGATTCCATTTCCTGCTGTCATTTGGGATAAATGGAAGGCAAGGGAGCAAATATATAAGCACTGGGCAAGTTTAAGGAGAGTGTGGGAAACTGGCTCCTTATGTTATTAAAAATGAACACAGGCAATCAACAAGTCCAAGCATGAGTTGAATGTTAATTTTGTCTATACGTAATTATTTGGTTCAGAGGTCTGCTTGACACTTGTTTGATAAACGTTTAATTTGGATATAGGGACTAAATTTGATAAACGTTTAATTTGGATACAGGGACTAATTGTGGCTCACTGTGTTTTAGATTTTACAGCAGTGCTTTTATCGCTAGAACTATTGCTGCTGTTTGAAGTTCCCCTAAAACTTTTTGTCGGCTTACGTACGGCAACATCATAAGTAGGGAGGTATTTTAGCACAGCTTGCAGTGCTGTCAGAATAACCAACAGTGTATCTCCTCAAACAAGCAGATTAAAAGAATAGATTGTGTTGCATAAAGGTTAAATGAGGAATTAAAGGAAATCTTGGGTTCGGGTGCATAGTAAAGTTACTGGACTACTGGCCAGAAGTCAGTTCAAATCCCACTGTAGCTGTTTGGGGAAGTATTAAAATGTGGGAAAATGAAGCTCGTCTACCAACTACAGACGGCCCACCTCGTGTTATGTCAGTTCGGATAACACATATCCACCCTTGCAGAATTCACAAACCAGTACCAAAAAATCTATGACACGAAATATAAATTCGCTTTTTGCAAAATTTATGTGTGAAACAAATAAATAAATGCCGCTTATTTCTTCTCAACTGGCATTCCGTGCTGCACGCAGAGTTGACGTGGCTTTGCGTTACGGAAAATGGTGATACTGACCATTTTCTAGGAAGGCAGTCCCCCTCCCCCTGTAATGCAGTCATCGCCTGCACCGGATTGTTGCAAAAACTCATCTGGTTCATTGCCTACCAGGGAAGGAAATGTGCTGTCCCTGCCCTCTCTGGCCTAAATGCAATTTCAAACCCTTGATTTGTGTACCCCAAACTTCAATAAATGATGACACCCTGTGAATGAATGGAACAATTTGTGAGTGACTGAACTTAATTCCATATACTGAAGGCAAAATAATGAAAAAGGGTTTCAGAGAGATGAGGGATTAAGAAAAAGTTTTTATTTTAATTTGCAATTTTAATAATCTCCAATAGAAGTATCTTAAGATAATACTTCAAGAGGCAGTTTGGTCGTAACCTCAGTAAAGTTTGGTGGGCTTGAATGGAAATAAGTTTTATAGGAATCCAAATACTCTTGGAGCAGTAACAAACCTGACCCACTTATGACTGGTTAAATTGGTTCCAATCAATAGTCAGCATCCTCCCAAGGGAATTTGACACTGTAATTTGACACTAATCATATGGCTGAATGCCAAAGGAAAGTGTTCAAGGCAGTAATCATCTGCCATTTGCATTGGCAGAAATGTTAATTGCCACTTAGCAGCCAAAGCTTCAATGTTGCCTTGTAGGTGTGGCAGCTTCATCGATTGAGGAATTATGAATGCAGCCAAATCGAGCAGTTGACAGCAAACAGCTCCACTTCTTGACTTGGAAAAGGTAGTTTGACAGACACACTGCACTCATACCTGAATTTTGACATTGGCCTCCAACTACCACAACTGTATTTTTGTGCTAGGTCTCATTGAAGTCTTCTGAGAATTTCCTTCAGGATCCCCTCTAACTTCAGTTTTATAAGGGTTCCTTAATGTATTCCAAGGAGTACCATAGATTACCATAGTACTTTTAAGAATGCCAAATGCTTAACAGTTGACGTAGTATTGTGAAACATAGTCATGAGAAGGAAACATGCAGCATGTTCCTACAAACACTGATGTGCTTATGACTGGATAATTTTATTAGACTGATTGGGCACACGTTGGTCAGGACACCAGAGCCTTGAGAACTAAAGATAATGCAGGCTTGATTTAACAAACTCTCCAAAAGATGACACCTCCAGTGTCACAGCAGTCCCTCACTTGTGCACTGGAGTGGTGGCCTTTTTGTGCTCGGGTTGATGGGGAATCACATGAGGATTTGGTTTCATTTTGATTTGGTACTTCAGTTCAACGGTGTCTCTCCAGGCAGTCCCCAGGTTATGCCAGGGTTCTGTTCCTGAGAGCTGTTCATAACTCAAACTGTTTGCAAGTGAAATGAACAACAGTTTGTTTGTATGTTTGGGGTTTCCATAAGTCGGGTGTTTGTAACCTGGGAAGGCCCTGTACAGCTGTTTGACTGTCGGCAAATGACTCAATTTATCAGTAGGGCTATTGCATATTTTAAAATTGTGTTGGATTCATAATGGGTGAGTCCTTAGTTGAGGACTTCATTGTTTTAGTTGTATCAGAGTTGTAGTTCATTATTGTGTATTTAATTGCTTTGCTTTAGCTGTTGTGTGGATAAAAAAAATAGTTGTGAAAGGCCAGAATATGGACTGGCTCCAAATTGGTTATCTTTTGATTTTGTGCAGTGTTCTGGCATACTCTGCAAATCTTTTTGTCCCTGTTATCTATTATACTGCATGCGAAACACTGAAGGCATTTCCTCTAAAGGTTATTTGTATGAATTTGACTTAGTACTGTAAATGTCCTGCACTGTCTATTAGCATTTGGTGCCCAGTGAATGATTTTAAGCATGCTAGCAGTATGTGTAATACAAAAGACAGCCAGTGAAGGCTTCTTCCACAATGAATAGTCTGGTCTTATTATAAGCTTGAGCTTAAATGATTAATTGTAAATATTATGCCTGCCTCTGAATTTTCTATTGTAATTCTGTTTGCATGCAAAGCAAGAATGTCCATAGTCTGAATATGTTCAAATCAAAATGAAATTAATTTCTTTTGTAAGGAGTGAAATTAATGCTTAAACTCCACACTTTGCAATTGGCACACATTAGGCTGAGTCATATCTGTGACAGAATTGTATTCACCTATTTATTTTGGAAGCAGTAACAGAAGAAATTATTTTGAAAGGCTTGGGATTTATGAGCAAGTAGTGGCCTATATTTTCAACAGCCATCATATTTAATGAGAGGCATTTTCGATATAACAGAAAATATTTCAGCAGATTTTGCTTTCCCTTAAATGTACTTGAATCACAAGATATGTGTCATTTCCTTGACTCCATTAACATTCCATGCTTTAGGTCGTATTTAACTCCTGTCCGGGATGAAGAATCTGAATCGCAGAGAAAAGCCAGGTCGAGGCAAGCAAGGCAGTCAAGAAGGTCAACACAGGCAAGTTTGAGTCTTGATTTGCAATTAAGTTTCCTATAAAAGGAAATGCTGGAAATATTTAAAGCAGCATCTGTGAAGAAAGTGAAAGATATCATTTCAGGCCAGTGACTTCTCATCATTGACCTGTAGGTATAATCAAGGATGTAATTATAGAACATTTAGTAAAGAAGAAAAGGATAGAGCAGAGTCATTCTGGATCTACGAATGGGAAATCACGTTTGACTTGTTTGTGGGAGTCCTTTGAGGATGAGACGAATAGATAAAGGGGATGTGGTGTATTTAGGTTTTCAGGTGGATTTCATTAAGGTTCTTCAATTTCCAGTGTGGGACAAGGTCAGATGGAATGGAATTGGAGATAATGTATTAGCTTGGATGGAGGATTGGTTAACAAAAAGTAAATGGATCTTTGTCAAGTTGGCAGGCTGTGACTAGTTGGGTACTGCAGGGTTTGGTGCCTAGGCTCAAACTATTCAGTCTATGGCATTGTTCTGGTGGGTGGGAGCAAGTTTTTTTCTGTGATGCAAAACCAGGCAAGGATTGAAGTAATGAGGAAGGTGTGGAGGCTTCAAACAGAGATATGCTAAATGCATGGGTGAGAACATGGCTTATGGCATACCATGTGGAAAAAACATGAAAAACACAGGATCACAAAAACGGAGTAGAATCATATTTGAATGATAACAGATGGGGAAATGTTGATCTTCAGAAACGTGGGTGTCTTTGTACACCTCAAACTACCATAGAGGTGCATGCTGCAAGCAGTCAGAAGGGCAAATGATATGTTGGCTTTATTTGCAAGAGGATTTGAGTACAGGATTAAAGAGTTTTTGCAGTTAATGAGGTCCTTGGGGAGTTTGTTTCTAGGTTATTGTGTACAGTTTTGAGCTACAAAGAAGAATGAGTGCAGCAAAGTGTCACTGGACTGGTTCCTGGGATGGTGGGATTGCCATATGAGGAAAGATTGAGTAGGTTATGCCTGTATTCTCTCGACTTCAGAAGAATGAGATCTCATTGAAACTTCTTTAAGGGCTTGACAGGGAGGATGTTTCTCCTGGCTGACATCTCAAACCAGAGGACACTCTCAGAATAAGGGATGGCCATTATGGACTGAGATGAGGAAAAATGTCTTCAAATTTTTTATCCTGGAAGGCTGTGGAGGTTCAATCATTCCGTTCAGTCAAAACAGAACTATGTTTTTAGATGTTAAGGGAAGGAGCAACATGGGTTTGGTGCAGGAAATCAAACTGAGTTAGAAGATCAGACAAGGTCTTGATGGCTGACAGAGCAGGCTCGAAGGGCTGAATGGCCTACTCAAGCTTGTAATTATGTTTGTTATCACCTCTGATCAGGAAACATTCCCCTTTCATCTCTACCTAATTGCTGCCATACCTGCTGAGTGTTTATAGCATTTTCTGTCATTGATTCGCAAGCATTTTCTTCTCTGCATTTCCTTCATCTCACCAATTCAATTTAATCTTTTGATGTAGACTCTCAAAGTAAATTCTAAAGCCCATGTACTCTGTGAAACTTTGTTCCTCATGCTCTCCTGAACCTTTCCCTTTCAATGGCCTTGCTTTAACTCCAACTCGCCATGCCCTCAAGCCACCTCAATCCCTCTGAAAAGTATGCTACTTATAAACCTATCACATTATCCTGAATCATGCTTGGGACTTGTTTCACACCAACTGGCATTCCACCCCTGGATATCGTGTTACACTTCATACCAAGCTGCATTCAATTGATTCTGTGTTGTATCCCCTCCAAAGCCTCTGTCTATACTGTGAATCTAATACTACAAACTGATTTAAGGTTTTGATGTATGATGTCACTTTGGCCTTTGTACACCAGCTCCCACTTAAATTTTCTTATTGCTTTATCAGTCTGTGATACTGCCATTCATGTTACAAGCCTGTAACTAAGCCCTCAATACTTGATACACGAGCCTGCTTTTACTAGGTGAAATTTATAATATTGCTGTTCAGACAAGATGCAGGATTTTATCCAGTCTTAATTAAAAAAAAGTAATGCTCATGTACTGCATCAATATTCTCCTCCACCCCCCCCCCCCCCCACCACCCGGAGGTCCAGAGGAGCTTTTGTCATTGTGCCAGTAATAGGCATGTGAATGAAATGAGATCTGCATCACAAAAGAGGACGAGTGCCTACAGTGATGTTATGCACTCAACAGAAAATGTGTTCTCGACTGGACAGTTTGCTTGAAGTGCACTGGTCAGCACACTTCCTTAATTCAAGCCCTGAACATTAAATAGTACCCCACAACAGGCAGAGATAAGCACAGTGATTATTAGATCAGCTTTTATAACAAGCTTTCTATTTATTAATTAATCAAGGAGGGAACCCACTCAGTTTAAATCCTCGTTTTCATTAATTGAGCCGCATGTCAAGACACTTCCCAGAAAATGTCGGGGATCTTGGTGTTCGTGCACAATGCTTGAATTTCTGTTGTACAATAATAGTACTTTGCTGTTAAGCATCAGATTTTTAAGAACACCTTAGTTTTTGCCCACTTCTTTTAAGCATCATCTTGTATTTTGCTTCAACTATATTCTCTGATCCTTGATGTATGTTTTCCAAGGGTTTAGGGAATCATAACAGCACAAGAAGGCCATTGTGTAGTTTAATACTTTGAAAGAGTTCAGTAATTAATATTCTGTTTGTCCTCTTTTTGTGCTTAACTGGAGATCCACTTTGAGAAGTTACCATTGTCTCCTTTCACTATTCTTTCAAGCATTGCATTTCACAACATTGTCAAACCGAGGAAGTGTGAAAGTCGTGAAAGAAAAAAGTTCCCAACCCCCAATTCTTTTACATAGTTAAACCTGCCTTTTCTGTTTACTGACTTCAAATCTATTGAACAGATTTCTCTATGTACTCTTTACAAAAGCACTTGTGATTTTAAATATGCATTAAATCTCACCTTAACCTTTTTCCCTCCAAGGAGGGAAATCCTGACCGTACACAATTGGAGTTCCTTCTGCGTGTCCAGTAAATGTTTTCTGCACACTCAGTAAGGCACACTGTTCCATCTGAGGGTTTACAAAGATAAATGAAAGGACTCACTCTAGGATTTAGATCTCTGTATTAGGTTCAGGCAAGCAGTGTTCTCAGACTGAGCATTGAGCAAAACTGTCTTGCAGGGCGTAACACTAACAGACCTGCAAGAAGCTGAGAAAACAATCGGGAGGAGTCGTGTTGACCGTCGAACTCGAGAACAAGAGGAGAAGGAAAAGGAGGAGAAAGAAAAGCAAGACCGAGAAAAACAAGAGGACAAAAATCAATCAGAAGCTCGAGATGATGAGAAGCAACGGTTTAACAGAAACACTGAAGAGGTATTTGGTCTTAATAAGAAAATTATATGAATTCTTCAGTAACACAGTATAATATTTTAAAGCAATAGTTTTTCATTAATTATGTATGCTAAATAAACTTTCATTATAAATGCTTTCTGCAGTTTCTGTGACAATTATGCTTTACTTAGATTTTTGTAGATTGGTCTGGCACAGTCTCGTCCAGCCCTGTGTAAATTCAGAGGGGGGAGAGCGGAGGTGGGTAGAACTATTGTGCCAATTTAAATCTAGGCTGAAATGATGTGGTTCTCTTTTTGAAGATGTTAAATAGTTTCCTTCATTACTGTCAATGTATTCTGTTTCTAATTGGCGTTCCAGTCACCTAATCAGGTTTTATCCTCTGAATTTTTACGTGAGTACTGACGAAAACCACCATCAAGGAGGGGATGCAGTTGAAGCACAGTCTCATGAATGAAAACTAATGGCCAATATTGGACCTGGACCTTAGTGCTCATTTTGGCTCTTGTTGACCCATCACGTTTTGTCTAATTACTCTGTTAAAGAATGCCTTGAAGCAGAGGCACTTCAGTGTTGCAATGCCTGTGTCACAGCTGATATTTGTATGCACAAGTGTGTATCCACATTTGGATTGCTGCCATGCAGCATATTTGTCACCCCTGACAATGCCATGCCTGCATTCAAAATAACTGAGAAGACTCCACAGATTGGACATTGTTGGCTTGAACTACTTATGAATGCTTTTGGGGAATGCTCGGCAGCCTCACCCTAAACTGCGGAGGCCACAACAATGCCTGACTGATTAGCATCTCCCCAGGCAGAGAGAGTCCAAGTGTAACATTGTGCACTGCAGCCTTGATTTCTCCACAAAGATAGCTTAAATCTGTCTCCCAAAATTTTGAAGCGATATAATTGATCAGTGGTTTTCTGACATGGGCCATTATCAGTTCAGTCTTTCCCGTTGATGCGGACCTCTGTAGTTTTCATTTTGACACCATGAGATATAGGAGCAGAATTAGGCCATTGGACCCATTTGAGTCTGCGCTGCCATTCGATCATGGCTGATTTATTTTTCCCTCTCAACCCCATTCTCCTGCCTTTTCCCCATAACCTTTGATGCCCTTACTAATCAGGAACCTATCAACCTTAAATATACCCAATAACTTGGCCTCCACAGCCATCTATGGCAACAGATCCACCAAAATTCCTCCTCATTCTCTGTTATAAGAGGCTATCCTTTTATTATGAGGCTGTGCCCTCTGGTCCTAGACTCTCCCACCACTAGAAACATCCTCTCCACGACACCTACAATCCAATTATTGCTCTTCATTACCACCAGGTTGCAGAGCATCTGTAGTTGCTTTCAATTTTGACTCTGTACAGTCATGATACCCCTGATTCTAAGGGTTGGTTGTAAGACAGATGACCTTGAACAGCATCCACCTGCAATCTGTACTAATCGTATGGTTTTCTTGGGGGGGTAAAAGGTGAAGCTGGATGGTTACTGTATCTGATCATTTGGCAAATAAAAAGGATCCTTTCTAGGTGGGTAATGTATCAGAAATATTCAGGAAAGGAAAATCTTTTAAAATTAATTTTAACCTGATGTACTGCCATTTAAACACTAATATCTTTCTCATTTTTAAATTTTCAATTTTTTTCCCTGAAGCCTAATCAACGCGTCAGACCAAGCAGCACATCGTCCACAACTGCCACAGTCTCTGCCCTAAATAGTTCGTACTTCTCCTCCCAACTAAGTCGACCCAATAGTCTGATAGGCATTACGTCTGCTTATTCAACTTACTCCCGAAGTTCCGGGGAAACGGATAAAGGTAATTGTGCAATTCTTTTATGCATTGTCTGTTGGTAAGAACAAAGTGTGAATCTGTGACCATGCAGTTGTTCCACTTAAGACTGCATCAAAAACAGAATTCCTACTCCCTTGGTGACCCTGAAACTTTGACAGAAGCCAAAACTGCAGGTGGTGCCTTGTCAGAGACATGTAAAAACTGTATGCATGACAGATTTAACAGGAGACATTTACAGCATTTAAACTCTTAGAATTGAAGTAAATTTAAAATGTCTGTTGTTTAATTTAAGAAGATTAACTTCCAAGTGCTTATATTAATAACAAATTGCACTCAGGAAAAGTAATAAAATTAATTTTGTCCTCTCCTTTGCCTCGGAGTAGGAAGGTTGGTGTCAGCCTGGATTTAAAAAAATAATTGACTCAAGGACAGAATATAGTGAGACATGGTTGCTTTTCATTTTGAAGGATTGAAGGCAGTGGTTTCCCTAAGAGTCAGGGCTAGGACCACTGCTTTTTTTTTCTCCATATGTTTAAATATTTTGGAAATACGAGAAAATTTCTGAATTTACAGATGATAGCCAACTTGAGTTCGTGTGACAGATTGTGAGGATGATGCCAGTTGACATAAGATAGAATAGCAGAAAGGGCAAACAAGTTGCAGATGAAATTCAAAACAAGTGATGTATTTTGTCAGTACAGATAGTGGGAATGTAGACAATGGTGCATTTCTCAAGTATAGAAACAGGGGCTTGAAGGTTCAAATGTATTTGCCTTTAAAGAGGCAGGTCATTGTGAGACTAGTTAGTGAAACACGCAAGTTCATGGGCTTCATGAACTGAGTTTTTGAGAATAAATGCAGTAAACTTCTAAATCTTTATAAAGCTCTCATTAAGCTACAACTTGGGTGTTGTGCTTGGTCTGGTCGTTACACCTAAGGCAGAGGTCCTTGAGCAGATATAGAGAAGACTTTGCAGAATATTTCCAGACATGAGGAATTTTAGCTACAGGGTTGGAGATGCTGGCTGCTTTTCCTTGGAGCAAAAGAAAGAGAGGGAAGATTGGATAGCTGGACAAGGTTCTGGCATGTTAAGATAAGGGGACAAAGAAAAGCTGCTTTTAGCCAATAGGACTATAGGGCATACATAGAACATTACAGCACAGTACAGGCCCTTTGGCCCACAATGTTATGCTGACATTTTATCCTCCCACATAGCTCTCCATTTCTCTATCATTCATGTGTCTATCTAAGAGTCTCTTAAATGTCCCTAATGTTTCTGCCCCACAACCTCTGCCGGCAGTGCGTTCCACGCACCCACCACTCTCCTGTGTAAAAAAAAAACAACTTACCCCTGACATCCCCCTTATCTTCCTCCAATCACCTTTAAAATTATGTCTCCTCGTGTTAGCCATTATCACCCTGAGAAAAAGTTATTTGAAGTTTTGGGCAAGAGATAGAATGGGGGTGTGAGGAGGAGCTACATGCAGCAAATAATGACCTGAGCACTGAGTGAAGACTGTCATTGGTTTTACAGGGCTGCATGCATTGTAAACACTGGAAGCTGTATGCTGCAGACAGCTGAGTATTCTTTAACGCACAGATCCGATCCACCCTCTGCAACTTGCCACCTCATGAATGATGGACGTTTAAATATTTGACGTGGGGTGGGGGGGGGGGGGGTGGATCGTGACCATCACTACTCTCAAAGCTAGAACCCACACATGCAAAAGGTGCAGCTGAAGTGCTTGCCCCCACCTGTGCTGAGTGGATGATCCATTTTTGTCATCTCCAACACAGAAGCCAGTCTCTGCTGAATTTGATTCACTCCACCTGATATTAGGAAATGCAGAGTGCATTGGATGCACAACAGGTGTTTGTCCCCTGCAGAATTCCATCTGTAGTGTGGAAGACTTGTGCTTGCTGAACCAGCTACTCCTCCAGCTAAGTTGGTACAGTACAGCAATGGAAGTGGCATCTAACCAATCGGGACAAATCCAGACCTATCTGTCTTCTGTCTGACGTCCTGCTGCCATGAAAAGTGCTTGAGAAATTCTGGTCCATTTTATTCTTAATGCTTGATAAATACCTACTGAGCTCATTAGATGAGATCTTTATAAGGCTACTCATTAGCATAATTGTATAAAGTTCATATTCAACTGACAGGTGATTGGTTCATTTAAACCAGTTTCTTCTCATTACTATTTCATGGTTGAGTATTTCACACTTTATCAATGTGAATGTTAATGACTTAAGAGTATAATGAAGTAAATGAAGAGAACAAAGCTCTGCAATACATCATAAGTTGTAATTATCCTGTTGTAGTATTCATTCAAGGCAATGGGTGCATGATTTTATGGTGGCATTAAACTCTAATTCATTTCTGTAAAGTTATGCAGCATGGGACAATTCAGTCCCTTGAGTGCAGTCCACTACTCAGACAGATCATGGTTGATCACTGCGTCAGTTCAGTTTACCCTGTAGATCCTGATATCCTAACCCAACAAAAAGTTGCCAAATTTCACTTGCGCCCAAGCATTTCCAACAGCTTTCCATGGAAAATTTCCATTTTCTTTTGTTCAACAGTTGTTTCGTGACCTCGCCTCTAGACGGTGACCCCTCACAATTCACAGTTATCTCCATTCAAAGGAATGGGTTCTCTGTTAAATTTCTGCCTTACTTTAAAGACCTTGGGTCAGTCAACTTTTCCAACCTTCGTTCTGTCGTCATTCACCCATTTAAGATTCTAGTGAATCTGCTGTAACCTTTGAGGCTGACATAAAGAAAATATTCCTGTTTGTCCATCTGAGAGCTAAAGTAGATAACTTTGCCCAAACTGAAACTGCCACAGTTTTGCCTGTTCAGAGAGATGATCTGTGGCTCTTTGTGACTTGCTGTTATCTTGCAGATTTGGAAGGGTAGCTTCACTTCTTCATATCAACAGGATCTTTTTGCTGTTCCTGGCTGCATCCTTGGGTCAATTGGAAAGTAATTGTTTACATGTCAATTGCCAAAGGTCACTCAACACCTCAAAACCAGCAGGAAATTCAGTATGGCTGGTATTGCAAAACACTCCAGTATCTTAAGTGATGTGATTGTCCTTGACTCCCTATCACCACCATAGAGAACTTGTATTTTTCTGGATGTAGAGGAGTGGGGGTGCTGACCCTGTGAGGTGCCCCACAAGGAGGAGCAGACTTTAAGCTATGTTTTGACCTCAGCTTTGCATTCCCAAGGTCTGGTCCCTGGCCAGAATGTCCTCAATGACTTTGAAACAATTTCTTCCTTTCCATCAGATTTCTGGTCCATGAACGCCACCTTTTTTGCACTATTTATTTATTTTTGTAATTTATAGTAATTTTAGTCTTTGCACTGTACTGCTCCCACAAAAAAACAAACCACGTCATAAGTCAGTGATAATAAATCTGATTCACTATCTTGGACATCTCACTGCATTGCCAAAAGTTTTGGAGCTGTTTTGTGATCTTTCAAATATGTTTAAATAGGTTAAACAAGATGTTTCAAGTTTTTTTTAAGCAAATCAATTCAATTAAAAACTGATGTAATTTGAAATTAAATACTCAAGTGCAAAACTGCACTCAGTCTTTTTCGCAGGTGGAATGTAATCTTTTCCCCTCAGTATGTTGTCATTCCACCACAGGACTGGATGGTGTGTAAGGCAGATCTGCTGGCCAAGTAAATCCAGATGTACAGTTCATGTTGAAGCCCAAGCAGCAATTAGTCAACTCTTAGGCCTGTTGTATGTTTATATATCTGAGCTAGAAATGAGGCACAGGAAAGCAAGTGTTCAGTTGCCCTTTACTACAAGGAAATTTGAATACAGTGTAGTGATGTCTTGTTCCAGTTAGAGCTTTGGTGAGACTGCATCTGGAACATTGGTACAGGCCTGGTCTCCCTACTTGTGGTAGAATGAGTGCAGCAAAGGTTTACCAGGTTGATTTTAATCCGTGCAATGGTGTCCCAAGGTTCACAGTCTCGTGAAAAGGGACTGGCCACTTAAGGTATAATCAAGAGGATAATGAACCTTTGTAATTCTCTACCATAGAAAGGCAATGGGGGGCTTAATGCTGAGTATATCCAAGACACAGGTTGATGGAAAGTGATGTCTAGGTGAAAGGTTCGCCAGTATGTAATTGTATATGGAGCAGGCATGAAGGACAGAATGGTTTATTCTATCTCATGTTCTTATCCCAAATTATTCTGCTGTAGAGATTTGTTTAAATCTGGTAACTTGTAACTTTTTCAATTATTACTCTTCCACTTCTCACCCCCGCCCCCCCCCAACCCCACCTGCTTCTCCCCAGTTAACTAGCTCAGTGTAGACCATAAACTAAACCTTGACTTTTCATGTATGGTCTGATTAACATCAAGGGTGTGAGTAACCTTCACTTAAGTGTACTAATTTATATCACAGTTGTTTTATAAAATAGCTTATTGGACTTAATGACAACTTTGTTTAAATGGCAAAGTAAACTTGATGAATATCCATTTTTGCATAAAGCTTGATACCGTTAAATTATTTAGCTTTTTGGTTTCATTTAGAAGCTTGCAGCTGCAGAAGTAGAAGTTGTGCAGTGATACCAGCGTGGATGCTGCTGACCAAATGGCCTTGTTTTCTATGATCGCTCCGTTAGCAAAATCTAGTGGTTACTTTATATTTCCGTGTTTGTTGGACTGGAACAAATGTTGTTTACCTTAATTTGAGCAGGAACAGACAAAAGGGAAGACGAGAGGGATGGTGAAGAGAAGTTGGACGATAAGTCACAAAATAAACCATCAGTCAGAGAACGGCGGAGACCAAGGGAAAAACGAAGATCCACAGGGGTTTCTTATTGGACCCAGGATGTGAGTGTGATGCCCTAACCATGGTGCTGTTAATTTGTCAGAACTTGTACTCTTACTCTTGCTGGCAAAAACAGGACTATCCAGTTCCTTTAACAACCACAGTTTGTATCTGAGATCCTTGGATTCATGAATCTTGGATCCATTTCCACTGCGAGTGGACTGCTCCAACATGCAAAAGATGTCATTATGTAAGGTGTATTTTACTGGATTACTGTGTCCAGGGATTTGTTTCATTCTGTGGGTTTAAGCAAAAACAAACTCTGAATCAAGCAAATTAGGTTACTAACTGAATTTTTTCAATGGCTCAATAATGGAACAAGGCTGGGATCTTCTGAAGTCTGTCAAGCCCCTTAAAATTCAGTGGGAAAAATTATGCTCATGACGTATAGAACGTAGAAAAACTACAGTACAATTCAGGCCCTTGGGCCCACAAAGCTGTGCCGAACATGTCCCTACCCTAGAAATTACTAGGCTTACCCATAGCCCTCTATTTTACTCAGCTCCATGTACCTATCCAACAGTCTCTTGAAAGACCCTATCGTATCCGCCTCCACCACAGTTTCCGGCAGCCCATTCCACGCACTCACCACTCTGAGTAAAAAAAACTTACCCCGACATCTCCTCTATATCTACTGTCCAGCACCTTAAACCTATGTCCTCTTGTGGCCATCAATTCAGCCCTGGCGAAATGGGTATGTCGAAGCTCACAATTGTACATCAGAAGGCAATCAATGGAAACTGTTGTGAAGGGAGGAAAGGAACATCCCGCACCAAATCCTGCTTGGTCATCACACTCCTGGATAGGGAAACCTTTCTGAACTACTTGTTCTTGTCTCATATCCCTTGCCCCTCCCTGCATGGTGTTCATTCCCACAAACCTCAGTTCTAATCGTGCTCGTCTATTGGTGTCTTTTTGTCCAGACCCCATTCTCTGGATTTGTCCCTCTTCAAGCTTTGTTGCTTGACCCCCATTTTGTCTGAGCTTTCAGTCTCATCCTACCAACCGTTGGCCTAGCTGTTTTCCCCATGACTCCTTGAAGTTCTCAGGAATTTTTCTTCACAAAGGACATGATGTGGTGCAGGGGCAGGATGAGCTGAAAAGCCACTTCTCCTGTAAACTTCAATGATATTTCACATTTTGGTCATAATTTGATTAGAATTAAGAATGAGCTAAACAGGCCTATCCAAGTGTATACAATCAGCTCTTCTCACTGCTGGTCATTAGTGATTTGGCATTTTGGGGTGGGGTGAAGCTCCTTGCTGTAAACTGGATTAACTTTTTATTTATAAGAATTATTAATCCATCGGGCAGTTCAGGGTTTAGCTAAGAGTCCACTATATTAGTGAGTCTAGAGTCCCATGTGGAGCAGACTGGTAGGAACAGCAGATTTCTTTCCCACTTGTGGGGTTTTATGACGCTTTGATGTATTCAACTTCCCCATTACTGAGATCAGCTTTTTAGTGCACTTTCACCAGGAACCAGTGGTTTATAGTAGGAAAAAAGAAATGTGATTCTTAAGCATATAAATATCTGAGGAAAGAATGATAGGGAAATTTAAATGAAGCATTGAATTTATGTTTATGTAAATCCACTATGGAAGGTAAAGTAAGTGGATGATTTTGGGAAGAGAATAACAAGGCAGTTATATCTTTTAATTGTTTTTTTTAAATTGATGAGTATTTAACAAATTGAACCCTAAAAATTTAGTATTTGTAATGATGCTCAAAGATAGTTTTACACTTGTGCAAATTAGCTGCATCTCTGTAATAGGATAGTTCTGCATTAGAGTTTCAGCAGCTGGTCTGCTAACAGTTCAGCAGCATCGTGCATGTCTTGGACCATCACACAGCACCTGCCAGTAAATACTTAAGCTTTTTCATACCATTTGTCCTAACATGTCAATCCCTTGTTTATAGAGTGATGAGAATGAACAAGAACAGCAGTCAGATACAGAAGATGGAACAAATAAAAAGTGCCAGGTAACTTTCCTTATCCAAGCGGTAGTCATGAAATGTTTATTTTGGAACAGTGAAGGAAACATCTCAGCAAAAGCCTCCTCTGGTACATTCATGTGCGTTTACTTTTGTCAATGTGTTTTACTGTGTGTTTGACCCAGAAGTAGTCGTAATATTTCAAGATTAATTAAACTTCATTTCAAATGAAGGGAATTGTTTCTGTCTGTTGCATTTTGTGATGTAAAGTAAAATCTGAATTTGTGGCTTCATTGGCTGCTAAGTGGATTTATTGTAGTCGTTCCTATCCCATGTAATAACAGACCTGTTCTAAAAATGTACATATTTGGGCAGTATACGGTGCCAGTTGAGAAAATGTCATTGCTGATGAATTCTTGGATTCAGCATTGAGAAACATGTTTAGAAAGAATTTTCGTCTTTGCAGATATTAACATGAAGTGTAAAACATTGGAACATCCAGTGTTTTCATTTTATTCTAACAAATGTTAAATCAAACTGGAGGACAATATTGCAGCAAGAATAATGGTTTGCTTATTCAAAAGAAACTCTCCTTCTTCCTCAAAATAAATGATGACTGCAAACCAGTCCTGAAGTATTAATGGTTATCTATCTCATTACCATTCTGAACATATAACCCTTCAACCACAGGTACACCTGCTGTGTTGTATGCAGCTTTGTCCTGGAGGATGTCAAAGTCAAGTTTAATGTCATATGCACAAGTACATGTATGCACCGGTGCAATGAAAAACTTACTTGTAGCAGCACCACAGGCACATTCATCATGTAAGCAGCATTCACAAGAAAGACATAAATTAAACACAATTTTTTACAAGAAAGAACACATTTAGAATTTTAGAAAGTATTTTAGTGCAAAGTGGTCATCGTGTTGCTAAACTGTAGTGATTAGGGTTGTGCAGGTTGGTTCATGAACCAAATGGTTGAAGGGAAGTAGCTGTTCTTGAACCTGGTGGTGTGGGACTTCAGGCTTCTGTCTGTACCTCCTGCCCGATGGGAGCTGTGAGAAGATGGCATGGCCCAGATGGGGGGGATCTTTGATGGTTGTTGCTGCCTTGAGGCAGCGCCTCCTGCAGACACTACTGATGGTGAGGAGGGATGTGCCTGTGATGTATTGGGCTGAGTCCACTACTCTCTGCAGCAGCTTGTGTTCCTGTGCATTCAAACTTTTGATGTCAAGCTTTTGAGTTGTTGGAACTGAACTCATCCATCACATTTTTTTTCTGGGGTGTTGGGAAGTAAGTCATTTGCCGCAGGATACCCAGCCTCTGATCTGCTGTCATAGCCGCAATATTTATGTGGCTAGTCCATCTGAGGTGCTGTTGGGTGTTCCTGGGATTGGTACCATGGCCTCATCTATTCAGTCTGTTCAGTGATTTAGGTGGCCTGATCAAGTGACTCTTGAAGCAATGAGTATAGCACAATTTGAAAAGGAATAACAATGATTGTTGAAAAGAGTGCAAAAGCAAAGAGACGGGATTTTGTATATTTTCATTTATATGCTTGGCACAGTGTAGCCTGCACAGCCTCCAGTGCCGGTATGTCTTTGGTGAGAGGTCCAGAAACATTTGTTTTATTTTGTACCATTGCTGCAGCTGAGAATGAGTCACTGGTTCTCGGCAGGTGGTCAAGAATTTGATTTCTAAACCAAGGGTTTAATGAGATTTCAAATGAGTAGGTCTGTGACACACAAGAATGAGTGCGGTCCTAAACCTTCCAGCCATAAAATGAATCTCACAGTAAGTCCAAATTTGGCATTGGTAGCCCATCATTGGATCACAGTACCTTCCTACCATGAAGTTAGATGCGCATTAGAAATAGATTATCTTTGATACCTGTGAGGGTTTACAACCTGCAGTTAAAAGTAGATTTATGAGCAACCCTTAGCTGGAATATTGTCTTCCAGGAATTAAATTATGAGTAGCAGTGGCTCAAATTATTTTCTGACTTTTTAACAAGTATGATGGTGGAAAATTTGTAGCACAATGTTTAAAATCATACCCCTTGACATAGATGTTCATCAAGGGCACCAATTTAAACCTTAATCCTCTACTTCAGCCCTGCATATCCTGTTTACACCTGCAGATTGATTTGGGTCAGTCTTTCTGCCTACTATCAATCAGATTACATTAACATTTATTAATAACTTCTCAGGATCCACGCATTATTGGGTAGACTAACCCCTTGCCAGTTTTAAAGTAAAGAGGACAACAAAGCCAAGAATGAGCAATGTGTATCACTGTAAAAAAAAATCATTGCAAATACTTAAAGCATAAACATTATTCAGATTAATTGGTACAATACAAATAAAGTTATTAAGATGGGTAAAAGCGACAGTAAATCAGTGCTGACTACTAATGACACATTTCCAGTGAGATCATAGTTTGAGTTTGACATAAATAGTTTAATTTAGGATTTGATTCCTATGCTAAGAAGTTAACAGGATTAGATAAATGTTTTACTGAGTAAAGTTATTTGACTTAGTGTCTTTAAAACACAAATGATTGAGCACTTTTGAGCTGAGATGAAGTAACTGGCTTCCTTGGGGAGTTTCATGTTAGTTTGCCGCTATCTTACGTCTGGCTTGAAGGGAGGAATAGTGTCAGAATCTTTGAAGAGAAATCAGACATTTGCTCGTGTAGGCAAGTAGTAATAGTTTATGGAAGTGACCAGAAGCATAGTGGCCAATTTTCCCTTGGTTATGCTTTGCTGTTTTTAATCTATTAAGATTTAAATATGATTTTTGTTTTTAACTTTTGAGGTAAGAGGATGGAAGGTTGGGACCTGTTCACACACTGGTCTAATTTAGAGTCCTTGTTCAGTAAATGGCATGGTGATTAAATGAAATGTGCATGATTTTGAATGTGGTTCTTAATTCGAACTTTCCTTGAACAAAAGATAGCTTGATCTCTATTTGAAGCACACAGGATTCAGATCCTATCCAAAAGGTCAGGCATACCTTGATGTAGGGTTAAAGTTATGAGGAGAATATGAAGAGCAAAGCCATTTTAGTTAAGCTTGGAAGGATTCCTTTTTAAAATTTTGACAAAATTGATTTTTTATCACTAAATTTTCTGGATTTTACAAAGAAGTAGAACAGAAATAGGGGCAGGAATAGACCACTTGGCCCCCTCAAACCTCCCCACCATTCAATGTGATCATGACTGCTCTACCCCAGGCTTCAACTCCTTTTCTGCATCAGTTTCCCTGAGCACTCAATTCCCTGATCTTTCCAAAATGTATCTACTTCCTTATCTACTTAAGAGGAATAGATAGAGTAGACAGCCAGAGCCTCTTTCCCAGGGCACCAATGCTCAATCCAAGAGGGCATGGTTTTAAAGTAATGGGTGGGAGTTTCAAGGCAGGTATCAGAGGGAGGTTTTTTATGGCTGGGGCATGGAATGCGCTGCCTGGAGTGGTGGTGGAGGCGGGTACATCAGTCAAATTCAAGAGATTACTAGATAAGCATATGGAAGAGTTTAAAGTAGAGGGATATATGGGAGGAAGGGGTTAGATAGTCTTAGGTGAGGTTTAAAGGTCGGCACAACATTGTGGGCCGAAGGGCCTGTATTGTGCTGTACTGTTCTATGGTTCCTCTTTGCATATCCCCAATGACCTGGCCTCCACAGCCCTCCAGGGCAGAGAATTCCAGAGATTCACCACTCTGAGAAGTTCCTACTCACCTCAGGTATAAATGGCTTCCTCCTAATTCCCAGTGGAAACATCTCGACATTTACCCCATGCCCTTCCAGCATCATATGCTTCAATGAGATCACCTCGTCGTTACCACCTTGCACCTTACTGTCTGCATGCACCGCACTTTCTCTGCCGCTGTTACACTTTATTCTGCATTCTGTTACTGTTTTCCCTTGTACTACCTCAATGGACTATTGTAATGAAATGATTTGTATGGATGGCATGCAAAACAAAGTTTTCACTGTACCTTGGTATATGTGACAACAATAAACCAATTTACCAATATAAATATAATTTCTTCAGATGCTTGTGATAGAACGACCCTCTCATTTCCAGGAAGTAGCCAGGGAAGCTCTTTTGTACCACCCGTGCCAGTATATGCTCACCACTACCCTGTACAAATGAATCGATAGTTCCATATTTCCAACCCTCTTGCAATGAAGTCGATATGCTACTTGCCTTCCTATCCGGTTGCTACACCTGCCGGCTGACCTTTTGTGATCAAGGAAGTTGGAGCACAAGCTTATGAACGTCAGTAAACCCCTTTAAACTATGAACGCTTTACCTGCCAATATGAAGGCCTGAGTCCACCCACTGGCTGCTTTGTTTGAGCTAAGTTGGTTTATTATTGTCACATGTACTGAGGTACAGTGGAAAAACCTAATTTTACATGCCATCCATACAGATCATTTCATTACAACAGTCCATTGAGGTAGTACAAGGGAGAACAATAACGGAATGCAGAACAATGTGTTGCAGTTACAGAGAAAGTGCAGTGCAGGTCGACAATGAGGTGCAGGGCCATAACGAGGTAGATTGTGAGGTCGAGAGTCCATCTTATTGTACTAGGGAACTGTTCAATAGTCTTATAACAGCAGGATAGAAGCTGTTCTTGAGCCTGGTGGTACGTGCTTTCAGGCCTTTATCTTCTGCCTGATGGGAGGGGGGGAAACCTTGATCATGTCGGCTATTTTACCAAGCCATGGAGTGGAGACTGGTTTCCGTGATGTGCTTAGCTGTGTCCGCAACTCTCTGCAGTCTTAGCAATCCTGAACACACTTGTATGCCATCTATATGCATGTTGATGAATTCTGATTATTAACAAAGGAAATGCTCTCTTTTAAATCTGTGAGAGTGAGATGAAAATTTTCACTAGTAAAAATCAAATACTGCCAATCCTGTTTTAAAGATGCTACGGTGAGACCACCTTGCACCTTATGAATTTATTTTTTTTAATCATTGAGAAGTGTTTGTGGTGATCAAGTTTTGTTTACTGAAATGCTGTGTCCATTCAGATAGCACAATGAATCACATGAGCAAATACCTGACTCTTAAAGCTTTTAGGATGAAAATATAGTTAATTTGATGGTTCCATATTTGAACAAATTTTTATAATGAGAGATTAAAATGCTTTAAAACTTGGTCTAACTTCTGTCTTTTTTTTCCTCCAGAATGACAGACTTTCAAGGTAAGATTTATTTATTTTAGCCTTTAGTCAAAATCGAGTTTATTGTCATATGCACAAGTACATGTATGTACAGGTGCAATGAAAAACTTACTCACAGCAGCATCACAGGCACAGAGCATCAGTTAAGCAGCATTCACAAGAAAAATGTAAATTAAACAAATTATACACTTTGTACAAGAAAGAACACAATGAGACAAAAAAAAAAGTTCATTGTAGTGCAAAGTGATCAAAGGGGTCGTAGTGTTGCTATATTGAGGTAGTGATTAGGGTTGTGACCTGTTGTGTGAATCGGAGGGGGAAGCAGAAGTAAATGAGTCTCCCAACATAATTGAGGAATCAACTTAGAAATTTATGCAAGTAATGTTTGTTTGTAACGGTTTTGGGGAGAAGAGAAGCAAATGTTATAGGAACCACAAAGTTTTTTGTTGCATTAGGATTTGTGTATTTCCCATAAGCTTGTGCTGAGTATTAGCTGATCATGATACCGTGAATACAACACTTATGACATGGTTAAATTTGTCTTGCAGGTTTGGCACTGGAATTTCTAGCACTGCACCCAACGAGGGTTCTGACCTATCGTCCAGTCGAACTGGTTCATGCAAAGAAAGTAGACTTGCGCCCCACAGCCGAGTGGGAAAGGAAGATGCATTGGATTATAAAAAGGTGACTGTTGAAATGTTGTATTTGCACTCTGTAAAAGGGTTTAACTAATAACAAACATGCCTGTGGCACTGATTTTTATCAGAGTGCAAAGCAGCTTCTGAGTCAGAGGGCTATAGGTTAATAGCCTCATTGCAGGATGTAAACAAGACTCCAGCTCCTTGAAAAATGACGCATTCCAAGCCCGTATGCAGCAAGACACGGCCACGAGTCAAGCACAAGACGATAGGTGGCATGTAACATCCATGCCGCACGAATTCAAGGCAGTGGCCAACTCCATCAAGAGAGTCTGTCCACTTATCCTTGACAATCAGTGGCATTGCCATCATTGAGTTCTCCATCCTCAATGTCCTGGATGTTACCATTGACTAGAAACTCTGGGGCCAGTCGTGTGTTGTGACTGGAAGAGCAGGTCAGAGGCTGCATGTCCTGTGGCCATTGACTTGCTTCCTGAGATTGAAAGGTATCTAATTAGTCAGGGTATCAAGGGATATGGGGAAAAGGCCGGGAATTGGGGCTAGACAGGAGAATAGTTTAGCTCATGGTGAAGTGGCGGAGCAGACTCGATGGGCCAAATGGCCTACTTATGCTCCTTTGTCTTGTGATCTTGTGACACCCCTGAGCCTTTCCACCGACTCCAAGGTACATGTTAGGAGTGTCATGAAATACTTTCCACTTGCCTGGATGAGTGCAGTTCCAACTGTACTTGAAACCCGACACCCTGCAGGGTAAAGCAGCTCACTTGTTAAATGGCTTAAATGTTCACCCGCACCATCACTGGCACTTGGTGCGTCAGTTACAAAATGCACTGCTGTTGCTCTGAATGCACCTTCCGTATCTAAGAACAAGAAGGGCAGTGTTACGGACTCAGTGAAAGTCCCTTTAAGATAGAGTGTGTGTGTGTGGGGCGTGCTTACGTCAATAGAAGATAAAGGACGTAATGACGTTGTTAGAGTGTGTGTGTGTGGGGCGTGCTTACGTCAATAGAAGATAAAGGACGTAATGACGTTGTTGAAGAAGTTAGAAGAAGAAGAAGGAGAGAGAGAGAGAAGGGAGAGAGACACCAGCCTGCTTGTTTTCTCTATCGATGGATGAGAAACAATAACTGTGTTTGCCACTGAAATCCATGTATGGAAGTTGGAAGTAATCCGGTGGAGTTCACTTTGTTGCTGACCTGTAGAAGGAAACAGGTATTTGTGTGTGGACGACCACGATTCGGATGCTTTTCGGGGTGAGGAAGTCACTACCGAGTAAACACTGAAGTGTCGTTTGGGTTCCATCGTGGAACATTTGGATTTCGTATGTACTCTCTCTATGTTTTTCTACATCTTATCTTCAGACAACGGTGGTTGTTGAAGAAGCCCTTGCTCATGTTTCACCTTATGGCTTGCGGAACTGAACTTTAAGAACCATTCAGGAACTGGGAGTTTTGGACTTTGTCACACACACACACGACGAGTTTAGTTTTGGGGTTAACGTTCGAGGTTTAACATTTTTGAATTCTAACATACTAACATTTTTACTTTTATTTTACGTATTATCATAAGTAGTGATTAATAAAATAGTTTTTAACACTGAATCATGCTCAGTGTGTTTCTTTTGTTGCTGGTTTGTGACAGCAGCAGGTGCATGGAAACATCATCGCCTGCAGGTTCCTCTCTAAGTCTCTCTCTGTCCTGAATTTTAAATACATGACTGCTTCTTCAGTGGGTGTAACTTCTGCCCAATAAGAGGACTGCAGTAGTTCAAGAAAGCCGCTCTCCACCCCCACTGCCTCAGAGACCACAGGGAATCAGTAATAAATGCCGTCCTTGCCATTGATGCCCAGGTCTGGAAAAAATTGAATAACAAGACTGATATTTTGGTCAGTCTGAGATACACAGGGAATGTTATGTTAGTGATGCTTTCCTTTAGATGAGACATTAAACAAAGTGTTCTATCTGCCTGTTGCTGTTGACATTAAAGGTGCCAACTTCAGGGGTTTTCCTGGAATCCTGGGGTAACATTATCCTTCAGCTAATGCCGTCATAAATAATTATCTGTTAACTAATTGCCATTTGATGGATATGGCTGAGTGAACAATGGTGGTGTGGATCCACAGGTGGCGGTGTTTGGGATGCTGTTGGTTGTGAAAATGCAAGATAAATGCACATTCACCTTGGTGGAAATCAGCAATTTCTGCAAAAGAAATGCAACTTATTGGAGTGTTAATGTTGATGAAAATGGACAGTTAACTTGTGGTACTGCTATGTGGAACTTTGCCATAGCTTTGGTTAAATCTTCTGGTATTTTCACAGCTTTATGAACAATTCCTAGCAGAAAATGAAAAGCTTAAGGCAAGTCTACATGACACAAACCTTGAGCTGACGGAGTTGAAAGTTCAGTTGGAAAAAACAACACAGGTATGTTCAATAAAGTTACTTCGAAGTAGTAAATTTAAGGGAAGCTGCAATATTTGATGATATTTTGTGATCTTGAGCCCTAATGTATCCCAGAAGTCTATTTTAAGAAAATTTTATGGTCTTAAATGCAAACTTAGCTTCATTTATGTTATGCCTGTGCTGTATTCCTGATTTTCACTGTTTTCAAATTGAATATTTCTGCGTCCGAACAAAGAATCAAGTTTCTTTTGGAATCCATAGATATGAGAGATATCCATAGATTTACCAGTGTTCAGCTTTTACATAGAACAGTACAGCACAGGAACAGGCCTTTCGGCCCACAATGTCTGTGCCGAACCTGATGCCAAAATTAACCTGAATTTCTTCACGGTCCATATCCCTCCATTCCCTGTATATTCATGTGTCTATCTAAGTCCCTTTTTAATTCTTTAACTCATTCATTCTTGGACAGGGGCAAGTCTGATTTCATTTACTTTCCATCCCAAATGGTTCCTGAGTGGCTGCTGGAGTCAATCAGATAGAGGCCAGACTCGGCAAGGATAGCAAATTTCCTTCCACAAAATTAATGAACAAGGTGGTTTTAATAATAATCCAGTTGTTACTCCCAATACATTTTCATTCCAGACTTGTTAAGTTAAATAAGTTGTGGGAATCAAACTTGTATTTTCTTTACGGTGGTCCAAGCCCCTCAAATGTTCACGCTGTCTTACGTCAGTAAATGGATTTATTCTCCTTTGGATACTCCCACATGTTCACCAGGAATATGTGACAAGATTTTGCCAGGAGCGTCACACAGACAGGAAATCAAAAATAGGAAATAAAAACAGAAAATGTTGGGAATGCTCAGCTGGTCAGGTGGCATCTAATGAAAGACCATCGACCTGAAATGTTAATCTCTCTCTTTCATCGTAGATGCTGCTTCACCTGTAGAATGCTTCCACTGTTTTCTATTTCCATTTCCGATAAACAGCTTTTCTGTAATAAATAGAAATAGGCCATATGTGGCCATTCAAGTGTGCTCTGCCATCTAATAAAATCCTGGCTCTCATCCATTTTATTGCTCAATCACTATTTCCCTTGAATGTCCTTAAATCCATGGTTCTTGCCCTCCAGTATACTGAGTACTCCAAACAGATTTTCGAAGGTTTACATCTCTGGAAAAAATTCTCCTCGTCTGAGTTGTAAAGAGCCAACCCCTTATATGAATTGATTTCCCCTAAAGAACTTCTCAGCCTGGGTATATAACTTTTTGGCATTTTTTCTTTCAATCTCTCATTGAATCTTCTGTGTTTCAGTGTAATCACCTGTAATTCTTCTAAACTGAAGTGAACATTGGCCAATCTTACTCAGTCTTCCCTCCCGGAAGAACCCCATTATCCATGAATCATTCTATGTCTCTGTGACTCCAAGGCTAATATATCTTTCTTCTGGTTCACAGACCAAAATTGCGCACAGTGCTCTACATGTGGTCTCTGCAGAACTCCTGCAGTCTCAGCAGGACTGCCTGAACTTTTACTCCAACCACTTCATGATCTACTTTAGCACACAAGACCCAAAGATTCAGATATATTTTTGTGGCTGAGAATTTAATTCTCCATCTTGCTCAAGATATGGAAAATGGAGCATAGACACAAGCCATTTAGCTTAAAGTTAAATTCTGGTGGTGTTGCATCACCCTTCATCTAATCCCATCCCTTTTATTTAGCTTATTCTGAAATACATTTCTACCGTTTGCCTTGATTATGCAGCCAGGAGTTCCACATTACAATCTTTCTCTTGGTAGAGAAGCTTCTCCTGGATTGTTTCTCTGAAATTAGTGACGGTCTTGCAGTTCTGGTCTTGTCTGCAGATGGAAATATCTCCATCTCTAGTAAACTCTTTGACGTTAAAGACCACTTCACTTTCAGCTTCATGCTCTCAATATTGAACTTACAGCCACACTGATCCTGCTGATTTTGACATTGATAACTTGCAAGCATTGGTTGGTGACTCAAATCTACAGCAATTGTCAAAATGGTTGGACAACATCCCTTCCTACAATGTTTATTTTATGTTGAGAGTATTTGCATATTGTTTTAGGTTGTCCTTTGCG
Organism: Pristis pectinata; assembly: GCF_009764475.1. Lineage (NCBI taxonomy): Eukaryota > Metazoa > Chordata > Chondrichthyes > Rhinopristiformes > Pristidae > Pristis > Pristis pectinata. The sequence goes on along the minus strand of NC_067419.1, from coordinate 47,083,117 downwards.
TCAATCAGCCAATATGAAGTTATTTGGACAGTTTATTGGAGCATATTCAGCTCTGATTCTCATTGGAATTTAACTGAAAGGGATTCAATCTAAGTTAGATCATTAGATCTTTGCCAAGTTCTAGAAAGCGACTACTAAATTGAGGGTATACCATAACCACACATTATTGTTCACATATTCCAGTTATGTGATAATTTTAAATGATGAATTAAAATCTGGGCCTTTTGGATTTACCTGCGCTTTCAATTCTTTACAACTCTGCCTTGCTCATTAAAACGAGTGACCATTGATTGCTGACTTAGGGTTGCTCTTCCTGTTTTGTTGAATGTACTTGCTATTTGATTATGTTAGTCTTTTAATTTTGAAGCTCTATCTTGTACTTCAAAATAGCTCAGGCGTTCCACTTTTTTTGGAAGGGTTAATGTAAAGGATTTTTTATTAAGCATCTTAGGATAGATTACGAGCATCGAAGTCAGTAATGATTGACTAACAACACTAATGGATATCCTCACTGGTGTGCTGGATATAACGTGATCTGAGGAATGAGGAAAATTTTCTTAAACAAGCTGCCTAGGCTCAAGGACAGCTTCTATCACCAGGCTCAAAGCTTCTATCCTACTGTTAGAAGACTATTGAACAGATGGACTCTTGACCTCACAATCTACCTCATTATGGCCTTGCATCTTATTGTCTACCTGCACTGCTCTTTCTCTGTAACTGTAACATTATATTCTGCATTCTGTTATTGTTTTCCCTTGTACCATCTCAATGCACTGATGTGATGAATGATCTGTATGGATGGCATGCAGTTTTTCACTGTACCTCGGTACATGTGACAATAATAAACCAATTTACCTAACATTTGTATTTCAGAGGCAAGAAAGGAAAGCTGATCGGTCGATGCTGGAGATGGAGAAAAGGGTAAGTTTCACATTAGTGCTCTTTTAGTGTACTACATTCATAATGATGAGAAATTAAGAGTATCATTGATAATTTTTGAAACTGAAGGTATTTTGATTAATTTTGGTAATTATTGAATTGGGCAGCAATGTTTTAGTATCCAGTCGAGTTTCTGAATTAGTATCCCATTTGGAAAACCCTTTTTGCCAAGTAGCCAAAATGTGATACTTCACCTGAAATGCTGATTCAGGTGAAGTATTCTGAATTCCTGAGAGTTCAGAAGTTGATCCATTAATGCATATCAGCATTGCATAATGCAATAAAGTTGCAGAAGCCAGTGATAGAAATTAGTAGGTAATGCCCACAAAAGATTTCACTGTTTGCTGCAGTGTATGTTTCATATCTTGGAGTAAAAGCAACCTATTATAATCAATTTAAATCCAAAACAGCCCAAGTCCTGTACTACTATAATTGTTTCTTTTAATGTGCAGGATTATTCCTCCTGATCAGAAGAACTCCTGATCAGAGCATGGGCTGATTAAAAACCATATCATTCAACAATTTTAAAAAAACTTGAATTTAAAAAGAAAAGTTTAAAAACTGCAACTGCTAGAAACCTGAAATAAAGATGGCAAATGCTGAAAATACTCAGCAGGTCAGCCAGCTTATGTGGAGAGAGTAAGAGTTACACTTCAGGTCAATGACCTTGCCCTCAGCTTCTCGTATTTTTGTTGCATTTGCATAGCTCCTTGGATGCAGTAAAAATGTCCTAAGCCACTTGATAACATTATCAGAAAAGAACTGACATCAATTCAATTGACAGATGACCAAAAGCATTTTGAAGGACAGAAGAGAGGGGGCATTCCAGAATTGCCCATTGTAATTGGCTCAACACAACCAGGTTCCTAGTACTACCACAAGAACACCATGCAAACTTCCAAAGAAATGAAACACATGATCCTTTTCATAAAGGAGTGTGAGGGTGTTGCTTTTTTTTCTAATAGTGGCTTAAGAAATAAAAGGATATGCTCTGGTTTCTCAGTGTAACTGTTTGCCATTATTTGACAGGAAAGAAGAGCTTTGGAGAGGAAGATAGCTGAAATGGAAGAGGAGCTTAAGGTAAAGCTCACTCCTGTGTTATATGGACATCTACTTGTAAAACTCCACTGAAACACCAAATCTATCTTTAAAATGGTGGTGTTCATTTAACAACACAAGTAAAGTGATATTTTTACTTTTAACTTTTGATGTATGATGGTGCAGTAAATTGTTAAATGACTGCACACAAATAAAATGAATGTGTTTAGATTAGTGAATGTTTTGGGAATGATTCATAGTGGAGTAACATTGGGAATTGCTGCTAATAAACTCAGTGGCTGCTTAGATCTAATTTAATTTGATGTAGAACAGCTCAGGTTTTAATAACCATGTGCAGATAAATCAATTGAGTTTAAAAAAAATCCTAGTTTAGCTACAACAATTTACCACATGAATTTGTATTAACATACCTCATAGATAAAAAGGAGTTGTATCATTGTTTTGACAGAATCTAAAGGCCCTGTTTTTTCCCTTGGTCCAGTTGCACACTTGGCACAAACATACCTTGCAATCAAATGAATACATTTGTACAATCAAGTTAAAGATTTCCCTTTTAAGGGTAAACTGGCAGAGGGATTTATTTATATATAATGTAATATTTAGTAGGGCGTATGATTTTCTTTGTGTCGTCAATCCTTTTGCATTGACTGTACCATGTTATGGTACAATTCCTACTGGAATTCCAGCATCTGGGCAGGGCCCTATTTAAAAAAGAAATGATGTTTTAATGTTTGTTCAGTTTAAATGTTATTCTTCATTGCCATCTTGCGAAACCATGATCCTTATTTCACCATCTTGTCTTGGTTTTGTGTTTTCTACCTTATTTGGGAGAAGGAGGTGATTTTACACATCTAATTCATAAGTTCTCATCTGGTTTTGGCTTGAAGCTGAGGCTAACTCTTATAGACTCTGTTCAGGGATACTGTCACTCTACCTCAAGCAGCACGTCCATTCGCTTTCTCTTATTTACGGCACCTTATTGATTCAGCAATCATTTTCTTTTGTCACCGTCTTCATTGCATGTTGTATTTAGATACTTCGTGTTTCTGTCTTTTGAGAAGATGGTAGCATTTGCTTTCCTGTGAATATATCACTGATATGCATTCTGTTCTTGAGGCTAAGTTTTAGAGACATGAGAAACTTTTACCGGACTATTCAATTCTCTACTATGTTTTCTGTATTGGGGGGGGGGGGGGGGGGGCTCCATGCCTGACAGCTGGTTTCATTCAAATTCTAAGACATTTTCAGTGTTCAGCGGTCTACTGCTCTTGCTGAGGTTGTCTGCTAGTTTTAGACTTTCCAGCAAGCGAGACACGACTTCTCAGCATTTGTCAAGTTGATCCCTCTTTGAATCTTGTTTTACGATGAGATTATTCCTCATTCTGTCAGTGTGGGTCAATCTTGCTTGCAGTCTCTTCACGGGATCTTTCTTCATCTATGGAATCAATGTAGCGATCAAGGCAACACTATCTTTACATGGGTACAGAGCCCAGAATTGTACGATAATGCACGTTTCTTCTCTTCAAAGTCCTGTATGATTTCAGCAAGGATTTTGTACTCCAATCCTCTTGCAGCAAAGCTGAGAATACTATTTCTTTTCCTACTACTTGCTGTATCTTCATCTATATCTTTGTTTGATGAGCCAGCTATTCCTATCACAGCCTTTAATCAGGCAGCTGTCCATGTGATCAGGGTTTGCTGCTGGTGCTCCCCTCTGCAAGAATGGAAGTTGGTCACTCACTCCCAGTACAGTATAGAACAGTACAGCACTGGAACGGGCCCTTCGGCCCACCATGCCTGCACCAACCATGATGCCAATCTAACTAATCCTGTCTGCCTACACGTGCTCTATTCCTTTCCTGTTCATGTGTCTGTCTAAATGCCTCTTAAACATTGTATGTTTCCACCACCTCCCCTGGCAGCATATTCCAGGCACCTACCACTCTGTTTTAAAAGAAAAACTTGCCTTGCAAATCTTATTTTAAACTCCAACCCAACCCCCCCCCCCCCCCACCCCCACCTTAAATGCATGTCCTCTCATACTTGACATTTCCACCCTGGGGAAAAAGATTCTGACCGTCTACCCTATCTGTGCCTCTCATAATTTTATAAACTTCTATCAGGTTGTCCCTCAGCTTTTGACATTCCAGAGAAAATAATCCAAGTTTGTCCAACCTCTCCTTTATTGCTTATGCCCTCTCATCCAGGCAAGATCTTTGTAAACCTCTCATGCACCCTTTCCATCAGCTTCCATATCCTCCTTGTAGCGTGGTGACCAGAACTGCACGTAATACTGCAAATGTGACCTGACCAAATTCTTACACAGCTGCAACGTGTCTTGCTAACGTTTATCCTCTATGTCCGAACTGATGAAGGCAAGCATACTGCATTGCTGCCTTCAGATCTTCATTTTCATTAAAGCTTTTCCAATTCCTGTACCGAGCCTAATTTTTCTGTAGTTAAGATCCTCGTTCACCATTCTCAGCACTGCACAGGCTTGATGGGCCGAGAGTGATCTGCTCCTTCAAATGAGTACGCAAGGTTACTTGAACCCATTGCCTTTTGTATCTGATGGGCTTCCAGCTTTCTTGTCTTTTTTTTTCAAATTGACTTTTATATTACTTTCACATTCAGATGTTCTGGAAATGAGGTTAAAAACATGTTTCTTATGTTCCCATCTGTGGAATTTTTTCATTCCTACAGAAATGCCTCTTAATTCACACATCAACATCAAGTTGTTTAGTTCTAACTCGGGAGAGGAATTGGTTTGTTTCAGAAGCTCATTGATCATATGTCAATTTCAGTTGCTAGTTTGACTATCAAGGGGACAGTCTCATCGTCATTATCTTTGCTGTTAATACAACATGCAGAAAGCCAGTTGCCAGTAATTCCTCTTTCACAATATCAGCAGTGCATTTTTGTCAATTCAGTACAAGTAACCATGGATTCGTGTGATTGGATTAATATTACTAATTTTCCACAAACTATCTGTAGAATAATCTTCCACAACAGAGCATGACTGGGCTTGACATAATCCAAAAATAACCTGCCATGAATACCTGCCATAACACAGCTATGACTACCTTACCTTCAATGGCATCATGTTTAAGTCCACTGCCATCAGCATCTTTCTTCAGGGTAAGAATGTGGTTATCATTGACCAAAAGCTTAACCAGAATAGCCACAAGAAAATTACAACTGCAAGACAGATGATTTTCTGATTCCTGAAGGCTTCTCCACCCCTGATAACACTCGAGTCTGGAGTGTGATTGAAAACCAAGTGCTTGCCTGGATCACTTGACCTGCAAAGCTCTGGAGGAACTTGGCAGCACTCAGGGCAGTGATTTCCACCCCCCCACTCTTCCAATTCTTCCCACCATCCCAGTGATCAGAACAACAAGATGCGTGAGGTGACCGATGGCAGAAGCAGCATCACCTCTTGGTTTCTCTCAAGTCGTGCACTGTCTGAAATTGACTGTGTGTCTCTATTCTTTCCTTGTCGTTTCTATGTGCTGCATTTGCCCACCTATTCTTAGGACAGCAGTAGTTCCAATAAGCCCACCATTTTAAGATGTTATCACATGGCCCATAAAACTGGCTCATTTTTAAAGCTTTAAAACTTTATTTATGCAGCACAGTCCCAACAAATCCGGCCCACCCATGTTAACCTACCCATATGTCTTTGGAGCACCCTGAGGCAACCCATGCAGACACGGGGAGAACATACAAACTCCTCACAGCGAATTGAACCCCGATTGCTACAGAGCCATGTATATTTCAAAATTGCTGATTTCTGCCACTTTGCTTGTTACTACGTTCCTTGCCCTGCCCCCCACCCCTCCACTTTGGTTCCTAAATGCTGACGGTAACTTCTTGGCCTTTTGAAATTTTATAGAAGTTCTAAATATCCAAGTGAAAAGCATTGTGTTGGCCATATTCGGGCAGTAGTTTTGTTGAACAATGGAGTCTTGATTTGTATGCATCTTCCCTAACAATGTAGCTAAGAGTTCCAGGATCTAGACCCAGTTTGGAGATCACCATTGACAATTGTCTGGCCTCATTGTTTTGGCTGAAAATACCTTGATTGGAAAGGATGCATGTACCATGCACTGCCTCTTGAAAGGGCTGTGGAACAACTAATTTTCAGTTGCGATGCAATTTGTCCTTGGTTATTCACCAATACTTACTTGCATCTTGAGCAAAGTGAAATGTCCCAATGCAGGTCACAATGATCATTCAAGCAAGATACTAGACCAAGCCACCTAGGGTGGTATGAGATGTCTTCATTGAAATGAATTTCAAGGAACATTTTGAAGGTGGAGAAGAGCTGGAGGCAGATGGGCTGAAGGAACAAATTCTTGAGCTTGGGATCAAAGAAGCTGAAGGGATGATGGTTAATGGTTGAGTGATGAGGGTTAATAGAACATCACCAGTCGAGGCTGGAGGAAGTTAGAGGAGGGTCTAAACCTTGGAGGCATTTGAAACCAAGGATATAAATTTCACTGAGTAATACAGCATGGAAACAGGCCCTTCAGCCCAACTCGTCCATGCCGACCAAGATTCCCATCTAAGCTAGTCCCATTTGCCTGCATTTGGACAATATCCCTCTTAACCTTTTCCATCCATGGACCTGTCCAAGTGTCTTTTAACTGTGCTATTGTACCTGCCTCACCCACTTCCTCTGGCAGCTCGTTCCATATAAGCACTACCCTCTGTGTGAAGAAGTTGCCCCTCGGGTCCCTTTAGCGTAACGCTATTACAGGGCTGACAACCAGCCAGAGGTCACTATCTGTAAGGAGTTTGTACGTTCTCCCCGTGTCTGCGTGGGTTTCCTCTGGGTGCTCTGGTTTCCTCCCACATTCCAAAGACATACGGGTTAGGAAGTTGTGGGCGTGCTATGTTGGTGCCGGAAGCGTGGTGACACTTGCGGGCTGCCCCCCCAGAACACTCTACGCAAAAGATGCATTTCACTGTGTGTTTTAATGTACATGTGACTAATAAAGATATCTCACCTTGTACCCTCTAGTTCTTGACTCCCCAACCCTGGAAAAAAGACTGAGTGCATTCACCCTAACTACACCCCTCATAATTTTATACACTTCTATAAGATCACCCCTCAGTTCCTACACTCCAGTCAATAAAGTCCCAGCCTGCTTAACCTCTCTCCATAACTCAGTCCCAGCAACATCCATGTAAGTCCCCCTTTCTACTCCCCCCCCAAGTACGGAGCAGTAAAAATGATTTTTACTATTGTACAATTGGCTGTGTATATATTTTCCAAAATTGATTTCTGCCACTTTGCCTGTTACAATCCTTGCCCTGCCCCCACCCCTCCACTTTGATTCCTAAATACTGACAGTCACTACTTGTCCTTTTGCTCAATTCCCACGTCTGCATCATTGACATTCAGTGGAATGTGCATATACGTTTAATTTGATTTGTAAGCCGAACATTATATTGTCATTGTGCCCTTTGGGAAATCAAGAATTCTGTTACTGCTGAGACTCGATCTGGAATTCACAGCCTGGATATTCATGGCGATCTTCTCCGTGAGATACAATCATTATTCGTATCAAAATTGATAATTAACAAATACCAGCAAATCAGATGTCGTAATTATACAAGCCTGAGTTGCCTTGCCAAATGCTCCTTTGTGAGGAGATTCCCAAGGTCTGTGCCATTGTGTCAACTGGAAAATGGGCACCGAATTATCATTTTATTAACATTTTTTCTTATGCGTGCTTTTCATTCTGCTTTCCAATTCTGTTTCTTCTTATTGTGTTTTGATCCCTGCAGAACCCGCAACAAGTAAATCAGATTCAGACTCTGAGGCAGTTAAATGAGCGACTACTGGCTGAGAATAGGGCTCTGACCCGAGTGGTTATCAAGCTTTCTGAGTCCTATAGGCAGCTGCAGGCTGTGGACTTGTAGCTCCTTTTCTTTTCTTCATTACTGCCCTTCGCAGCCAGGCAGGTGTTGAACTTTGGTTAGCTTTCTAGTCCCACTTTCGCTCTTATTTTGGGCGAGGACTGTTTTTTTTGCTAAAGTGCTTCATCTAAAATTGTGGAATGCAAATGTCTTGCTTTTTATTTTGAGAGTTGGGCAGTTCTACATGACTTGTAAATATTTGTGCTGCTGCTACTGTGGTTTCCTCTGTGTCCCAGTGCTTCAGTGTTCTGTTGTGAGAAAATCCTCGAGCGTTACAGTACATGAGTAGGTGGTGTGTTGTTAAGCACAGCCAGTGAGCTCGCCAAGAATCATTCTCTTGTTGCATTGACCAGCAGAAGGTAGTTGTTAAACGTAGCCAACGTAAACTGCATGGCTTTTTAACTGCACTCCGGATTAGTGTGAACACTTAAACTCTATTGTTGCCTGGCTTTCCTGACAGTTCACTCATGGCTAAAACAAAATGGCTAAAATCGTCCATGAACCCCCTCATTTCTTTTTGCACTATTTATTTTGTAATTTTATAGTAATTTTGTCTTTGCACTGTACTGTTTCCACAAAACAACAAATTTCACGTCATACAAGTCAGTGATAATAATTCTGATTCTGAAAGTATACAGGTAAAACTCCAATAATGTGATCCAGTTGATCACAGTTGCCTGTGGTTCAGCATCTGGCTCAGTGGGCCCCCGTCACTTCCGCACATGCGCGCGCACAGCCACGCTCCCTTCCGGCCCCCTCCCCCTAGTTGCCGCACTCCCTTTAAACTTGGTAGGTTCACTGGAAATGTTATACCAGTGTATAACATGTAAAAAATAAGTGAAAGAAGTGTGGGTTGGTGTGATAATGGCAGTAACGTCCAATAGTCCTGAAAATATGCCAATCTCACAAGACCAAAACTGGATTACTGCAGTTTTACTGTACCACTCTGTCAATGTAAGTTGCTTCAATGCAATTCTGTTGTGCAGGGATCACCGAGTCTTTAAATACATTCTATGCATCTTGAATTAGCCCCTGGAGCACCAGAAGGATTTAAATGCAACTCCAAGAAGGAAACTACACTTGTATAGCATCTCTTTTACAAATACATGGTAGGGTCACAGTCTACTCTGCAACCAGAGATTAAAACACAAAATGTTGTGAATGGTTAACAGGCCACAAAACATCTGTGGAGAGAGTTAACTGTTCAGGTTGATAATGTTTTGTCAGATCTGGAGAAACTTAAGAGGTGAAATGTGTTTTAAATTGCAGAGAAAGTGGAGGAGTAGAGAGAGCAAAGGAATGCTTGTGATAGGGAGCAAGAGATTTTATAACAAGTACCAGTGTTGAGAGTGGCAAACAAGTTTTTCATTGTACCCGAACCTCACTGTACTTGTGCACATGACAATAAACTTGACGTGAGAAGGTGTGAAGGCTTGTTAATCCCAGCTGATCTGTCCAGAGAAGATGTAGATATAAAGAGAATAATGAGGGTAGAAGGGAAGGTGAAAAAAAGCAACGCTGGAACTGTGAGATACAAAACTTTCTGGTTGCTGGATATTTGAAATGAAAAGCGAATGCTGGGAGTACTCAGGTGTGGGAGTATCTCTGGAGAGGGAGAAACTGAGTTAATATTACACGTTGATGACTTTTTAATCAGAAATGGTCAATCCTGTAATTATTTGAAATTTAATGTTTATTCCTGAGTGCTGTTGCAAACATTGATTCGAAATGAGATGCTGTTCCTCCAGCTTACGGATGAGGTTTCTTTGGAGTGTTCTATTTGTATTTTGGCATGTGGGTGTCACGGTCAAGACTATCATTACCCATCTGTATTGTCCTTGAGAAGTGCTGGTGGTGAGTCACCTCTTCGGACTGCTGCAGACCTGTTGAAGAAGGTGCTCCGACACTGAGAGGGAGTTCCAGGGTTTAGATCCAGATAAGACGAAGGAACATCGATTATATTCCCAAGTCAGAATGGTGTGTGACTTGGAGGGAAACCTGTCAGTAATGGTGTTCCCATGCACCTGCTGCTTTTGTTCTTGGTGGTAGAAATCACAGGCTGTTGCTGCAGTCTGGGCGAGTAACTGCAGCACATTTGGCTGTGATGACGTTCCAGGCACTGTGCATTGGTGGTGGAGGGAATGAATAGGGCAATGAACTCGTTATCAATCGGGCATAGTGCTGAACTGCTTGAGTGTTGTTGCAGGTGCAGATGTGTGAAAATTATTCTATTATACTCCTGACTTGTACCTGACAGATGGTGAAAAGGCTTTGATGTTGGGTGGTGCCACTCCTGCAGGGTATCCAGTCTGTTATCTGGTGTCATTGTGGCAGATTCAGTCGAGTTTCCATTTGGTTATCTCCAGGGTGCTGATGGTAGCTGCTTGGGGTGACGGTAATGCCATTGAACATCAAGAGTAGGTAGCTCGACATCAACAGAATGGTCAGCCCCTGTCACTTCTATGGAATGAATGTTACTTGCTACTTATCAGCCCCTGCTTGAACATTACCTTGTTCTCGCTACATGCAGGCATGGATTGGTTCATTTGTTGAGGATTTGCAAATGGAATCGAACATTGTGCAGTCATTGGCAAACATCCCAACTTCTGACCTTTGTGTTGGAAGGAAAGTCATTGAAGATGGTTGGGCTAGGACATTGCCTGGAGTCCTGTCCTGGGGCTGGGAGGATTGGTGTCCAGCAACTACAACCGTCTAATCCAACAACCAAGCAATGACTCCAACATTAGAGTGCTTTCCTCTTGATGACTATTGATTTCAGTTTTAGCAGGGCTCTTTGATGCCACACCTGGTGAAAATGCTGCTTTAATGAGTGGGTAGTGATGAGGTTTGAGCCAAGTGGTCCTGGGCAAGATTATTGTTGAGTTACTGTGACTTGATGGCACAGTTGAAGATACCTTCCATAGGGATTGGACTGTAATTAGCCAGATTGGATTTGTCCTTTTGTGAACAGAAGCTGCCTGTATACAAGCGCACACAGGCCCCTTTGCACAATAGTACTATCTAATTTCTCACTGTTGAACAAATACTCTCTCTCTGTTATCGATAGCAAAGTGGATTACCTCACATATTTCCCATATTACATTTCACATGCCACATTCTCAGCCTGTGATATATCCTCTTGAAGCCTCTTTACGTCCTGGTTTGGTATCATCAACAGACTTGGAAATCTGATATTTCTTCTCCTCAGCCAGACCATAGACTTAGATTGTGAGCAGTGAGGGCTCAAACACTGCTTGTGAATAGTTTAGGTCCAAACACTGATCCCTGTGGTACATATTAGTCACTGCCTGTCAATGTGAAACGGATTGTTTATTTCTACTGTCTTCTGTTGGATTAGCAATTCTCAATCCATGTTGATGTATTACCCTCTATTCTGTTTGCTCTAACCTTGCTAATCCAACCTCTTGTGAAGCACCTGATGGAAAACCTTCAGAAATCCAAATACACCATATCCACTGATTTCCTGTGTTTATTTTATTAATTATGTAGTCAAAGAACTTCAATCAGTTAGTCAAATATGATTTTCCATTTTACAATCCATGTTGATTCTGCTCAATCCTATTATTCTTTTCAAGACGGTTTGTTATTACATCCTCATTAGGTATTCCAGCATTTTCTCTCCCACTGACAGGTGGGTAGTTCACTGTTCTCGTTTTCCCTCTTAAACAGGGGTTGCGTTTGGTTCCCTATAGTCCAGAGAAATGGTTCTACAATCTACGGAACAGTTATTGGTTTATTGTTGTCACATGTACCAAGATGCAGTGGAGAAACTTTTTTTTGCATGCAGTCCATACAGATCATTTCAGAACATAAGTACATCGAGCTAGTACAAAGGGAAGACCAGTAACAAAATGCAGGATAGCTGTGACACTTTACTCTGTACTGTTACTGTTTTTACCTGTACTACCTCAACGCACTCTATACTAACCCAATGTAACTGCACTGTGTAATGAACTGACCTGTACGATTGGTTTGTAAGACAAGTTTTTTACTGCACCTTGGTACAAGTGACAATAATAAACCAATACCAATAGTAACAGAGAGAGTGCAGTGCAGATTGACAAATAAAGTGCAAGGGCCATGACAAGGTAGATTATGAGGTCAAGAGTTCATCTTGGAAGAAAGCTGAAGGATTCATCTCTTTCAAGTCATCTCTCAAAACTCTGGGATGTAGATCATCAGTTCATTGAAGTTTGTCAGTATTCAACCTCAACTATTTTTGACTAGTTATTTTTTTCAGTTCTTGATTCTTACTAACCCTCTGATACTTCAATATAACCAGCAGGATTGTCTAGATCTTCCATGAAGTCAGGCAGAAATGGTTTGATTCCTCTGCCAATTCCTTGTTCCCCATTCTAAGCCATCTTGCCTCTGTCTGTAAGGGGCCACATTTTCCCTTGCTAGTCTTTTCCTTGGGTACCTACAGAAGTTTTTACAGTCCATTTTTGTACCATAAAATACCATATTCCTTGGACCTACTGTTTCTGATAACATTCTCAACCTTTTTTGATTTAATATTTACTTCCTTTTGTTGGTCATAGCATGCGCAGGTTGCTCTCTCTGAGGAGCTGATTACCTGTTAGAGAGGCAGAGATGTGCCCCCTCTACTCTTGCACCTCTTCAGTATGAGTAGAGTCCAGCTCAGAATGCACAGAGAGCTGACTCTAAGAAGGAATGAAGATAGCACGGACCTGTGGATTAAAACAATGGTGGAGTGGTCCAAATGCCAGCAGATTAATGCAGTGTACTCTGTCTCCAGGAGATGGACTGGAATGCAAGTTCCAGGCATTTGTGTCCACTTTGAGGCTATTAATTCTTCCCCACCCCAGCCTCTGGCAGCATGCTTGAGCTTGCTGCACAGCATGTCATCCCAGATTGTTCCTCCAATCAGCCCAGGGACAAACTTCTCGTGGGTCATCAAGGATATTCACCCCGACTTTTAAAAAAAAATGACAGGGCTTGGCCTTTCATAAGCCCGACTCCAGCCACAGGACGATTAAATCTCCCTCAAACACTGCCACAAAAGGTTGGTGCTGTTGAGCAAGGGAGTGAAATGTTACAGCCCTGGACGGGAAGGTGGAGTTGAGGTTATCCAGGTTGGCCATGATTTTATTGAATGTTGGAGCAGGCTGTAGGTGCTGAGTCACCTCCTGCTTGTAATGTATGTACGTCTTCAAGACCACATGTGGCACCACTGCAGAACTTTGATCTGATCTTTGGTTGTGAGCTTGCTTAGCTCCATTGCTTTTTTATTCCTCATTAGCACAGATGGAATTCTGTGCTGCAGCTTCCCTTTTTGGTGTGGTTGGTGCAGTTCTTTGGCGCTCCTTTTTAAACCATGGTCAACCCCCTGATTTGTTCATACAGTGAGCGATATTCCAGGCCATAACATTACAGATTGCTGTGTTTCTGTGCACCCAAAGCACTTGTTCTTGGTGCTTTTGGAATAGGCTTGGTGATTAATCAAGTGCATTTTGTTGATGCACACAGCAACTGGTGGGCATTGGTAGTATAGGGAACCATTCTGTTCGTCCACAGTGCCTCATGGATGCCCAGTTCTGAGCAGCAAGATCTATTCTGTCTATCCCATGTAGCACGAGTGTAGTACCATCTAAGGACTGTGTAGTGGTTGCTTCTACCAGTGTTGTTGTGGATAGATGCATCTGCCACAGAAAAATTGTTGGGGACAATAGGCTTAGCCTTTGTATTGGTTCATTCACAGCCTGTTGCAGCACTCCATGGATTAATTATACCCTTTATCTCTCCTGGCTCTCTGGCAGATGTCCTTCAGGACTCGGCTGGTCAACCAATGGGCATTGATTATCGGTGATGGACATTGGTCCCTATTCTGTCCCCATCGCCATTAATGGTGCCTCTTTCACATATTGTTCAGTATGGAGTAGGACTGATTCATCAGCTGAGGGGTGATTCTCCCATCAAGGACAAATGCTTCCAGTGCATGGAAACACTACAGTCTGTTTCTATTAACAAGTCTGGGGACTTGCCCAGGTTTGTCCTGATGCCCTGAGACTTCATGGGACTCCCAGGGCTACTCCCTTGTATCCCACTGCCACCACCCCGCTGAGACAAGATTTGCTCAGGGATTGTGATGAAGAAGTTTGGCACAATGTCTGCAGAGAATGATTCTGAAGTAAGGACTGTATCAGAATCTGCTTTACAGTCTGGACAGCTGTTCCTATTTTGACACCAGTCCCCAGATGTTTGAGGAGGAACTTTACAAAGTTGAATGGGCTAGGAATGACTTTGTCATGCTTGAATTTAGTGCCAAAATCCATGATAGCTGGTCTGTCCAGTTTTATTCTTTCCCTGTTTCAACCTCATGGCAATTGTATAAAATGAGGTCTGAGGAGCTGGTGTACTCTGGAGATACATATAGCCGGAGCAGGCAAAGATGACGCAATTTATTCCTTGAAGAACATTAGTGAATAAGTGCTGTCCAGGATGTCTGGAGTATTTCCCCATGTCTTCCAAGTAATGCCCTGGGATCTTTTGCAATCACCTGACAAGACAAAAGACGTTTCATTTTAATTATGGACCTGAAGGACGGACAGTATCTCTGACAGTGCAGTGTTCCCGCAGTAGTGCACTGGAAGCGGCAGGCTTCAGTTAGGGGCTTGTATCTGTAGACTGACATTTGAACCAAAGCCCTGACTTGGTGCAATTGGTACCTGTAGGTTGTGGCTGACTTCAATAAAAGTGCTATGGATCAGTTTATAGATAAAAGAGCACAAACCACTGAAAAAGTGTGATTTAGACATTTGTACTGGAATGGTTTGTAATAGACTAGGTCCTTGCTCAATACATCACAGTTTACCATTAAGTGAAGCTTTGCTTGTCAAATAGCATACCCTGATGAGAGGCTGTTTAGGTTGGGTTAGGGGAGAGATTGAGGGTGTAATTAATCCATGGAGCGCTGAACGTTATAGTCAAGTGGTAGCAGAAATTGCAGCACAGAAGCTATCTCTACATGGCAGGTTGATATAATCTGCAGATATGTATGAGATCTCAGCTTTTAGTAGCAAATTCTTCATGCAAATGAGAGAGTTTTTGAAGTAAGTGCTTTTACATGTGGTGCTAAATAAGTGTTTTAACCACATTTCATAGAACAGTACAACACAGGAACAGGCCCTTCAGCCCACCATGTCTGTTGCAAGCACAATGTCAAATTAAACTAAATCTCTGCCTGCGCGTGGTCCAAATCCCTCCATTCCCTGCATATTCATTGGTCTATCAAAAAACTTCTGAAACGCCACTATCGTATCTGCCTCCAGTTGAACATACAAACAAGCCATTTATTCGATCAGTTCGTATTATTTATCCTTTGTCATTTGGGATCCCAATGTCATTTGCTGACCCTGTTTCCAAATTCCTCTTCACCTTTCTTTCCGACATTTTTCTAACTCCAGTGACAGTCCCTGCTCAC
The DNA here is from genome assembly GCF_009764475.1 of Pristis pectinata. Classification (NCBI taxonomy): domain Eukaryota; kingdom Metazoa; phylum Chordata; class Chondrichthyes; order Rhinopristiformes; family Pristidae; genus Pristis; species Pristis pectinata. The sequence goes on along the minus strand of NC_067419.1, from coordinate 47,067,726 downwards.
TGCTCTAAATAGTACTTCTGATTTCCAAAACATTGTGAGCCTCCCGTTCCTCTCCCCCCCCCCCCCCCCCCCACCCCCCTGTCTCTCCACGCGTTCACTACTGCAATATCTCCCTACGTGGGGCAGTTGACTGTAGCTGTTAATCATCTGCTTTTTGAGCAGGCGGCTAGTGTTCACTACTGCTTGCCAGCCCCCAGTATCCGTCAACGTGCAAATGCAGAACCAGTTGAAAATTAGAATTTGACTTGTTAATCTGTTAGTGTATTAATTTCAGTCTGTGGTCACCGGTATTTTCATGCTGAGAAATTTGTGGTAAATCATGAGAACTTAAATCACTTAAGGTGCTGTTATAAATGTAAGATATAAAGATAAATATACAGGTGTGATAACTTGAGGAAGGTTTGATTTTTACCTTGGTTTATGTGCAGTGGACTTCTGCAATGAACATAAGAGGAAGTTTTAACTGTTACAGTGTGATGACAGAGATAATCTCACCATAGCTTCGATTTTGACGTTTGTAAAAACAGTTATTTGAATGAGCTTGTGCCTCCTGTATTTTGGGTACATTCAGTTTTGTTCAAAATAGGTATAGGAGTTTAAATTCTTATATTTAATAGGATTTTCTACTTCCTGTTCATTAGTGAACTTCCTCTTCATTTCCTTTGCTTGTGAACATTCACAAGATGTGTTAATTGTATTCAGAAGTTGTGGATATGAACAACAAGGCCAGCGTATATTGCTGTCACTAATTTCCCCTTGTATGTTGCGCCACTTCAGACAGGAGTTAAGAAGAGACCGCATTGTTGGTCTCAAGTCAAATATAGTCATGAGCAGTGAGGGCAGCAGATTTATCATGATGGCTTTCTACAGCAATCTGGTACTTGATCAAATTAAATACACAATTTCCAAACTTAATGGGCTAAAATGCACTGGCAGTTTCAGAAAATTGACACTGTGCCATTGCAACTAAAAATTATTTATTTTTCACAACCTTCCCGATGAAATGCAGTCATTGTTTTATTATGTGAAGTGTGGCAGGAAGTTTGCACTCAGCAAGGTCCTGCAGACACCAATTTGATAATGACCAGATTGGATGAAGGATTTTTCAGTGCTGGGACACTTGAGGAAAGCATCCCTGCTCTTAGACTCGTGACAGGAGGTCTATTATATCTACCTGAGAGGGTAGATGGGGCCACAGTTGAACTTCCAGTCCTTGAGTCATTTGATTTAAAAGACTGTTGATAGGAGATGTTTTAATATGGTCTCCGTTGACATCCAAAAAGCAGATGCCCAAAGCATGTAGTAATCTTTGGCAAGCACAGATATGAAGTTGTGATGCTCTACTCTCAAAATCTGTACATGTTCCCATAGTTCATTTTCCATGTTTCAGGCAGTTTTGTATTCAGACTGAAAGTTGGAATGAACAGTCCTGATTTATTCTTTGTATCCGCTACAGATGTTACCGGACTTGAAAGCAGATAACCAGAGGCTGAAAGATGAAAATGGAGCTTTGATCAGAGTCATCAGCAAACTTTCCAAGTAAACAGGATTCTAATTGCTGTTGTTGCCGTTGTATGATAACTCCGAACTAGTGTTGTCAGCCAAGTGAATCAAAAGGAGATGGTGCGCCCATCTTGAAGAAAATCCTTGTGCAAACCTGTTTAATGTCTATATATGGATATCTATATTTATATATACATATAAATGTATGGCCATTTTAACAGAAACTGAAACTGCTGAAGAAATGAAATACCTGAAACTCTTGTTTACAGTGAAAAGAGGAAGACATTTGAAAGGCAGAAGCGCCTCTGATACTAAGCCGGAAAGCCTTACTTGTACATAAAACCTGTCAGAGGCAGTTAAGAATCCAACACGATTTAACTGTGCCACAGAACTGTTGTTTTCCTCCTTTGCACGCTTAAGAGTGTTTAATATGTGCTTAACCACCCATGTGCCAGTTCAAGTTGGGACAGTATTCACAGAACCATCCATTTTGAAAATGATGCATCCAAGCCCTATAGAGGAGGTAGCTGCAAGTACTGATGTGTCCCTCTGTATTGATCAGATAGATTTGGTGAAACATTTGCTTTCACTGTTTGTGCAATATGCATTTCTTTAAGATGCTTTAACAAGTCAGTTGAAGTAGATATATTTTACAAAAAATTATCTTTGTCTTCATCTGTCACATTTTTTAAGTCTAGCGTAAATTCTTGGGTAATCTGTAGCCTTCACTTTAATTTTAGCAGGTACTGAGTGTGTGTGTGTGTGTGTGTGTGTGTACTGTTTTAAGTTTCAGCGCACCATGTATGCGTAATGGTTACACAAAACAGATTACTCCAAGGTGCATCTTTTTAATGAAAATGAGGTTTTAAGGCTTAAAAAGTGCATATTCATGAAATGATTTCTTGGAAAAGTGTGGTGTCTTGAATGGTAAACGGTACATTTGATGTGGGATTTCAATATTCACTGATGCAAAGATGTGCATCAAAATTCCATGAGGTTTCTCACTCTGATTTGCATACTGTGAATCACACCAGGCCATTTAAGCTCTTGCCAAAGTAATATCACTAAAAACAAGTGTTTGTGTGGGGAACTAAATTATGGCGTTCACAAACTTTTTTGTTTTGTATCCATGATGGCTGACTGGAAGAGTTGCTGATAGTTGGAAAACCATCGTGACAAAGTCCGGAAATCAAAACGCACTTCCTATATTTTGGTGGCCTTTTAAAGATGATTTCAGTGAACTCTCTTACCATTAGACCAATATTGTGCATCACCCCTAGTTTATTTTGAATATATATTTAAACATCAGTGTGACTTAATACGGCGCATTATATGTCAAATAAAACCACTGAAGAGTTCGAACTTGCTGAGTCATTGTACATTGTAAAGCTTGCAGTAACTATTGTATTATCATTAAATATATTGTATTAAATGTGAATTTATACCCTTCATAAAAACACCATGGTTCTTGTGTTGCATTGCTTATTTAGGTCTGGTGAACTGGGCATTTTGCACCCAATATCTTTAGGACATAGTTTCTTTGAGTTGGTGTTATGGTGGTCTGGGATTGGATTCTTACTACCAATCTGAGGAGTTGGATTTTATAAAGGTACAAAGAAAACTGGGTTTTCTTGTTCAAACAGTATTAGAGCTAAGTGTTTGGTTGAGATTATTTACCATGGGTATGTGATGTTTTGCTGTGGTCTGACAAAGACAGAAGTGGTGACAGTGGAGGGTTTAAATGTTGGTTCAACACAGTGCTCTCAGTGTGTGATTGGCTGAGCAACTAGTGCAGTGTGGTCCTAAATTCGGGCGCATGTTCAAAAATCCAATAGGCGTTTCTAAGAAATTTTAGTGTTTTATATTTAGGTTATTTATTCTTTACGTTGGAACCCATAATTTGGCCTGTGTGCTGTGTCAAGTTTTCTGAGTAGTGTTGAGCAGGCGGTGCATCTTCATGAAGTTGATTGCAAAAGCTACCAACTATTTTTTTGAAAATTGTATTTTCACATATACAAATAAAAATTAAAATGTTAACTTAGTGCTATTGATTTGATTGTGAGCTGAATAATGAAACAAAGGTGTATTCTTGGCTTTTAAATTGTTCCAGCAGTGTCCATTGGTTCTCCACTGAAAGTGGGGGCTGGAATGTTTAGATTCTACGTTACAGAGAATGGAATTAAGGTAATTGGTTGTGTTTGTGAAAGGCTTTCGATGGAATCTGTGGAATCTCTTAGTGTCCAATACCACATTGCAACCCTCGGACCTCGATGCCTTGCTAATCTGTGTTTTTCTTGTTGGTCTCTGCCTGAATTTTTAATTTGCCTGCAGATCTGGTCGGGGCTGTTTTCCCTCCAAACTGCATCACTGGTGTGTGGATGTTCCAGTAGTGAATAGGCTTTGGTCGTATTTGATTGATTGTAATCTGCACTGGATGTCCTTTGGTTGTCGAAAGTGGATTATCAATGTGTGTCTTTCTCCTGTTCTCTTTATCCCTCCTATTTCTGTCAACTTTCCCCTCCCATATTTCTCCCCCAAGCCTCCCATTCTTCTTCTCACACCCCGTTGCTTTTTTTTTTGTTATTTTCCTGCTTTATTTCCCCCCACACCTCGACAATCTTGTTTCATAGAAAACATCCTATCTGGATGCATCATGGCTTGGTACAGCAACTGCTCTGCCCGTGACTGCAAGAAACTGCAGAGAGTTGTGGACACAGCCAAGCACATCACGGAAACCAGCCTCCGCTCCATGGACTCTGTCTACACTTTCCGCTGCCTTGGTAAAGCAGCCAACGTAATCAAAGACCCACCCACCCCAGACATTCTCTCTTCTCCCCCCTTCCCATTGGACAGAAAATACAAAAGCCTGAAAGCATGTACCACCAGGCTCGAGGACAGCTTCTATCCCGCTGTTATAAGGCTATTGAACTGTTCCCTAGTACGATAAGATGGACTCTTGACCTCACAATCTACCTCGTCGTGTCCTTGCACCTTATTGTCTGCCTGCACTGCACTTTCTCTGTAACGGTAACACTTCATTCTGCATTCTGTTATTGTTTCCCCTTGTACTGTCTCAATGCACTGATGTGATGAAATGAACAGTATGGAAGACAAGTTTTTCACTGTACCTTGGTACAGGTGACAATAATAAACCAATACCAATTGCAATATCTATCTGCCTCCCTCCCTCCCCACCCCAACTTCCAACTGTGCTCTCTGCCTTCTGCAGATGGTTAGGGAAGAATCTCACCGGAGGGGCACGAGCTCGTCTCTTCTCCCTGCCACCCCACCCCCCACCCCCAAAAAATTAAGCCTGCTTTTACCCCTCGTGTTTCAGCTTTCTGTTCCTCCCTCTGTGCTGTTGTAACCTTTTGGTAATATTCAGTCAGCTTCTTCAGTCTCTGATCCTGAGCTGCTCCATTCCCCGCTCATTACTGATTTTGCTGACCCAAGGGCAGGGCCTCTCTCATTCCCCACTGCCCTTCCCTCGTCCTCTGCCCCTTCCAAATCTAATTTCAAAAAAACAATCAAATTAGAATTTTGTGCCTTTTGTCAGGTACTCCGAGCTGGAGTATGGTTATTGTTGTTTACTGAGGTACAGTGGAAAATCTTTTGCCTGCCGTGCAGACAGATCATTTCACCGTATCAGTATGTTGAGGTAGTACAAGGGAAAACAATAACAGAATGCAGAATAAAGTGTTACACTTACAGAGAAAGTGCAGTGCAGGCAGACAAGGTGCAAGGGTATAACAAGGTAATTAAGGTCAAGAGTCCATTTTATTGTGCCAGGGGAACGTTCAATAGTCTTATAACAGTGGGATAGAAGCTGTCCTTGAACCTGTGTATAGTTTTCTACTTGAAGGGCAAGTGTAAAGTTCTACTTTACATTTTCTTTTAATTTTGAGCTAATTTTAACATGTGGAGAGAGATTCATTTGGGATCCTGAAATCCACAGGAAGGAACAAACTTCAAGTCCGAATGGTTCATCTTTCTCACATGTGACTGTACAAGCTTTTGACATTTATTTCTAGCTCCCCTGAAGATGTATGAAGACATTCCAAGGTACAAACCATGAATATATTGTCATGGTGTGAAACAGACCCGCACGTCCTTGGGATGTGGGAGGAATCCAGAGCAGCCAGATGGTCACAGGGAGAACGTGCAAACTCCACACAGACAGCAGCCAAGGATTGAACCCAGGTCACAGGAGCTGGGAGACAATGGGACCACGGCAGCTCTCATGGTAGCTGATCTGATTTATAATCTCAACTCTGCATCCCCTGTGATTGTAAAACCTCTAAACTTTAAAAATATTCAGTCAGTAGAGTGGTATAACATGAGCAGGCCATTCGGCCTACCATGCTGACCAGTGGGCAGCCATCTGTATTCATCCCAGCACTTGCTCCATGGTCTTCCATGGCTGGTCTTGTGACCTCAGCTGAATAAAGCTCGCCAACAGTCCTGTACAACTGAGGCGTAACCCATTTACAGCACATCTGTTACATCTTTCCAACTGGAAAACAGACCCACTTATGCTTACTGTTTCCTGTTAGTCAGCCCATCCCTCTCTATGGTCATGTTATCTCCTATACCATGAGCCTCTGTATTTCCCCCATAATCTGAGGTGACATTTTATCATACCATATTCACTGGTTCCCTTCATCCACAGATGCTGGTAGATGAATTTTCTCTCTCAGGTATTCCCTGTGACTTGCTAGTTTGTCAGTGATGCACCATGTGGTTCAACAGAGAAGTTAAACATTGAAAATCATGGTGAAGAAGTTGGGGGGGTGAGTTTGTTGGGGGATCTCCTCGTCGGTCTGCTCCTGGGCCTGGCCTAAGTGGCCATTCACAGGTCCAGGCAGCAGGCTGTCGAGAGTTCCACCTGAGCTGACTGCCTCCCCCTCTTCTGAGGAAATGACCGTGCCTGGGTGTCCCTGGAGAGGGAGCACACGTTGTCCACTGGCTCCTTGGAGGCCTTCTTAGACCTATGGTGGCATGTGTCCTGGACAATGTTTTAATGCACATTTTGTACATATTGAATTGAGAACCAATGTAAATACTATAAAAATATTAGTAAACCCTTTTTTAAAAAAAAGACAGTGGACCAGGCAAATATTGCATGTGAATTCAGAAATGTTTGACTTTAAGATTGAGTGCATTGGTGTCAATGTCAAACGTGGTTTAGTTGGTGAGACTCCCAGACATTTTGCTGGTTGTAGAATGAAATCTCACTTGATACTTGAGCACAGAATTCTAGGTTGATGTCTCAGTGCAGTGGATACGCTGTGGTGCTGCAGATAGTACACAGATGAAAGAGACTGCAAATTCAGGAATCTAGAACAAAAACAATACTGAAAGAACTCAGCAGATGAAGTCCCGAAGTAGGGTCTTGATCCAAAATGTCAGCTTGAACCTTGTGCCTCAACAGATGCTGCTTGACCTCGAGTTCTTCCAGCATTCTGTTCTTGCTGCAGGTAGTGCATGTGTTTCCATTGACTTGCATTGGTCTCGAACTGAAACGTTGAATGCTTATTTCCCTCCATGGATGCTGCCTGACCTGCTGAGTTCCTCCAGCATTTTGTGTATTGCTACCTCATTATGACCTTGCACCTTACTGTCTACCTGCACCACACTTTCTCTGCTGTTCGGTGAATTGGCTACTGTAAATTGCCCCTAGCACAGGTGGGTGCTAGGAGAGTTTTTATTGGAGAGGGGTTGAATTGTTACTTAGCCTGAGAGAGAGAATACATTATGGGAAAATAAGTGGGGGAGTGGGATTGTTTTGAGACCTGACATGGACTTAATGGGTCGAATGGTCTCCTTTGCCATGAGGAGATACGGAAGGAACACTGTTGTTGGAATCACTGCCTTTTGGATCAAGTATAAAATGGAAGCCACGTATACCCTCCCAAATTGACAAGAAGACCCCATGATCAAGCAAGTTCTCTTTGGTCCGGTCAAGGTTTTCCCTCAATCAACGTAACTATAATGTTATTTGATCATTATCTCATTGCTGTTGTGGGAGCTTGCTGTGTCCAAATTGTTTGCCGTGTTTCCTCTGTTACACTTCCAAAGTGCTTAATTGACTGTAAAGGACTTTGGGAAACATTGCACTGAGAGAAGGCACAATCGTCCTGGTTTTAACCTCCAGTTGTTGTGCTGAAAGCTTGTTAATTTCTGCAAGTTGAATGATGTAATGTTTCCAAAAAATTCGGAGATCATGCAGTGTTATGATAATTCAGTTCGGGTATCTTGGACAAGTTTGAGTAATCGAGGCTTCAAGGCAATGACTTTAAATTTACAGCAATGGGTAGTGCTTGTGTGTTAAAGTTCCAAGTCAGGAACACCCATGTGGTGAGGCCAGCACTAAATGTGGAGTGGTGCCAGTGATCATGTTTGATTTGTTTTCTCTTGCACAGTATGATTGTGGCTGTTTGTACCCTGTCGGACTGATTAACTGCATTGATTAACAAATGGTATCTGCAGGCTTTGAAATCAAGAAATTGACAACCGGTTTAGCAGAGTCTGCCCCAGCCTACTCTCCAAACACATGGCTTATCTTGGGAAAGTGTAAATGCATTTCAGAATTTCATCTGCTGTGTGGGAGTTCAATTAGCACAGAGTCTGCTCTGGACTGAGTTGAGAGAGGTGTTGTAAATAAGGAGTGCCACCTCCTGGGTGTGACAGCAGCTGTCGATTTTTAAATCCAGCCTTATTTGAGAACTTGTCTTCCACTGGGCACGTTGCAACCTTTGGGTCTCAATATTGAAATAATCACACAGCATGGGAACAGCTCATGGGGTCAACCAATAGGTACCCATCAGTTTCCAGCACTCACCGTTCCCTTCAATGCCATCGTGCTTCCAGTGCTCAAATGTCATGAGTACCTGCTTCCAACATCCCCTTGGTCAGTGCGGTTCAGATTTCAATCACCCTTTGGGTCGGAAAACCTCTTCCTCAATCCCCTCTCGATCTCCCACCTCTTGAACTTGCGCACTCAGGCCCCAGCACTGATCCCTGCAGCCCACCAATGGTCGCAGGCTTCCAATCACAAAAACAACTCTGTCGTCACTCTCCGCCCCCTATCACTGCCAACCTACCTGAATCCCGTGGGCTCTTTTTGGACTGTGGGACCTTGTCAGAGGACTGATGTAGATCGCATCACACTAATCTCATGGAAGGAGGCCAAGGCTAAGGGAGCTCCTGCCTTTATCCTTTTTAAAAAAAAGTGAACTTCATGAAACTGGATCACTGCTTAACAAAGCCATGTTGATTATCCCTGATTAATCTTGTCTCCCCCAAATGCAGATTAATCCTGTCAGTAATCCAACAATTTTGGGTACCTTACATTTTCTGTTTATATCAGAACTGACCAAACCTGCTGCAAAGTTATCCATCCATAATAATTTGGTCTTTCTCTCTCCATAGACACCACCTGATATGCTGGGCATTTCCAGCATTCTCCTTTTGGTTTCACAGTTCAGCAGCAGCTCTGACCTGGCAACAAGAGATTGCAGATGCTGGAATCTGGAGGAACTCACTAGGTCAGGCAGCATCCGTGGAGGGAAATGGGCAGTCATTGATTCGGGTCGAGACCCTTCATTGCCACCAACTTCCACTTTGCCAAAAGCAGTCCAGTTGACATCAACTGTCCACTTCCCTCCACAGATGCTGCCTGACCTGCTGAGCTCCTCCAGCAGTTTTTTTTTAGCTCTGATCTGCATTTTACAGTTTTAACAAGTCTTTAACTGCCTTCATTCATCTATTAGCCAGAGAGCTCATAAACCTCAAAATCACCTCCGCAGCCTGCTTCACCCCATCAGTGACGTTCCCTTTGTCCTATTCATCCACCCCTCTCCCTGCAACTCAGCACTAACATATTCTCTCTAGACCCGAAACAATTCTTTCCAAAGACACTGCCTGACTTCTGAGAGTCACCAGCATTTTCTGTTTGAGAACTTTACTCCCTATCATTAATTTTCACGGGAAAGCAAGGGCGGATCTTGGGTTGCTTTGAATGTGTGCTAGAAACCTGAACTTTAACCAAAATGTTAGTGTTTTTAAACCAGCAGGTGGTGCTGGCTACTTCTACATTTCCCATTCCTTAGCTACCTTTGTTTGCACAGGATTCTCTCAGAAGTGCACACATTTTGTTGGACAACTTGAGAAACTGAACCTCTGACTGGTAACAAGTGCGCTGATTTCTTTTGTACATCTGTTTTTTTTTAATGGCCATTTCTGCATAAGGAAACACCTGATCAACAATGTGTGTGAGTAAAAATGTAAATCTAATAAATGTTAGTCACAGTCTCGTTCCAATAAGCTATAACTGTTAATGGAGCAAAAATGTGTGTCTCTCTGTGTGTATATATACTGGATACATAGATGTATGTTAGTCCTGGAACTTTGCTGGCAATAAGTGTACAGTTGTATGATGGTTACATTACTGAACTTGTATCCAGTAATCTGGACTAATGATTCTGGAAAAGAGCATTTAAATTCAGTTAGAGACACAAGAGACTGCAGATACTGGAATCTGGAGCAACAAACAATCTGCTGGAGGAACTCAGCGGGTCGAGCAGCATCTGTGGGGTGGGGGGAAAAATTCCAGGATTTCAACCTGAAATGTCAAAAATTCCTTTCCCCCTTACAGATGCTGCTTAAACCTGCTGAGTTCCTCCAGCAGGTGGTTTGTTCCTACTTCCCTTCAACCATTAGGTTCTTGAACCGACCGGCACAACCCTAATCACTACCTCAGCAGAGCAACACTGTGACCACTTGGCACTATAATGGACCATTTTTGTTTGTTCTAATTGTGTTCTTTCTTGTATAATTTGTTTTTCTTGTGAATGCTGCTTATCTGATGCTAGTGCCTGTGATGCTGCTGCAAGTAAGTTTTTCATTGCACCTGTGCACACGTGTACTTGTGCAGATGACAATAATCTCAACTTTGACTTTGATTCACTGATGTTCCTCAGGGAAAGAAATTGCATGGGGCGGAAGTCAACTGTTTATTTCCCTCCATAGATGCTGCCTGACCTGCTGAGTTCCTCCATTTTGCAGAGAAATCTGTCCTACCTGGTCTGGCTGTTTGTGATTCCAGACCCACGAATGTGGAGAACTCCTAGTAGTTTCTTCAGCTCGGGTTACGGATGGACGGTTAACACGAGTGAAGTGCACGTGATTATCATATTGGTTTACTACTGTCACGTGAAAAGGTTTTGTTTGCGTGGCCTCCAGACACGTCACAAATGGCAAAAGGAAAACCGTGCAGAACTGAAGTGATTGCGTTTATTATAAAAGTGAGCCAAGCTGAAGTAGCCACCCGTCACCTCAACATGTGAACTGAGAGGAATGCTGAAATAATTTGTTTGAAGGAGGAAATCAAGGAGCAACAACACTGTTTGGAACTAGATGTAGAAATACCATAAATACCATAAATACCATGCTGCCTGGTTTGGAGAGTATGCATTATGAGGAGAGACTAAGGCAGCTGGGGCTTTACTCTTTGGAGAGAAGGAGGATGAGAGGAGACATGATAGAGGTGTACAAAATATTAAGGGGAATAGATAGAGTGGACAGCCAGCGCCTCTTTCCCAGGGCACCAATGCTCACTACAAGAGGGCATGGCTTTAAAGTAATGGGTGGGAAGTTCAAGGGAGATATCAAGAGGGAGGTTTTTTACCCAGAGAGTGGTTGGGGCATGGAATGCACTGCCTGGGGTGGTGGTGGAGGCAGGTACATTGGTCAAATTCAAGAGATTGTTAGATAAACATATGGAAGAATTTAAAATAGAGGGATATGTGGGAGGAAGGGGTTAGATAGTCTTAGGTGAGGTTTAAAGGTCGGCACAACATTGTGGGCCGAAGGGCCTGTATTGTGCTGTACTGTTCTATGTTCTAAATCATGACGACCCGTGGCCATTCAGCCCATCACGTCCATGTTGGTCAAAAGGACCAATCGGCTAATCCCAATTTCCGCCCAGAATCAATATCCTGCAGCTGCTGAAAAGCTGAAGCAAAACAAAATATTAGAAGAACTTGTTGCAGCTGTAGGAAACTTTGGTTTATGGGAGTACTGTGTGCGGTTCTGGTCATCCCATCGCAGGAAGGATGTGGTGGCTTTGGAGAGGGTGCAGAAGAGGTTCACCAGGGTGTTGCCTGGATTGGAGGGTATTAGCAATAGGAGGAGTTTGGACAAAGTTGGATTGTTTTCTCTGGAGTATCAGAGGTTGAGGGTGACCTGACTGAAGTCTAGAGGCATAAATAGGGTGGATAGAGCCTTTTTCCCAGGGAGGAAATGTCAAATGCTAGAAGGCATAGCTTTAGGTGCGAGGGGGAAAGTTTAAAGGAGATTGACTTGGCAAGTTTTTTTTACACAGTGGTGGGTGCCTGAAGTGTGCTGCTCAGGGAGGGCAGACACAACAGCAACGTTTAAGAGGCATTTAGACATACATGAACAGGCAGGGAGTGGAGGGATACAGACCGTGTGCAGGCAGATGGGAGTAGTTTATATTAGCATCATGGTTGGCACAGACATGGTGGGCCGAAGGGCCTGTTCCTGTGCTGTGCTCTTCTATGCAGACAAAGACTACAGATGCTGGAATCTGGAGCAACAAACAATCCGCTGGAAGATCTCAGCAGGTCGAGCAGCTGGGAGGGGGAAGGAATTGTCGACATTTTGGATCAAAACCCTGCATCAGGACTGCTTGACTTGCTGAGTTTCTCCAGTAGATTGTTTGCTCCTGTTCTACTTGTTGTGTGTACGTAGCTGGTCAGGCAGCAGATATGAAGTTCAAAAGATGATGCACCTGGAACGTAAGCTGCTTTTCTCCCCATTGATCTGAGTGAGGCACGGTAGCATAGTGATTAGCATAACGCTTTACAGCGCCAGTGACCTGGGTTCAAATCCGGCCAGTCTGCAAGGAGTTTGTACGTTCTCCCCGTGTCTGCGTGGGTTTCCTCCAGGTGCTCTGGTTTCCTCCCACGTTCCAAAGGTGTACGGGTTAGGAAGTAGTGGGCGTGCTATGTTGGCGCCGGAAGCGTGGCGACACTTGTGGGCTGCCCCCCAAATCACTACGCAAAATATGTATTTCACTGTGTGTTTCGATGTACGTGACTAATAAAAAAAATCTTATCTTATCCTTGGAGTAATCTCTGTTTGTTCTATTCCATCTCTTGAACTGCACTCTTGTAGGTTACTGCTTATCAAATGCTTATCCTGCTGCCTTTTGTATCTGAGAGTTTCTGCCTTCACTCCTTGCAACAGCACCTCACTCCTCCCTCACCCCAAATCCTTTCTAATCACCTAAAATCTATATCCCCTAATTACTGACCTCCCTTATTAAGGAAATGGATCATTCTTGTTCGACTTGGTTAGATCCCCTTGTAATTTTATACTCCTTAAAGTAATTACACCGCCCTCCTCTTTATTCAACTAAAGGACAGCCCTAACCTCATCTGCCCTTTCTGCTAAGTTTCTCCCGTATAGGTAACGTCCTTAGAAACTTCCTTTAAACCTGTTTTGTACAATCACTAGCTGGAATCAAATCAGAGTGTGTTGTAAATAGTGAAAGTTTAAAAGATTGTTCAGAGGGACCTGGGGATCCTTGTACAGGAACTGCTGAATGTGCAGGTTCAACAAGTAATTGGGGATGCAAATTGTATGCTGATCTTTATGCTAGATAGGTGAGTAACTCATCAGTATCACAGACAGGGTGGTGAAGAAGGCGTTTGGCATGTTGGCTTTCAGTCAGGGCACTGAGTACAGGAGTTGGGAGTTATGTTGCAGTTATATAAGATATTGGTGAGGCCTCACTTGGAGTATTGGGTACAGTTTTGGTCACCCTGTTATAGGAAAGATGTTATTAAACTAGAAAGAGTGCAGACAAGATTTACCAGGATGTTGCTTGGACTTGGGGCCTGAGTTACGAGGAGAGGGTGCGTAGACTAGCACTTTATTCCCTGGAACGTAGGAGATTGAGGGGTGACCCAATAGAGGTATATAAGATCATGAGGGGCATAGACAGGGTGAAGGCACACAGTTTTTTTCCCAGGGAGGGAGGCTAAAAACAAGAGGGCATAGGTTTAAGATCAGAGGTGAGAGATTTAAAAGGGACGTCAGGGGCAGCTTCTTCACACAAAGGGTGGTGTGTATTTGGAACGAGGCGGGCACATTAGCAACATTTAAAAGCCACCTAGATAAGTCCACGGATAGGAGAGGTTTAGATGGTTATGGGCCAAACGTGGGCAGATGGGACCAGCTCGCTGGGTAACACAGTCGGCATGGACGAGTTGGGCCCCATTTCCGTGCTGTATGACTTTATCGCAAGAGGGTCGTACAGATTCCTGGTAGGACTGCCTATGGAATATTGTGTTGGTCTTGTCTAACCAATAGAGGGAGTGCGGTGAAGCTTTGTTGGATTGGTTCCTGGGATGGTGGGTTTGCCGTATGTGGAAATGGATCAATACTGTATAGAACTTTGAGGAATGAAAGGTGGCCTCATTGTAAAGTGCAAAATTCTTCAGGGACTTGGCGAGGTAGATACGAAGCTGAGGTATCATTGTCTCAAAATAAAGAACTGGCCATTCAAGGCCATCAGCTGCTATCTGTCTAGTTGGGTTAAAATGCATATCGTGAGGGTGTGGATGCCTGGTGTCATCACTTCTGGATCCAACCCTCTGTGTTACCTGTGGTATGATGACAACTTCCATCCAGATCTGATGAAGGGAAGACCGATGATACAGCCAGCTACAGTCCACTTCAGAAGCTTTGTAGTTGGGGAAGCGGTTTTTGAAGTGAAGGGAACATTGTGCACAGCAAGATCCCACCTGCATTTTGACTCTCAATTTTATTATTGAAGGTTAAATACGAGCCCGGGTACCTGGGAAAACTCTGCTCTTCTGCTGATGTATCCTTGACAAGCCAAGTGGCCTTCTGCATATCCTGGACAAGGAAGGCAGAACCTTTGTGGCAGTCAAAAGACAAGTGCACCATTGATGCACTGGAGTATCGCAGGGTGCTTCGCAGTGTTCAGAGAAACATGGATGGCAAACCAGCAGCCAGGCAGTCCAAGGTCAAGCATTTCTAAGGAGCATTTTAGGACTGTGTGAAGAGGAGGGAGAGATTAGAGGAGAGAATTGCAGGGCTTGCTGCCCTTGCAGAGGGAGGCATGGCTGCCAATGTTGAAGGAACTAAATCCAACAATGATCAAGTGATCAGAGTTGGAGGACTGCAGGAACCATGCAAAGCTGGAGGGCATTAGAGTTGGGGGGGGGGGGGCGAGTCCATGGACTTGCCTCTGTCCTCGATGCAGCGTCTGCTGAACCAGCAGTAGTTTAGCTGTTGACCAAACCTGACTTGAGACATTTCTCAATGGGGCTAACACACTGATGCAATCACGAAGAAGGCACGCCAGCAGCTCTACTTCATTAGGAGTTTGAGGAGATAAGATATCTTTATTGGTCACATGTACATCGAAACGCAGTGAAATAATCTTTTGCGTAGAGTGTTCTGGGGGCAGCCCGCAAGTGTCGCCACGCTTCCGGCGCCAACATAGCATGTCCGCAACTTCCTAACCCGTACGTCTTTGGAATGTGGGAGGGAACTGGAGCACCCGGAGGAAACCCACACAGACACGGAGAGAACATACAAACTCCCTACCGGCAGTGGCCAGAATTGAATCTGGGTCACTGGCGCTGTAATAGTGTTACCTTAACCGCTACAAAAGACTCTTGCAAATTTCTGCAGCTGTACAGTGGAGAGCATTCTGACTGGGTGCATCACCGCCTGGTGGGGAGGCTCCAATGCGCAGGACCAAAAGAGGATGCAGAGGGTTGTGGACTCAGCCAGCTCCATCACGGGCACAACCCTCCCCGCCATCGAGGACATCTTCAAGAGGCGGTGCCTCAAGAAGGCAACATCCATCACTGAGGACCCTCACCATCCAGGACAGTTGGGTTTCAGAATGAGATTTATTAACCCTCTTCACGTTACTACCATCAGGGAGGAGGTACAGGAGCCTGAAGACCCACACTCAACATTTTAGGAACAGCTTCTTCCCCTCTGCCGTCAGATTTCTGAATGGTCCATGAACACTACCCTGTTATTCCTCTTTTGCATTATTTATTTATTTTTGTAACTTATAGTAATTTTTATGCCTTTATGTCTTGCACTGTACTGCTGCCACAAAACATCATTTTTCATGATATGTCAGTGATAATAAACCTGATTCTGATATTCGGGTCCCTGCAGTCAGCTGATGGAGATTCCAAAACACAGTTGGGTTTCAGAATGAGATTTATTATCACTGACACCTGACGTGAAATCCGTTGTTTTGCAGCAGACTAAATGTGCCTCTCATTGGTGAAACACGTTACCAGTGTCAATTTCCCATCCCCACCTGCCACTGAGAACATGTGGTGTGTGCCTTCCTGTTACTTGTGGTTTGCTGGTCCATCTCACAGTGCAGTAAGAGACAACCATGCTGGTGTGGTCTGGAACCATATGTTAGCCAGACTGAGTAAGGACAGATTGCCTCAAAGGACAACAGGACACAAGAAGATCCACCTCTGTCTGGTAGTTTTGGTTTTGGCCCTCATTACTGATGCTAGCTTTTTCCCAGCTCTGTTAACTGAGTTTACATCCCCAGCTGCCACAGTGGGAACTTGTTTTTTGGATCATTCACCCCGGCCTCTGGTTCTGAGTCAAGTTACATGACCGCTGCTACCATGAGCTGGAGAATCAACATCATTTTGGGAGAAGGGACAAGTTTGGCCACAGAAGGCTGATGTGTTCCAGATGTGTTTCACTGGAGCTGCTTTGATCCACGTTCTGGAACACTGCCTCTGAAGCACAACACTGACACGCGTCAAGCAGATAAACTGATCATCTGTTGCTTTGCTCTTAGTTCTACCTAATGAGGTCACGCCTGTTAGTCCGATGGGGAATGTGAAACTACAGCTCACACATTTACACTTACCCGTTGGCCTCTTTAAATAAGATTTTCTCTGCCCAGTACCTTTCCCCAGTGTGAAGATCAGAGCGGTTCAGCCAAACCTTCATTTAATCTATGTCAGTGTGCCTCATTCAGCTGGTCTGAAACAACCACTGAGATATTTGTGCCTTTTATAATTAATGCACATGGAAATAATTATTTTAGCCTGCACTGTTGCATTTGGGCAGTTGGCTTTGAGGTTGCTACCACATTGGAAACTCAATTCCGATTGTAAATGCATTCAGATTAGTTTTTTAATGTGTACACCTGACTTTAGTGTCATTATATTGGTTTATTATTGACACCTGTGCCGAGATGCAGTGAAAAGCTTTGTCTGCTTGCCTTCCAGGCAGATAATTTCATAGATCAGTACATTGAGGTAGTAAAAAGAATCAGGTTTTATTATCACTGACATGACGTGAAATTTGTTGTTTTGCGGCAGCAGTACAGTGCACGACATAAAAATTACTATAAATTACGAAAATAAATAAATAGTGCAAAAGGGAATAACGAGGCAGTGTTCATGGGTTCATGGACCGTTCAGAAATCTGACGGCGGAGGGGAAGAAGCTGTTCCTGAATCGTTGAGTGTGGGTCTTCAGGCTCCTGTACCTCCTCCCTGATGGTAGTAACGAGAAGAGGTCACGTCCTGGGTGGTGAGGGTCCTTAGTGATGGATGCCGCCTTCTTGAGGCACCACCTCTTGAAGATGTCCTCGATGGCGGGGAGGGTTGTGCCCGTGATGGAGCTGGCTGAGTCTACAACCCTCTGCAGCCTCTTGCGATCCTGTGCATTGGAGCCTCCATACCAGGCGGTGATGCAACCAGTCAGAATGCTCCCCACCATACGTCTGCAGAAATTTGTAAGAGTCTTTGGTGACAGACCGAATCTCCTAATGAAGCTGAGGCGCTGGCGTGCCGCCTTCATGATTATATCAAAGAAAACAGAATGCAGATGTTACGGACTCAGTGAAAGTCCCTTTAAGATAGAGAGTGTGTGTGTGGGGCGTGCTTACGTCAATAGAAGATAAAGGACGTAATGACGTTGTTGAAGAGGCAGAAGAAGAAGGAGAGAGAGAGAGAGAAGGGAGAGAGACACCAGCCTGCTTGTTTTCTCTATCGATGGATGAGAAACAATAACTGTGTTTGCCACTGAAATCCATGTATGGAAGTTGGAAGTAATCCGGTGGAGTTCACTTTGTTGCTGACCTGTAGAAGGAAACAGGTATTTGTGTGTGGACGACCACGGTTTGGATGCTTTTCGGGGTGAGGAAGTCACTACCGAGTAAACACTGAAGTGTCGTTTGGGTTCCATCGTGGAACATTTGGATTTCGTATGTACTCTCTCTATGTTTTTCTACATCTACATCTTATCTTCAGACAACGGTGGTTGTTGAAGAAGCCCTTGCTCATGTTTCACCTTATGGCTTGCGGAACTGAACTTTAAGAACCATTCAGGAACTGGGAGTTTTGGACTTTGTCACACACACACACGACAAGTTTAGTTTTGGGGTTAACGTTCGAGGTTTAACATTCTTGAATTCTAACATACTAACATTTTTACTTTTATTTTACATATTATCATAAGTAGTGATTAATAAAATAGTTTTTAACACTGAATCATGCTCAGTGTGTTTCTTTTGTTGCTGGTTTGTGACAAAATTGGGGGCTCGTCCGGGATAGTTCCCAAGGTTAACGAGTGTCGTCTGGGATCGTTCCCCAGATTGACGAGATTTGTTCGGGATTCAATCCAAAGATTTTTGAGGGAGGTCTGATAAATTCTTTTTAATTGGCTTGTGTGTGTGGAAACCAGCAGCAATGGATATTAAGGCATTTTTGGAGTCACCAACCCAAAAGGGATTAGAGGTGGCGAAAAAGGATGATTTGATAAAGATTGCTACAAGGCTAAACCTTACAGAAGTAAAGCAGTCTATGAGAAAGGCA
Organism: Pristis pectinata; assembly: GCF_009764475.1. Classification (NCBI taxonomy): domain Eukaryota; kingdom Metazoa; phylum Chordata; class Chondrichthyes; order Rhinopristiformes; family Pristidae; genus Pristis; species Pristis pectinata. The sequence goes on along the minus strand of NC_067419.1, from coordinate 47,049,284 downwards.
GATATTCAGAGACTGATAGCTGGCCATTATGTGGAAAAGAAGGTGTTTGAGAAGGAAGTGTTAAAACAGTTTCCTGGCAGTGAAATAGCAATTTCTGAGGCACAGGTGCAGCTGGCAAAGATAGAGGCTGAACGAGAGCAAACCCAGTTAAAGATAGAAGCTAAACGAGAGCAAACCCAGTTAAAGATAGCTGAACGAGAGCAAAAGAGATTAGAGGCCGAACAAAAGAAATTAGAGACTGAACAAGAGATAACTCGGATGAAGTTAGAGGGGGAACGGGAACTAATTCGGTTAAAGTTTGAGGCAGAGGAGAAGGAAAAACAGGCAGCATGAGTTACAAATGAAGCGTAGGAGTTCGGAATCTGATTCTGATGATGGTTTTTCAGCCAGCAGGGAGGTTCGATTAGTCCCTCCGTTTGAAGAAGATCAGGTTGATCAGTATTTCCAACATTTTGAAAAGGTTGCTGTGAGTTCAAACTGGCCAAGGAAAGGATGGGCTCTTATGGTACAGAGTGTGATTAAAGGTCAAGCTCAAAAAGCTTATTCTGCTTTGTCTGCTGAGGATGCAGCTGATTATACCAAGGTAAAACAAGCTATTTTGAAGGCCTATGAATTGGTCCCTGAGGCTTATAGACAAAAATTCAGAGACTTGAGGAAATCTGCAGATCAGACTTATATGGAATTTGCCAATGGAAAGCGAATATGTTTTGAACGATGGTGCCTGGCTAAAAATGTAGATGGGGATTATGATAAATTGACAGAATTGATACTGGTGGAAGACTTTAAAAGATGTGTTCCAGCTGAATTAACAACATATTTAAATGAAAAGGCAGTGGAAACTTTACAAGAAACTGCTAGGTTGGCAGATGATTATGCTTTAACCCATAAATCCAGATGGGGACAACCTAAAACCTTTCAAAAGAGTTACAAAGACAATCCAGGTAAACCGGAGATTAAATTGGGAGGTAATCAAAAAGGAAAAGATGAAAAGAAGCCAGGGCTGGAGAAACCTGTTGAGCGTACTTGTTATTACTGTAGGAAACCTGGCCACGTGATATCTAATTGTGCCCTTTTGAAGAAAAAGAAGGAAGCTGGGCCCAATGCTTGCTTTCAGGCAATTAAAAATCAAAAAGGTTTAGGAGATGCTGTTAAAGATCAGTCCTTGCAAGAGGGAAAAGCGGAAAAGTTGGAGGAGGTGAGAAAAGAATTCCGTTCTTATGTATCAGAGGGTTTTGTTTCACTGAATGATGAGTCACCCCAGGTGCCAGTGAAAATTCTTAGAGATACTGGGGCTAGTCAATCTCTCTTGCTGGACAGTGTTTTAAATTTTGGTGAAGAAAGTGACACTGGTGAAGTAAATCTAGTACGAGGCGTTACAGGTGAGACCATGTCTGTCCCTTTTCACAGGGTGATTTTAAAGTCAAAGTTCGTAGAAGGACCAGTCGAGATAGGGATAAGACCTAGGTTGCCAGTGGAAGGAGTTTCTTTGTTATTGGGAAATGACCTTGCAAATGGAGAAAGTGATCCTGTGGTACGGTTAACAACCAAACCAAGGATTGATGAGTCTGAGAATGATCCAGATGTTTACCCATCATGTGCGGTGACTCGAGCTAGAGCTAAAGAATTAGCCAAGACAGACAGTCCGGTGCAGTCTGATGTAGTTCCTTGTGACAGTCCTAAACAGGAAGAAAATTATGATGCCTTATCTGAGACTTTTCTGTCTTCACTGGAGGATCAACATCCTTATAGTGAGCCTGAATTTAAAGATTTGTCTTTGTCGAGGAAGGATTTTATGGTGGAACAGACAAAGGACCCTGAGTTGACAGAATTGAAAGAAAAAGCTCTCTCATGTGAGGAGATTGAGAAAGTGCCAACTGGATACTATGTCAAAAATGGAGTGTTAATGAGGAAATGGAGACCTCCTCATGTTCCTGTTACTGAGGAATGGGAAGTTATTCATCAGGTTGTTGTTCCAAAAGTTTATAGGGATGAGATTTTAAACCTGGCCCACAGTATGCCTTTGGGTGGTCATTTTGGTGTGAATAAAACTGTAGGGAAGATCTTGAAACAATTCTATTGGCCTGGTTTGAGAAAAGATGTGGTGATGTTTTGTCGAACCTGCCACACATGTCAGATGGTAGGTAAACCAAATCAAAAACCCCCTGTGGCTCCTTTGAAGCCAATTCCTGCTTTTGGGGAGCCCTTTTCGAAGGTGATTGTGGACTGTGTTGGCCCCTTACCAAAGTCTAAGACTGGAAATCAGTATTTGTTAACCATCGTGTGTGCCACTTCTAGATTTCCAGAGGCAATACCCCTTAGAAATATTAAGGCCAAGACGGTGTCAAAGGCTCTTGTAAAATTTTTTACCTTGTTTGGTTTGCCAAAAGAAATCCAATCTGATCAAGGTAGTAATTTTATGTCAAAAATTTTTCAACAAATAGTCTATGAGCTGGGAGCAAAGCAGATTGTATCATCTGCATATCACCCAGAATCTCAAGGAGCTCTGGAGAGATTTCATTCTACTCTCAAAAATATGCTGAAGACTTATTGCTTTGAAAACACAAAGGATTGGGACGAAGGTATCCATCTACTTTTGTTTGCCGTTAGAGAATCGATCCAGGAGTCAATCGGATTTAGTCCGTTTGAGCTTGTGTTTGGACATAGGCTGAGAGGACCTTTGGAGTTGTTAAGAGAGCAATGGGTTAATGAGGAAGTGCACTTGAGTCTGTTGGACTATGTCCAAAAATTTAAAACTCGGTTGGAGAGAGTCTGCCAGCTAGCGAGAGAGAATCTGAAAACAAGCCAGATAAGAATGAAGACATATTTTGATAGACGTGCTCGGCCTAGGACATTCGCAGTGGGGCAAAAGGTGTTGGTATTTTTCCCTAGCCAAAATAATCCCTTGCAAGCTCGTTTTTCTGGACCCTATGTTATTGAATCTCGAGTGACTGATCTAACATATATAATCAAAACACCAGATAGACGCAAGAAAACACAACTCTGTCATGTAAACATGCTAAAACCTTATTATAAGAGGGATTCAGTTGTGGCCTTGGTGGATGGTGTAAAGGTTGTTTCTAGAATGCCTGATGTTGATGTTGAGGAAGGCCAATTTAGACCAAATATTGTTCCCTCGAAACTAAAAAACCAAAATATCCTGGAGAACCTTGAAACGAAGTTGGACCATTTACAAGTTTCACAAAAACAACAGATGAGAGAATTAATTTTAAAATTTAAAAATCTGTTCCCAGATGTTCCAAACAGAACATCGATAATTACCCATGATGTTGATGTTGGGGATGCAAAACCAATCAAACAACACCCATATCGAATGAATGTGGAAAAAAGTAAACTTGTTGATCAGGAAATAAAATACATGTTGGAAAATGATATTATTAGACATTCTACTTCAAATTGGAGTTCGCCCTGTGTTATTGTACCTAAACCTGATGGAACTGTTAGATTTTGCACAGATTACAGGAAAGTGAATGCTGTAACAAAGTCAGATGCTTACCCTATTCCTAGGGTGGATGATTGCATAGACAGAGTGGGAAAGGCAAAATTTCTTACAAAGATTGACCTATTAAAAGGGTACTGGTGTGTTCCATTAACAGATAGAGGAAGGGAAATTTCAGCCTTTGTAACCCCTTCTGGATTGTATGAATACAATGTTTTGCCATTTGGAATGAAAAATGCTCCGGCAACATTTCAAAGAATGATTAATTCAGTGATTCATGGGTTAAAACATACAGATGCCTACATTGACGACTTAGTGACTGGGAATGATACATGGGAGGATCACATCTTTGCGTTAGAAAGGTTGTTTGAAAGACTTTCCAAGGCTAACCTTACAGTTAACTTGGCTAAAAGTGAATTTGGCCATGCCACTGTGACGTATCTTGGTTATGTTGTAGGTCAAGGCAAGCAAGCTCCTGTTCAGGCAAAAGTTCAAGCGATATCTGAGTTCCCTATTCCCACAGGTACGAGGACTGTTAGAAGATTTTTGGGAATGGTTGGATATTACCGAAAATTTTGTAAAAATTTTGCTGATATTGCTCTTCCCCGAACTAATCTTCTGAAGAAGGGAGTAAAGTTTGTTTGGACAGATTCTTGTCAAGAAGCATCTGAGAAGCTGAAAGCCATTTTATGCTACCATCCTGTGCTCAAATCACCTGACTTTGAAAAGCCATTTTCATTAGCAGTAGATGCCAGTGATGAAGCTGCAGGAGCTGTGTTGTTGCAGAAGGGTGACCTTGATGATATTGACCATCCTGTAGCTTACTTTTCAAAGAAATTTAATGAGCATCAAAAGAATTATTCCACCATAGAGAAAGAATTACTGTCGCTTGTTTTAGCCTTGCAACATTTCAGTGTATATGTTTGCACCGCTCAGAAACCATTGACTGTATATACAGATCATAACCCATTGGTGTTTCTGAGCCGAGTCAAAAACAAGAACAGAAGGCTGTTAAACTGGAGTTTAGTTTTGCAAGAGTTTGATCTCATGATAACTCACATTAAAGGCAAAGATAATGTGATTGCTGATTGTCTTTCTCGATGTTAAATGGGAAACATGTATCTGTACTAATCTGATAGTCTGTAGTTGTGTAGCATGACAATCATTAACATTACTAACTGTATGCGCGGTTAAATTTTTCTTGGGAAAAAATTTTTTTAGGTGGGAGGTGTTACGGACTCAGTGAAAGTCCCTTTAAGATAGAGAGTGTGTGTGTATGTGTGTGTGGGGCGTGCTTACGTCAATAGAAGATAAAGGACGTAATGACGTTGTTGAAGAAGAAGAAGAAGAAGGAGGAGAGAGAGAGAGAGAGAAGGGAGAGAGACACCAGCCTGCTTGTTTTCTCTATCGATGGATGAGAAACAATAACTGTGTTTGCCACTGAAATCCATGTATGGAAGTTGGAAGTAATCCGGTGGAGTTCACTTTGTTGCTGACCTGTAGAAGGAAACAGGTATTTGTGTGTGGACGACCACGGTTCGGATGCTTTTCGGGGTGAGGAAGTCACTACCGAGTAAACACTGAAGTGTCGTTTGGGTTCCATCGTGGAACATTTGGATTTCGTATGTACTCTCTCTGTTTTTCTACATCTACATCTTATCTTCCAACAACGGTGGTTGTTGAAGAAGCCCTTGCTCATGTTTCACCTTATGGCTTGCGGAACTGAACTTTAAGAACCATTCAGGAACTGGGAGTTTTGGACTTTGTCACACACACACACGACAAGTTTAGTTTTGGGGTTAACGTTCGAGGTTTAACATTCTTGAATTCTAACATACTAACATTTTTACTTTTATTTTACATATTATCATAAGTAGTAATTAATAAAATAGTTTTTAACACTGAATCATGCTCAGTGTGTTTCTTTTGTTGCTGGTTTGTGACACAGAATAAAGTGTTACAGTTCCAGAGAAAGTGCAGTGCAGGTAGACAGAGTGCAAGGGTCATGATGAGGTAGATTGGGAGTTCAAGAATTCACCTTTAGCATATGAGAGGTCTGTTCAAGAGTTTGATAACAGTGGGATAGAAGCTGTTCTTAAGCCTGATGGTGCGTGCCTTCAAGATTTAGTATCTCCTGCCTGACAGGTGAGGGGAGAAGAGAGAATGTCCGGGGTGGGTGGGGTCTTTGATTATGTCAGCTGCTTTACCAAGGCGGCGGGAAGTGTAGGCAAGAGTCCATGGAGGGGAGGCTGGTTTGCAAGATGGACAAAGCACTCGCGGTTGTGGAAGGTGTTATAAAAGTGACAGCTACACGTCTTTTTCTCTTCATCTCCATTTTGCCAAGGGCATAGGGCACAATTTCATCAGGTGCACTGGAGTGGTTCTTTAGGAGTCAGAGTCAGAGTCAGTGCACAGAAACAGGCCCATCGGCCCAACTGGTCTATGCCAACCAAGATTCCCATCTAAGCTGGTCCCATTTGCCTGCATTTGGCCCATATCCCTCTGAACTTTTCCTATCCATGTACCTGTCCAAGTGTCTTTTAAATGTCGTTATTGTACCTGCCTCAACCATTTCCTTTGGCAGCTCGTTCGATAGATGTACCACCCTCTGCGTGAAGAAGTTGCCCCTTAACTCTTTCCTCTCTCACCTTAAACCTATGCCCTCTAGTTTTAGATTCCCTTTCCCTGGGAAAAAGACTGAGTGTGCATTCACCCTGTTGATGGCCCTCATGATTTTATACACCTCTATAAGGTCACCCCTCAGTCTCCTATTCTCCGAGGAATAAAGTCCTTGCCTGTCCATCCTCTCCCTATAACTCAGCCCAAATCCTGGCAAAATTTTCAAATCTTCTCTGCACTCTTTCCCGCTTAATGACGTCTTTCCTATAACAGGGTGACCAAACTATACACAACACTCCAAGTGCGGCCTCACCAACATCTTGTACAAATGTAACGTAACATTTCAACTCTTGTATTCAATGCTCTGACTGATGAAGGCCATTGTGTCAAATGCCTCCTTCACCACCCTGTCTACTTATGATGCCACTTTGAGGGAACTAAGTACCTGTGCACCTAAGTCCCTCTGTTCCATAGCGCTCCCCAGGACCCCATCATTCACTGTATAAATCCTACCCTGGTTTGACTTCCCAAAATGTAACACCTCGCACTTATCTGGACTGAACACCACTTGCCGATTCCCAGCCCACATACCCAGCTGATGTAGACCCCCCTGTAATTTTGATAACTTTCTTCACTGTTTACGACACCACCTATTTTAGCATCATCTACAAACTTACTAACCATGGCCTTGTACATTCTCATCCAAATCGTTTATATAAATAACGACAGCAATGGTCCCAGCACTGATCACTACTGCTCCCAGCCCTCCATCACACGAAGGGAGTAGGAATGTTTTGAAAGAGGCATGTACCTGATGGGTTGGGTGGCCTCTCGTCATAACACAATAACGAGGTGAGACCTGAGGTATGAAAAGAGCTTGGATGGACAATAAATATTGGTTTGGCCAGCAGCTCTGATGTCCCGTGAATCAATAAGTCGTAGATGTCATATGTTGCCAAACACTTAATGCAAAGTGCTGGTAAATACTTAATGGGTGTAACAGAGTGCACTTTGAATGCGATCTCCTCTTTACTAATTAATGTTGTCACGTGGGACATCTTTAACGAGTAGTCTGGTAATGGTTTCAATGTCAAGTAGAAGCCCAATAATGCCGGACTTAATGCACTGTAATTGCTGTGAATTCACACATAACTATGTCTTAAGTTGCTTATTTCTGATTGGGATAAAGAAAAACAAATAACTTATGATATTGAAGATACTCAACAGGTCTATTGGTGTCCTACAGACATTACAGGTTAGTTCTGCATGATGCACTTATGGTTTGGAACTCTCTCTGTCTCGCCCATATTGTGTTGACATGAGTATCTTGTATTTTCCAACTTTCTGCTCTGGGTTGTTTGGAAGTTGGTCGTCCTGCACACTGTAATTCCTGCTTCATTTGGACATGTTGTCACCCATGGGTATTAAGGATACGGATATGTCAGTTGTGATCTCATGGAGCAGTGGGTACAGGCTTGAAGGTCTAAACGGACTACTTTCTCCGTGTTCCTAATTTAATCCTGCCTGGATGCACACAAGTAGTATCCTTTGTCATGAATAAATTAATCCTTATATTTTGTTCAATGTGTCATTCAACCAGGTCAGGCAAAGAATTCTTTGCTTTCAAAGTGCGGTCATTTGAAGAGATGTAAAGGCTAATTTATCTTGAGCAACCTCCCACAGAGCAAAGACAAAACCCATGTGTGGATGGAGCGGTACAGCACAGAAATAGGCCCTTCAGCCCATCGTGTCCACACCAACCTTTTGCCCATCTCTACTACTCCCTGTCCAAATGCCTCAAGGGTAGTAATTGTAACGGATTCCACCACGTCCACTGGCAGCACATTCCAGAATCAACCACTCTCTGTGTAGAAAATCTACCCCTCACATTCCCTTTTAAGACCCGTTCCTCTCACCTTAAATCTGGGCCCTTTTAGTCAGAGTCCTACAGCACAGAAACAGGCCTTTCAGCCCAAATGGTCGACACTAACCAAGATGCTAGTCCATTTGTCCGTGTTTGGCCCAGATCCCTCTAAACCTTTCCTATCTACATATCTGTTCAAATGTCTTTTAAGTGTTGTTAGTGTACCTGCCTCAACCACTTCCTCTGGCAGCTTGTTCCACATACTGACCACCCTCTGGGTGAAAACGTAGCCCCTCAGGTTCCTATTAAATCTCCCCCCTCACCTTAAACCTGTGCCCTCTTGTTCTTGAATCCCCAACCCTGGGAAAAAGACTTGAGTGCATTCACCCTGTCTACACTCCCCGTGATTTTTTTAATACCTCTATATCATCACCCCTCAGTCTCCTACGCTTTAAGGAACAAAGTCCTAGCCTGCCCAACCTCTCCCTATAACTTAGGCCCTTGAGTCCTGGCAACGTTCTCATAAATTTCCTCCGTGCTCTTTCCAGTTTATTAACATCTTTCCTACAGCAGGGTGACCAAAACCGAACACAATGTTCCAAATGCGGCCTCACCAGCGTCTTGTCCAACTGTAACATAAAGTCCCAACTTCTATACTCAGTGCCCTGACTGACGAAGGCCAGTGTGCCAAAAGCCCTCTTCGCCACCCTGTCTACTTGCGACGCCACTTGTTTTTTGATACCCCTATAATGGGAAAAAGACTCTTATCTACCTATCTGCCTCTCATAATCTTAGTTACTTCTGTCAGGTCACCCCTTGGATTACTTTGCCTCAGGAAAAAGAAAGCCAATTTATCCCATCTCTCCCTGTGTGTGGGATAAATATTTAAAAATTCACAGGAATAACTGCAGTGTTTCTCTTCAAGTCATGGTGAAATGGTGTCTTCTCTTGAGGTTACAAGTGATACCTCATTCTAATATTTTATCTTAGCCACAGTACCCCAGACAATGCAGTACGGGAACGTCAGCCCAGATATTGTGCTGACGTCTCAGGTTCTGGATTGGGCAATCCTACTCTGAGCTGCTACAGCTGGTAGATCCGCTGCCTCACAGCTCCAGTGACCTGGGTTCAATCCTGACCTCCGGCGCTGTCTGTGTGGAGTTTGCATGTTCTCCCTGTGGCCGCATGGGTTTCCCCCTGGGTGCTCCAGTTTCCTCCCACATCCCAAGGACGTTCAGGTTGGTAGGTTAATTGAGTTGTCCCCAGTGTGTGGGTGAGGGGTAGAATCTGGAGGGTTTTGATGGGAATGTGGGGAGAATGGTGTGGGATGGGTGTAAATGGGTGGGTGATGGTCAGCACGGACTCAGTGGGCCGAAGGGCCTGTTTCTGTGTCCTGTGTCTCCGTGACTCTATGACAAGTGACAAATCATTTCATTTTGATCATCGTCTGGAGAGGACAGGGAAGAGTACCTCTGGCTACCTTCCTTTTATTATTTTTTAAGTCGTTTTTTTTTGTCCAAAGATCAGAAAAATCTGTGAGTTTATAGGGATCCAGATTTAAATGTTGCATTTTACTTTGTGAGTCAACATCATTGGAGCAGCTCACTTGGTCAAAGTCGAGTCTATTGTCAGGTGTGCACAGGTGCAATGAAACACTTACAGCAGCATCACAGGCACAGAGCCTCAGAGACACAACAGTCACAGAGGAACTGAGAAAAGGGCACGGCGTCCTTGCAAGCGACAGAGTGGGTGGAGGTGTAGTCGAGGTACTGACACCCACGGCGACCTCGACCGCACCTCCTCCCACCCTGTCACTTGCAAGGACGCCATGCCCTTTTCTCAGTTCCTCTGTCTCCGCCGCGTCCGTTCTTGTGATGAACCCTTCCGCCCCAGGACATCCAGGATGCCCTCCTCTTTCAGAACATCAGCCTTTCGCCGGTCAGCTCTTGCTCCACCTCTTTATACCGGCTATCTCCCCTCTATCTTTCAGTCTAGACGAAGGGTCTCGACCCAAAATGTTGACGGTCCATTTCCCTCCACGGATGCTGCCTGACCCCCCGCTGAGTTTCTCCAGCATCTTGTGTGAGGGACCTTTGATGATCATGTTATTCATATTTCCTTTTGATAGAAAGAGGCCATTCAGCCCATCGAGTCTATCCCATTCCCCATTAATTTTCCTTCTAACCTATCCTCCCCACATTCCCTTCGACCCTCACCCCCCCCCCAGCTTCCACCACTCACCTACTCACTGGGGGGGGGCAAATTTTTGGAGACCGTGCAGACAATCTGCCCCCTGCCTGCCCACCCGAAATGGTTGCAGCCTTGGTGTTGGGGTCAATGGCCTTTGAGAGGACACGGAGGCTGGTGTCCTCTAGCCGCCGGTGGGTCTAGAGGATTTGCAGAGTCACCAATGGTGGTCTCCCTCCAGTGCTCCCAAGAACCTGGTTTAAATGGATCACGTTTCAGAAGCATTTGGGGAGTGGGACCACTTGCTCAATCATGAACTTGGTGCTGGGTTTGAGGTTCACGGTATTGAGAAATTGGCTACACATCATGCAGACTCCAAGGATTTTTTCACATGACAGACACTTGAATCAAAACATTTGGTCCAACTCGCCTGTGTCTGCTCTTGTGCAGAACAATTTGTTTAGTCCCATCTCCTGGTTCATTCCACCGATCTATGTAGTCCTTCTCCAGTACTTATCCCAATTCCCCTCAGTAGCTGACATTGAATCATCAGGCAGTGGATCCAAATCCTAACCACTTGTTTTGTGAAAATTTTACCTCCTTGGCACTCCCTCTCCTCAGCAACCTTTCTGCCAGAGACTTCATTCTGTCCAAACAGCTCATGGTTTTGGAAGCATTTCAGAACCTGCGTTGCCTTGCTCTGTGGAGGCAGGTATCCTGCTCTTCAGATGGAATTGCCGTTCTCCTTGGTTTTCAGGGCACAGGGACTTTCTTTTTTCTCTCCTTTGTTTGACATTCCAACATTTTAAGAAGACATCTTGCTGGTGTGTTTACATGGACTGAAAGCTGTTGATTTATCTTTGATTAAATATTGAATAAAATATGAGTCTTGTACTCTTTCAGAATTCTGGGTGTGTTGTTGTTGTACTGAAGCCATCCAGAAACCCTGCCCCAGCTATTGTCACCGAGATAGTGGAGTTATTAGGGAATGCAATGTCCAGGAGCAGTGAAGGTTAAAAGGTGAATTAATTGAGGTGTACGAGGAGATTGGAGGGGTTTGTACGAGGAGATTGGAGGGGTTTATCACGAGTAATGAATTCCTGAATGGTGAGATATCAAGAACAAAAGGCTGGAAACTCTAAAACTGGAGCCAGATCATTCAGAGTGAAATCAGGAAATGTTTGGTAGATTTTCAAGTGTTTTGAGGAATACAGAACCAAGTAAACCCATGGCCTTCCAAACCCACCACCTAGAAGGACAAGGGCGGCAAGAGCACGGGGAACCCCACCCCCTGGGAGTTGCCCCCCAGTCCACACACCGTCCTGACTGGGAAATATATCGCCGTTCCTTCACCGCCAGCTGGGTCAAAATGCTGGAACTCCCCATTGTGGGTACACCCACACCTCAAGGACTGCAGTGGTTCAAGAAGGCAGCTCACCACCACCTTCTCAGGGGCAGCTTGGGATGGGCAATTAAATGCTGGTTCAGCCTGCGGAGCCCACATTCCTTGAATGAATAAAGAAATCAGGAAACACACCAAATGTGGTTAATTGAGTGAGGGAACAGGTTTAAGGGGCTCCCCCCCACCCCCCCGTTTGTTGCCTGTTCTGAGGGGGTACATACACAAGAAGAGAATTGGGACTATTTTCTGCAAAATGAAGATGAAGAGATTGAAGTGTATGTCGAGAACCAAAGGACCGCAGATGCTGAATCTAGATGAAAAAACAAGATGCTGGAGGAACTCAGCAGACCAGGCAGCATCCGTGGAGAAAAGCAGACGGTCAACGTTTCGGTTCAGGACTCGCAGGAGAAGTGTAGGTGTCATTTTTATAACACCTTTCACAACCTCGAGTGGTTAGTCCCTCACTCAAACCTGCTTCCCCTCCACGGACTCTGCCTACACTTCCCACTGCTGCGGGAAAACAGCCAATGTAATCAAGGATCCCTCCCACCCCGGTCAGTCTCTCTTTTCCCCCCTCCCACTGGGTAAGAGATACAAATGTTTGAGAGCACGTACCCCCAGGCTCAGGGACAGCTTCTGTTATAAGACTATTGAATGGTTCCCTAGTATGATAAGATGGACTCTTGACCTCATTATCTACCTCATTATGACCTTCACCTTATTGTCTGCCTGCACTGCACTCACTCTGTAACGGTAACACTTTATTCTGCATTCTGTTATTGTCTTCCCTTGTACTACCTTGATGCACTGAAGTATGGAATGATCTGTCTGGACTGCATGCAAAACAAAAGCTTTTCACTGGAGACCGGTACATGTGACAATAATAAACCAATTACCAACTTAGATAAGAAAAGATATCTTTATTAGTCACATGTACCTCAAAATGCACAGTGAAATGCATCTTTTGCGTAGTGTGTTCTGGGGGCAGCCCGCAAGTGTCGCCACGCTTCCAGCGCCAACATAACATGCCCACAACTTCCTAACCCGTACGTCTTTGGAATGTGGGAGGAAACCGGAGCACCTGGAGGAAACCCACGCAGACACGGGGAGAACGTACAAACTCCTTACAGACAGTGGCCAGAATTGAACCTGGGTCGCTGGCGCTGTAATAGCGTTACGCTAACCGCTACACTACCATGCTTGCCAGAGGCCAATTAATCTGTATGTCTTTGGGATGTGGAAGGACAATGGAGCACCCGGAGGAAACCCACACAGTCGCAGGGAGAACGTGCAAACCCCACCCAGACAGCACAGGTTGAACCTGTGTCACTGGAACTGTGAAGTAGCAGCTCTGGTAGCTGCACCACTGTGCTGCCCCAAGTGTTTCACAGTCCATTTTCCATAGCGTTCTCGTGCTCCATCCCCCAAACCCACTCGGTTTTGGAAGATTCTTCTGGAACTGAGTGGGTTTGGGAGATGGAGCACCAGAATGCAATGGAAATTGGACTGTGAAACGACACTTGGACTTCCTCGTCTTTGCCCTGCAAGCAAACCACTTTCAAAGCATTTGGACCCCTGTTCTTATCTAGAACGCACTCCTTGGAGGTGCAGAGAAGTATTATTGAAAAATTCCCATTGATGAGCAATGGGAAGAATTCAGAAGGAAAAGATCATCCCTTATCAATAGTCTCCTGCAGAAGCCTACAGGATAACACACATAGCAGCAGAAACAGGGCGGACAACAGGTATGTATGGATCTAAGGGCACTTGTATCCCTGTGTTGGGTGACCATTCATTTCATTCAGTTTTTTTTAATAGTCTTTCATGACAGAAGGACTCAATGCAGTCGGGGGATTGAGTTCAAGAGCCGTGAGGTGATGTTGCAGCTCGATAGAATTCTGGTCAGACCACACTTGGAGTATTGTGTTCTGTTCTGGTCGCCTCATTATAGGAAGGATGTGGAAGCTTTAGAGAGGGTGCAGAGGAGATTTACCAGGATGCTGCCTGGATTGGAGAGCATGTCTTATGAGGAACGGTTGAGTGAGCTAGAGCATTTTTCTTTAGAGAGGAGGAGGATGAGAGGTGACTTGATGGAGGTGTACAAGATGATGAGGCATAGATCAAATGGACAGTCAGAGACTTTTTCCCAGGGCGAAAATGGCTAACATGAGGGGGCATAATTTTAAGGTGATTGGAGGGAGATATAAGGGAGATGTCGGGGTAAGTTTTTTTACATGAGAGTGGTGGATGTGTGGAACACACTGCCGGCAGACGTTGTGGGGGCAGATACATTAGGGACATTTAAGAGACTCTTAGATAGACACATGAATGATAGAGAAATGGAGGGCTATGTGGGAGGGAAGGGTTAGATAGATCTTAGAGCAGGATAAAATGTTGGCACAACATTCTGGGCCAAAGGGCCTTTACTGTGCTGTAATGTTCTAAGGAGGCCATTCAGCCTATTGAATCTATGCCAGCTCCCTGAACAATCGCATTTAAAATTGCCCTACTTATTTCCTTGTAATCAATTCTCACTCAACAACATCACTTAGATGGGCATCTTGGTTGGCATGGACCAGTTGGGCTGAAGGCCTGTTTCTGTGCTGTATGACTCTATGACTCTAACATGGCACAGTGGTGCAGCTATTGGAGCCACTAAGTCACCGCTTCGGTGACTGGGGTTCAATCCTGACCTTGGGTGCTGTCCATGTGGAATTTGCTCATTCTCCCTGTAGATTTTCCCCAAGTGCTCTGGTTTTTTCCCTCATCCCAAATAGATGTAGGTCAGTGGGTTAACTGGCCACCAGTGTGTGGGTGAGGAATAGAATGTGGGGGGAGCTGATGGGAATGTGGGGAGAATAAGTTACAGGGGAAATCAGGAGTGAATTGGATCGGTCTGTGAAACAGCATAAACAACCTCCTCTGAAGGCTAAGGAAATTCAGCATGTCCCCGTAGACCCTCACTGTTTTTTTTATCAATGCAGCATAGAAAGCATCCTATCGGGATGCATCACGGCTTGGTACGGCAACTGCTCTGCCCGGGACTGCAAGAAATTGCAGAGAGTTGTGGACACAGCTCTGTCTATCATGGAAACCAGCCTCCCCTCCATTGACTCTGTCTACACTTCTTGCTACCTTGGGAAAGCAGCCAACATAATCAAAGACCCCTCCCACCCCGGTCATTCTCTCTTCTCCCCCCCCTCCCATCGGGCAGAAGATACAAAAGCCTGAAAGCACGTACCACTAGGCTCAAGGACAGCTTCTATCCCACTGTTAGAAGACTATCGAATGGACCTCTCATACGCTAAGATGAACTCTTGATCTACCTCGTTGTGGCCCTTGCACCTTATTGTCTGCCTGCACTGCACTTTCTCTGTAACTGTAATACTACATTCTGCATTCTGTTTTTCTTTTTACTACCTCGATGTACTTTTGTATGGAATGATCTGTCTGGATGGCACGCAACCAAAAGCTTTTTACTGTATCTTGGTACATGTGACAATAATAAACCAATTCCAATAAAGGAAATATACCTCTGGAAATATAGAACTGCCCTGATTCTCCTGTCACCCAGGCACATGACAAATTAACCTACCTGTTGTCTGTCAGCTTTTTCCCTCTGTTTCCAAAGTTTACAACCTCTTCCAACCCTGGACCCCACTGGATCTCTGCAACTCTATTTCTGGTGTCTGATTTTTATTGCTCCTCATCAGCAGCTGTGCCCTCAGTTGCCAAGTACCTTGGCTTTGGAATTCCCTTCCTGAATCTCCTTCTGTGTCTTTGGGGCAAGCATTTGGTCACCTTACGCAATGTGACTGGTGTAAGACTCCTGTTAAATGGCTTAGGTGGCTCAGGGATGTTATAAACATTCAGGTTGTCGTATTACAGAAAGTTTTGAACAACTTCTATTCCTCCCCCGTTCCCACTTGAATTGTATTTACGGACACCAGGAGCAGAGGTTTCAATTCCCTGTGCCTTCCCCACTGGTCTGACAGCACTTCTCTGATAATCCAGAGGCAAGGAGAACCAAGTAACACAAGTTCAAGGCCGGTATACGCCTGTGGCACCCTTTGTTTTGGCATTGTTACTCCTGTTGTAACAGTAGTCCTTGTGGAAAGGACAGTAAATTCTTTCTCCTTGAGACAGCTCCATCTGGTTCACTCTGAACTGTGTTGGAAGATGCAACACTGAGCTGACAAGTAAGCAGTTCCATAAATATTTTGGATTACTGAGTACTTGTGAGTCAGTTGATTGGAAACCATGGATATCCCAGTACTGGGTTCATTCTGTTCTGCAGAATTTTTTCACCAAATATGTTGAAGGAACGGTGTAAGATCAGAGTTGCCTGTTCCAAGTCTCAGTGTGTGAAGGATCTTCCATGCAGTGGAATATTCTGCTTTGATCCATGCAAGGAGTTTCTGAACTCAAGCTTCTCTCTATCAATCTTTCTGAGAGGTGTTTTTCCCCCAAAATGGAAAGTCTACAATAGGATTACTAGTTTCAGAGTAAAGGATCATTCATTTATGATTTGTGATGGAAACATTTTTACTGAGAGTTCTGAGTATATTCATTTTTGGAGTGGAGGGGCTTGGGGGTGAGGTGGGAAGGAACACGCACACTCCTATCAAACAGTGAAATTGTTGGTGTGGCTGAGGGTTCAGGAAGGAGTTTGAGGTTAATCCTCATCAAATCCCTCATCTTAAACAGTTGTACCAAGGAAATTATTCTTTTGTGTTGGAAAAGTAAGGGCTGCCTTCTCTGTGACTGAGGGAACTTAAAGGGAATACAAGGAGTATTACATTCAATCTGTTTTCTGAGGGTTGCACTAACAAAAGATTTAACATCAGAACAGACTCCCAAAAGTTGGAAGTGCAAGTTTTATTTCAATATTAGTTCATGCGATGCGGTCATCTCTGACAATGCCAGCACTTATTGTCCGGCCACAATTGCCGCTGAGCAGTAGTTAAGAGTCAACCACATTGGTGAGGATGGCTGATATTAGTGAACCAGATGGGGTTTTCTGACAATTTGGTAGTTTCCTCATTCCTGTCACCGAGACTGGCATTTAATTCCAAATAAGAAATGTAACTGGAACATAAGCCTGCAGTTGCCACAGTGGGAGTTGAATCACTGTCCCTGGGTCAGTGGTTTGGACTTGCTCTGGTGAGTCGTTTCACCAAATGCCTTTGTTTCCCCAACAATAGAAGAGAAACTGATGAGTGAACTAGGGCTTTTCTCTCTCAACTTTTCCTCATAAGACATGTTCTCTAAACCAGGCAGCATCCTGGTAAATCTCCTCTGCACCCTCTCTAAAGCTTCCACATCCTTCCTACAATGAAGCAACCAGAACTGAACACAATACTCCAAGTGTGGTAGAGTTAATTGAGCTGCAACATCACCTCGCGGCTATTGAACTCAGTACCCCGACTAATGAAGGCCAACGCACCATATGCCTCCTTAACCACCTTATCAATTTATGTGGCAACTTTGAGGGATTTATGGACTTGGACCCCAATATCCCTCTGTTCCTCCACACTGCTCAGAATCCTGCCATCAACCTTGTACTCCATCTTCAAGTTTGATCTTCTAAAGTGTATCACTTCACACTTTCCTGGATTGAACTCCATCTGCCACTTCTCCGCCCAGCTCTGCATCCTGTCTATATCCCATTGTAACCTACTACAACCTTCTACATTATCCGTAACCCCTCCAACTTTTGTGTCATCTGAAAACTTACTAACCCATCCCCTACTTCCTCATTCCAGTCATTTATGAAAATCACAAAGAGCAGGGGTCCCAGAACAGATCCCTGCGGAACACCACTGGTCACCGATCTCCAGGCAGAATACACTCCATCTACTACCACCCTATGCCTTCTGTGGCAAACCAATTCCAAATCTACGCAGCCAAGTCTCCATGGATCCCATGCCTCATGATTTTCTGGATGAATCTACCATGGGCAACCTTGTCAAATGCTTTACTGAAGTCCATATACACCACATCCGCCGCTCTACCTTCATCAATTTGTTTTGTCGCCTCCTTGAAAACTCAAATAGGCTTGTGAGGCACGATCTGCCCCTCACAAAGCAATACTGACTGTCCCTAATCAGCCTATGCTGCTCCAAATGCTCATAAATCCTGTCCCTAAGAATCCTCTCCAGTAGTTTGCCCACCACTGATGTAAGACTCACTGCTCTATAATTCCCAGGATTATCCCTATTACCTTCCTTGAACAGAGGAACAACATTTGCCATCCTCCAATCCTCTGGTACCACTCCTGCAGCCAGGGAGGAGGCAAATATCATCGTCAACGCCCCAGCAATCTCTTCTCTTGCCTCCCGTAGTAACCTGGGGTATATCCTGTCCGGTCCTGGGGACTTATCTATCCTAATGCTTTTCAGAAGCTCTAACACTGCCTCTTTCTCAACCTCAACATGCTCCAGCATATTGACTACAAAGACTTCACATTCGTCAAAGTCCCTCTCCCCGGTGAACACCGAAGCAAGGTGTTCATTAAGGACCTCCCCTTCCTCCTCCGCCTCCAGATACATGTTACCCCCTTTATCCCTGAGTGGTCTTACCCTCGGTCTAGTCATCCTCCTGTTCTTCATGTACATGTAGAATGCCTTGGGGTGTTCCTTAATTCTACTCACCAAGGCCTTCTCATGTCCCCTTGTAGCTCTCCTAAGTCCTTTCTGGCTACCTTATAATTCTCAAGAGCCCTGCCTGATTTATGTTTCCTAAACCTTAAGTATGCTTCCTTCTTTCTCTTGACTGAATGTTCCAGCAACGAGAGTTGCTCTCCAAACTGCTCCCCGCTCTTGTTCTCACTATTGTAAAATGTAACGAGGTCCAGTTTTGCGTGCCATCCATACAGATCATTTCATCTCATCAGTGCATCGAGGTAGTACAAGGGAAAACAATAACAGAGGAAGTGCAGTGTAGGGAGACAATAGGGTGCAAGGTCATAATGAGGTAGACTGTGAGATCAAGAGTCCATCTTATCATTAGTTTTATAACTAACGATAAGATGGACTCTTGATCTCACAATAGTCTTATAACAGTGGGATAGAAGCTGTCCTTGAGCCTGGTGGTACGTGCTTTCAGGCTTTTGTATCTTCTGCCTGATGGGAGAGGGGAGAAGAGAGAATGGCCGGGGTGGGAGGGGTCTTTGATTATGCTGGCTGCTTTAAGAGGCTAAGTTGCACTGAGTCCTGTTCTACAGCGAAGGACTCCTGTGGAGGATTCAGCTTGGGAGTTTGGTGAATGGAGGAATTTGGTGCCAGGGCTTCTATTCAGGTGTTTTCAGGGGGGAAAGTGCCAAGTGGCCAGAGAGATTCAGGATAGAAAGTCAAATAAATACAAGATCCAAGAGTGGCAAATGAACTCAAACCAACTCAGTGGTAGGAAGCAAAGGCTAATGATTGTGATTGGAAGACAGTTAACAATGGAGCTCCACAGGACTCGGTCTCAAGTCTCCTGCCTTTTGTAATATATTTTAGTCTGAATCATTAGTGTGTTGGGAGAGTGGTAAAGAGGTTTGTTGCTGATACAAAAACTGGCCGTGCGGGTGACTTGGAGGAGGAAACCTTTGGACTGCAGGAAGATATTGATGGTTTGGCCAGTTGGACAGAAAAGTGGCCAAAGGAATTTAATCCAGATGGTGCACTTGGGGAGGTGCTGCAAGGCTGGGGAATGTGTAGTGGATGAGAAGATAACGAGAAGTGTGGAGTAACAGAGGGACCTTGGAGCACCGTCACATTCCCTCAAGGCCAAAAGTCAAGTCATTCAAGAAGCTCTGAGTAATTCCCGTGGGATTGGCCAGCCCGAGGACCCCAGTGGTGGTCATCTCTTATTGGACAAAAGCGTTACGCACCTCAGTATGGAGTCGGTCGCCACACACCAAGTCTATGGATGTCCTTCTCAAGTCCACGTTCCACAGTATCTCAGGAACTCTCCACCAGCTCGTCTCAGTTCTTGTACTGCTCTTCCTCGCCTTTTCGGAGGGAGAGGTTGCAACCAGCGGGTTGTTTCAGAAGGTACGCAGCAATCCAAACTTTGATCAACCATCTTTTTGACCCAGCATGGACCACTTGGGCCGAATAGCCTGTTTCTGTGGGTTATATTCTATGTAAATCCATCAGCCAGTCACCTACCGTCACGGTCCTGCCACGGCAGAGAATGGAAAAGGAGGTTCTGTGGAGGGACCACACCTGTGACCAACCAGACCCACCACAGCTGCCCCACCGCATTGTCAGAGAGTCATGTTCAAACGATTCAGGACTGGACGAGGCCTCCTGCAGACATCCAGCACCCTGACAGTCCAGGGGATACGGTCCAAGCATCGATGCATCTTGTTGAGGGTCTCTGCTGAGCAAACACGGTGGTGAGCTTGCCACTAGGGATGCTGTTATTGACTTGGTGAATGCAAAAACAAAACCGTGAATAAACAGAAGCAAGGAGAAGTGGAGTTGGACGTTGGACTGAAAGGCAATGAACTATCTCAAGTTCAGCAAGAGGTTGCAATGATGAATTGACAAGTAGACAGATTCAAAATCCTCTGACTCATCTTGATTTGCTTCCTTTAATAATGAAGTTGAGTCATTCTTGGATTGAAGACTAGAGAAAAAGACAGAATAGGATGAGTAAATTGTTGGATTCAACTGTTTTAAGTAGTTTTTTTTAACATGTATAGTGTTTAATACACCTCGTGGCTGCACAAGGAATGGCCACTTCCTAGCTGGTGAGCTTTCTTGGCCATGGCATCTACGTGATTGGAGCAGGACAGGCTATTGGTGACGCTCACTCCCAGGAACTTGAAGCTCTCAACCCTCTCGACCTCAGCACCATTGATGTAGACGGGTGCGTCACCCCTTTGCTCCAGGTGAAACAAGCCCAGGTTATCCAGTCTCTGCTTTTAACAGAAATGTTCCAACTCAGGCAACAACTTGGTGAAGCTCCTCTGCACCATCTCCAGTGCAGTCCTCTACAAATGACCATATCACCCATGTATTTGGGGAATGGTGTTGCACTGAGGTGGTGAACCAGAAGGAGATTGAGGATTATGTGAAGGAGATGCTGGATCATCATTGCCTTGAGGCTCACTGTGAACGATGGATTGTAGGTGGACCTCAGGGGAGAGTAACTGGGTGGTACTCCATTGATATATTCACCACGTCAACTTCTGGCAATTTGGGGAGTGAATACTTTACTTTCTTTTGTGTTGTGTACTGTCTGCCCCAGAAGAAACAGAGAAGGGAAAGGAAATATGATATAATCTCACAGGGTTAATTAAGTTAATCTGATAAACACTAACCTCTAAATTAAGGCATAAATCATGGCTCAGTTAGTCACACTCTCTCCTTCCAGAAGATTATGGGTACAACCTTCAATCAAGACACGGAAACAAAACTCTAAGTTGGATCCCCAGTTCATCAGAGAGGGAGAGCCAAGCTTCTGGAGGGACTATCATTCAGATGGAACATTGAACCAAGGCTCATTTGATTCCTCAACTTGGCATAAGATATTATTTTGATAAATAACAAAATTGTGCTTTTGGAATTGGAATTGGTTTATTATTGTCACGCATACTGAGGTACAGTTGAAAAACTTGTCTTGCACACTGTTCGTACAGATCAATTCATTACACGGTGCATTGAGCTAGTACAGGGTAAAACAGTAACAGAATGAAGAATAAAGTGTAACAGCTACAGAGAAAGTGTTATGCCACCTAGAGAGAACCAATGTCTTTTAGAGTCATTGAGTAGTGTGTTGTACTGTGTTTGTAATGTGTTTGTACTGTGCTGTAATGTTCTATAAGGGTTAGATAGATCTTAGAGCAGGATAAAATGCTGGCACAACATTGTGGGCTGAAGGGCCTGTACTGTGCTGTAATGTTCTATGTAATATAGCATGGAAACAGGCCCTTCAGCCCAACTCATCCATGCTGACCAAGATGCCCGTCTAAGCTAGTCCCATTTCCCTGCGATGAGTCTATATCCAGTTAAACCTTTCCTACCCGTGTACTGGTCCAATGTTGACTGCGTCATAATGCAAAGGGCTTGGATAGGATGGAAATTGTTAAATGTGTCCAAGAAAGCCTCCTTAATCAATAAATAGAGGACCCTACTGGAGAGCAAAAAAAAATCCGTTTCACTTATTTTGGGATCTTGCTGTGTAATGATTGCTACTTTGTTTCCTATGTTACAACAGTGACTAGACTTCTGTGATCTCCTGAAATCATGATAGGTGCTATATAAATGCAACTTATTATTGAAGAATCTCCTGCCTTCTGAATGAACAATGGTTTAATTAGTCAATGAAGGGGCATAGATAGGGTGAATGCACTCGGTCTTTTTTTTACCAGAGTTGGGGAATCAAGAACTAAAGAGTGTAGGTTTAGGGTGAGATGGGAGAAATTTAGTAGGAAATTGAGAGGCAGCTTTTTTACACAATGGGTGGAGTGTACATGGAACGAGCTGCCAGAGGAAGTGGTTGAGGCAGGTACAACAACAACTTTTAAAAGACAGTTGGACAGGTACATGGATTGGAAAGGTTTAGAAGGTTATGGGCCAGGCGCTGGCAAATGGGACTAGCTTTGATGGGGCATCTTGGACCAGTTGGGCCGAAGGGCCTGTTTCTGTGCTGTATGACTCTAAGTGCTCAGGTGGACCTGGGGAACGTCGCCCAGCTTCACCTGGGCACTTATTGGCTAACTAAACCATTCAGCAACAAGTTGCAAATCATGTTTTTCACCTTAAATGTGGTAGAACATTCTGCGCTGCTTCACAGGAATGTGATTAAAAATAATTTGATACCCAGCCTCAGAGATATTGACCAAGCTTTGTACAACTGACCTAATGTGGGTGGCTTTAAGGAATTTAAAAGGGCGGATGTTGAGGTTTTGTGAGGTGATTCCATAGCTTGGACTTCGGCAGATGAAGCTAGAGCCACCATTGGTGGTTAATTCTGAGAGAGGTCAAGAAGCTGAGATACCTCAAAGGAGTTCTGGGGTTTTGAATGAAAAGCTTAATGGACAGTGAGATGATAAGTATAGCTGAGAGGTTAAAAAAACACGTGCAAGGTTGTAGTCACACTGATAAGATCAGATATCTTTATTAGTCACATGTGCATCGAAACACACAGTGAAATGCATCTGTTGCGCAGAGTGTTCTGGGGGCAGCCCGCGAGTGTCGCCACGCTTTCGGCGCCAACATAGCATGCCCACAACTTCCTAACCCGTACGTCTTTGGAATGTGGGAGGAAACCGGAGCACCCGGAGGAAACCCACGCAGACACGGGGAGAACGTACAAACTCCCTACAGACAGCGGCCGGAATTGAACCCAGGTCGCTGGCGCTGTAATCGAGTTACGCTGACCGCTACACAACGACCCAACTGGTTCATTCATATTAGAGAAACAAAGGACTGCAGATGCTGGAATCTAGGTGAAAAACACGATGATGCTGGAGGAACTCAGCAGGCCAGGCAGCATCCGTGGAGAAAAGCAGGCCGTCAACGTTTCGGGTCAGGACCCTTCTTCAGGACTGAAGATCGGAAAAAGGGAAGCCCAACATATAGGAGGGAAAAGCAGAGCAGTGATAGGTGGACAGAAGAGGGGAGGCGGGGTGGGCACAGGGTGGTGATAGGTCGATGCAGGTGAGAGATAGTGATGGGCAGGTGCGGGGAAGGAGGGGAGAGCAGATCCACTGGGGGATGGGTCAAGGGTAAGGAGAGAGAGAGGAAAAAAAAAGGCTAGGAAAGGGAAGAAGAGAAGCATGGTGGGGGGGGGGGGTGTTGTGGGGAAGGGGGGGGGGTTGGGGATTACCTAAAGTGGGAGAATTTAATGTTCATGCCGTTAGGCTGCAAGGTTCCAAGACGGAAAATGAGGTGCTGTTCCTCCAGTTTGCGCTTGGAATTCTCCCGGCAGTGGAGGAGGCCGAGGACTGAGATATCAGTGGTAGTGTGGGAGGGGGAGTTGAAGTGACCGGCAACGGGGAGATGCAGACCGCGGTTACGGACAGAACGCAGGTGTTCTGCGAAACGGTCACCTAGTCTGCGTTTGGTCTCACCAGTGTAGAGGAGGCCACACTTGGAGCACCTTCCTTAATATCATCTACTGCATTCAGTGCTCCTGCATCTGCGGCCCTTTGTTTCTCTACTTTAAGGGAGTTCTGGCGTTTTGAATGAAAAGGTTATCAGAGGGTAGAAACTGCACAGTGAGAGCATGAGGGTAGTTGAGAGGTTAAAAAAAAGTGCAAGGTTGTAGTCACACTGAGGCAGGGTTGTTCAGACCCGACTGGTTCATTCATATTGTCTAGGGATTGAAATCTTGCACCCTTGCCCAGTAAATGGCAGAATGTAATCCACTAATATGAAGTGGTTGCATTTTGCGAGAACTGTTAAGGGTAGAACATACCCCATGAATGGTAGGGCCCTGCAGGATATTGAGGAACCGAGGATGTACGAGCCCAAAGAACACTGAAGGTGGCAGCACAGGTAGATACGGTGGTACGGGATTCTTGCCTTCATTAGCTGGGGCACAGAATAAAAGAGCAGGGAGTTTATGGTACAATCTTACAAAATACTGGTTAGGCCACAGCTGGGGTACAGTGTTGTTCAGGTCACCACACTATAGGAAGGACCATAAGATATAGGAGCAGAATTAGGCCATTCGGCCCATCGAGTCTGCTCTGCCATTTGATCATAGCTTTTTTTTTAACCCCCCTTCTCCCGCCTCTTCCTGTAACCCTTAACCCCCTTACCAATCAAGAGCCTTAAATACACCCAATGACTTGGCCTTCACAGCTCTCTGTGGCAACGGATTCCACAGATTTGCCACCCTCTGGCTGAAGAAATTCCTCCTCATCTCAGTTCTAAAGAGATGTCCCTTTATTCTGAGGCTGTGCCCTTGGATCCTAGACTCTCCCACTGATGGAAACATCCTCTCCACCTCCACTCTATCCAGGCCTTTCTCTATTTAGTAGGTTTCAATGAGATTCCCCCCCCCCCGCCCCCCCCCACTCCATCCTTCTGAACTCCATTGAGTACAGGCCCAGAGACATCAAACACTCCTCATACATTGAGCCTTTTATTCCTGGGATTATTCTTGTGAACCTCTGGACCCTCTCCAGGGCCAGCACATCCTTCCTTAGGTACAGAGTCCAAAATTGTTTACAATTGCACTGGAGAGAGCGCACAGGGGATTCACCAGGATGTTCCCTGAGATGTTCCAGTTATGAGGGGAGACTGAATAGGTTTGGTTTGTTTTCCTTGGAGCAGAAGATGCTGAAGAATGACCTAAAGGTGTATATAAAATCATGACGGGACGAGAAAAGGTAGATAGTAAAAATCTTTTACCTATGGAGTGCAAGTGCATAGTTTGCTGAAAGCAGTGTCACAGGTAAACAGTATGGTGAAGAAGGCTTTGGCACCCTGGCCTTCATCAATCAGGGCATTGAGTATAGGAGTTGGGAAGTTATGTTGCAGTTATATAAGATGTTGGTGAGGCCACACTTGGTGTATTGTGTACGGTTTTGGTCATCCTTCTATAGGGAAGATGTTATTAAACTAGAAAGAGTGCAGAAAACATTTAGCAGGACATTGCCTGGACTTGGGGGCCTGAGTTACAAGGAGAGGTTGTGTAGACTGGGACTTTATTCCCTGGAACGTAGGAGATTGAGGGGGTGACCTGATAGAGGTGTATAAGGTCATGAGGGGCATAGACAGGGTGAAAGAACAGTCTTTTTCCTGGGGGGGGGGTGGGGGGCAGTTGCTTAAAAACAGGAGGGCAGAGGTTTAAGATCAGAGGCAAGAGATTTAAAAGGGACATCAGGGGCAGCTTCTTCACACAAAGGGTGATGCGTATTTGGAATGAGCTGCCAGAAATAGTGGTTGAGGAAGGCACAT
This sequence comes from Pristis pectinata, assembly GCF_009764475.1. Taxonomy (NCBI): domain Eukaryota; kingdom Metazoa; phylum Chordata; class Chondrichthyes; order Rhinopristiformes; family Pristidae; genus Pristis; species Pristis pectinata. Next base: position 47,023,848 of record NC_067419.1, on the reverse strand, counting down.
TAGCAACGTTTAAAAGCCATCTAGTTAAGTATATGGATAGGAGAGGTTTAGAGGGCTATAGGCCCAAACGCGGGCAGATGGGACCAGCTCACTGGACAACACAGTCAGCATGGACGAGTTGGGCTGAAGGGCCTGTTTCTGTGCTGTATGACTGACTCTATGGTGGAGATATCAAAGACAAGAGAGCGTAGGTTTAAGGTGAGGGGTTTAGCGGGGGATTTTTTTTTCACCCAGAGGGTGGTTGGAATCTGGAATGCACTGCCTGAGGGGGTGGTGGAGGCAGAGACTCTCACAGCATTGAAGTGTCTAGTCAAGCACTTGAATTGCCAAGGCATAGAAGGCTGTGGACCTGGTACATGGAATAAGTATCAGTGGGTGCTTGATAGTCAGTATGGACGTGATGGGCTGAAGGTCCTGTTTCTGTGCTGACTATGAATCTTTCAATATCACCTTCACCCACATATAACTCGGATCTGCACAATGTGCAGCTGAAATGAAGTTGCCTTGAATTTGTGATGCCAAGCTCACCCTGAACATTGTGGTGCAGTTTTGTGTGGTTGAAGGATAGTTTAGTGGTTTGGTGACTGGGTTTAAGACAGGAACCAGAGTCATTATGAAGTTAGAGGAATTTTAGACTCCTCCAGTCTTGGACGTTGTTTGAGAAATCTGACCATGGAGGGGTTATTACAGAGATGTGGTTGCAAAATGACCAAAGGTGGGAATTAAATATTCTGGGATACTTATTGAAAGTGTGGGCGAAGTGGTGAGAGTGAACAGAAAGCCAGGGAGACACAAGAGACTGCAGGTGCTGGGATCTAGAGCAACACACAATCTGCTGGAGGAACTGGGCAGATCGTGCAGCATCTGTTGGGGGAAAGGAATTGTCAATGTTTCAGGTCGAGACCCCGCATCAGAACAGTTCGCTCTTGTGTTGATTTCGGCGCACCAGGTGGGATCTTGTGTGCCAAGTGGTCTGGGCTAGGCTAAATACCGATCCTTCCAGGTAAGCAAAAGAGACCTCGGTAAACTCTCAGTGACGGCAAATATTGTTCAGTTACAACAGAGTGGGAGGAAGGGGAGGGGACTCAAGGTCATGGGAAGGACAAGATCAAATGCCCTTGTGTCTTTGATAAAACGGATGCTTAACTTGCATTTGCCTCTCCATCTCTGCACGTCCAAAGAGACAAAAATATATTAAGCCTGGCATAAGATTTTAATTTTAAATATTCACTCAATACACCGGAGTAAAAGAAACATCGCTGCACCACAAATCGACTTTCAGAGAACAAGGGAAATGTGTATATTTACTTAAACGTAGGAAATCCGATACTAACACAGAGCAAAGACTGTCCTCTTCCTCCTCACCCTGAAGGGTTGTGAGATTGCCCAAGTTCCCAGGACTGTTGAAAAGCGGTTTGATTCCTACAGCACCTCTTGCATCCCCTTCACAATGTCCTGAAGTGCTTTACAGCCAGCAAGGTACTTTTGAAGTGGGCTCAATTCTCATTAGGAAATTTGTCCTTGTAGATGTTCTCAGCAGGGGTTGACCCTCAGCTGGCCTCTGATCTGCTACAGCGGTCACAGCTGGAAGAACCACCTGCGGTGAGCACGAGTCACCATCGTCCTCTCGAGGATAAGTACAGATGGGCAAAAGGTGCTGCGTTCACTAATGATGTCCGGACGTTGGGAATAGAGGGAGTGCTGTGAGTCCCATAACCAACCTATTTTCAGCTGTCAGATTTGACAGCAAGATTAGCTTGTTAAGTCGCGAGGTAGAGCCAAGAGGGGAGGGTGTAGACCACAGTAGTCAAGGTAACAGCAAGTGTACAATACGGCTGATATCTAGACTGAGGGAACAGGTTCTCGTCAACTGCCACTGATTTAACCCTTGACATGCTGGACCCATACTAGCAGTGGCCATCAGAATCAGGTTTATTATCACTGATTTATATATCGTGAAATTTGTTGTTTTGCAGCAGCAGTACAGTGCAAAGACATAAAATTACTATAAGTTACAAAATAAATAAAGTGTAAAAAAAAGGAATAACAAGGTGTTCATGGACCATTCATAAATCTGATGGCAGAGGAGAAGAAGCTGTTCCTAAATTGTTGAGTGTGGGTCTTCAGGCTCCTGTACCTCCTCCCCGATGGTAGTAACGTGAAGAGGGCATGACCCGGGTGGTGAGGGTCCTCAGTGATGGATGTTGCCTTCTTGAGGCACCACCTCTTGAAGATGTCCTCGATGGTGGGGAGGGTTGTGCCCGTGATGGAGCTGGCTGTGTCTACAACCGTCTGCAGCCTCTTGCGATCCTGTGCATTGGAGTCTCCATACCAGGCTGTGATGCAACCAGTCAGAATGCTCCCCACTGTACATCTATAGAAATTTGCAAGAGTCTTTGGTGACGTACCAAATCTCCTCAAACTCCTAATGAAGTAGAGCCACTGGCGTGCCTTCTTCATGATTGCACCATTGTGCTGGGCCCAGGATAGATCCTCCAAGATATTGACACCCAGGAACTTGAAGCTGCTCACTCTTTTCACCGCTGACCCTTCAATGAGGACTGGAGTGTGTTCTCTTGACTTCCTCTTTCTGAAATCCACAATCAATTCCTTGGTCTTGCTGATGTTCAATGCGAGGTTGTTGTTACACCACTCAACCAGCCGATCTATCTCACTCCTGTACACCTCTTTGTCACCATCTGAGATACTGCCAACAACAGTGGTGTCATTGGTGAATTTATAGATGGTGTTTGAGTTGTGATTAGCCACACAGTAATGAGTGTAGAGAGAGTGGAGCAGTAGGCTAAGCATGCATCCTTGAGGTGCGAGCAAAGATGTGCTAGAAGGTTAACTAACAAATGTAAACGAACCCTCGTGTAGATGCGTGGCAAAGAGAGTCAAAGGGGAGTTGATGGGCAGGTGAGGGAGGACAAGTTGCGGGGTGACAATGAAATGGGAAGGGGAGAACGGGGTTGATGTAATTGGTCTCCTGGGAACTAATATAGACTCTGTGGACCGAATAGCCTCTTGTGTCAAAATAAGTGAGCAAGCAAATCTAAACTGCCCAGAACCAAGTGGAATCTCCTTCAGGTGTTGAACAAGGTTCTGAACATGTGAAGCATCAGTTCCTCGCTTTTTAATTCCCTTGACCCAGGCACTAATGTTTTGTTATCATTTTAACTTCTTTCAGCACCTGCGTTTTAACTTTTGTTGACTTGACCAGCTGGACAAAATCTTCCTTTCCTCCCTGGAGTTCTTAATCGCTCCCTATGTTTTAAAAATTAAATCCATTTGTCTATCTTGGGTCCGAAGTGGATGAACTTCCCCATATAGGACACAGAACGTGGGAAGCACACAGCAGGTCAGGCAGCATCAGTGGGAGAGAAGCAGTCGACTTTTCAGGTCAAGTACTCTTAGACAGATTGAGAAAGCAAGCATGTTAAGTTACAGGTGGGAAAACAAACAGAGAATGTCTGTGATAGCACTTCCAGCATTTTCTATTCTTATTTTTGGATACCAAAACATCCAAAGTTCCAGCATCTGCAGTCTCTTGTGTCTCTATTTTATTTTTTGCTTTGATTTCTGGTTCTGAACTTCATTTATCATGTTTTGTCCACCGTGTGCCCATCTATGCAATCTACTGCATTTCTCCATACTGGCTATCTCCCCTCTACTCATTCAGTCCAAATGAAGGGTCTGGACAAGACATTAACTGTCCATTTCCCTCCACTGATGCTGCCTGATCCATTGAGTTCATCCAGCTCGGTTTTTGCTCCAGATTCCAGCATCTGCAATCTCTGTGTCTCTACTGGTACTTCCTAATTTGGATACTGAATTCTATTCTCTGATTCTTGAAGCATGGTGAAGAGATGATTCCTCAGTGCAGTTTTTTGGGGAACATCACTTGCCATGTCCTGAAAATAGGGAAACATTGGCTTTATCCCTGTCTCCCATCTCCCAGTCAATGTCACCTCCAATTTTATACTCTCTCTTATTTCCGGTGTTCTTACCCAGTACATTCTGGTGGTTCATCTGGGGTCTCACGATACTTCCTTGGGAGAAAGAACATGTCATGTGACCCTGCTGCACAAATGTAAGGTGCTCTATAATCTTGCAGAAAAACTTACTGAACTGATTCACAAAGATCAAAGGGGTGGGAGTTAAGGTAAAGGGGAGCTATTGATCAGGAGGAAGAGCTTAATCAAGTCTTGGTTGGAGAAGGAAAATAAATGAGCAAGTGGTAAATTGGTTTATTATTGTCACATGAACTAAGGTACAGTGAAAAACTTTGTTTTGCATGCCATCCATACAGATCATTTCATCACATCAGTGCATTGAGGTAGTACAAGGGAAAACAGTAACAGAATGTAGAATAAAGTGTTACAGTTACAGAGAAAGTGCAGGTAGACAATAAGGTGCAAGGTCATGATGAGGGAGATTTTGAGGTCAAGAGTCCATCTTACCGTACTAGGGGACCATTCAATAGTCTCATAACAGCGGGATAGAAGCTGTCCTTGAGCCTGGTGGTACGTGCTTTCAGGCTTTTGTATCTTCTGCCCTGTGGGAGAGGGGAGAAGAGAGAATGTCCGGGGTGGGTGGGGTCTTTGATAATGTTGGCTGCTTTACCGAGGCAGCGAGAAGTGTAGACAGAGTCCATGGAGGCGAGGCTGGTTTCCATGATATGCTGAGCTGTGTCCACAACTCTCTGAAGTTTCTTGCGGTCCCGGGCAGAGTGATAGTGGAAGTAATTCTGAGTGGTTGAAGACTTGAGTTGAATTTGATCTTTATCAATTTTATTAATAGCTTTAAATTTTAAATTTATTGTGGTTGTTTGGGTAAAATTTGATAAGGAGCTAAAACTTTATGAATCGGATTCATGTTTTTATTGCATGCATGCTTAATCTTTTCGTATTCTGCTGCCATGGTAGCAGATTTAAGTTTATAAAGTAACATTTCAGAGTAGAGACAGGATTTTATTAATGTGAAGCATGATGTTTGAAAGGGCAATGTAAACAGATTCATTTCAAAGAGTTGGATAAAAGGGAAATGAAAAATTGCAGGGAACAGCCCTTTCAAAACTGGGCTATGTGATGCTTTGGAAATGTACTGCCTATTTCTGAGATTTCTTAGTGTCCATTCCTTTGCCAAGGCCAACTTGTATACAGTCTAAAAATTCTTCAGACTATCAAATAAAGATTATATATCCAGTCAGAGATGTCTGTTGAAAAGGACAGAATAACAGGAGCACTGAATCTTTTGATTGTAAATTTACTTTTTGGAACAAGTTATGATTATGTAGATTGGTCGACGATGAAAGAGTGAGTTAATGCAACAGGCCAGAAGGACTTGAGAAAATCTGCTGCAGCAGATGGAATTTAGTGCTGGTTAACTTACTGAAAGACAGTAATACAAATTGGTAAATTGGTTTATTATTGTCACATGTATCGAGGTACAGGGAAAAACTTTGTTTTGCATTAAATCCATACAGATCACACTTAAGTACATCAAGGTAGTACAAGGAAAAACAATACAGAATGCAGAATAAAGTGTTACAGAGAAAATGCAGTATGCATAGAACAGTACAGCACAGAACAGGCCCTTCAGCCCACAATGTTGTGCTGACATAGCAATTCCCTCCTACCTACAAAATGCCCATATCTCTCTATTTTCCTCTCATCCGTGTGCCCATCCAAGCCCCTCTTAAAAGCTCCCAATGAATTTGCCTCCACTACCCTATCAGGCAACACATTCCAGGCATCCACCACAGTCTCAGTAAAAATTGTACCCCTCACGTCTGTTCTGAACCTATCCCCTCTCACCTTAAATGCATGCCCTCTGGTATTGGATCACTCAATAATGGGAAAATGATATTGCTTGTCCACCCTGTCTATGCCCCTCATAATTTTATACACTATGCAGGCAGACAGTAAGGTGCAAGTTCACAACGAGGTAGATTGTGAGGTCAAGAGTCCATCTTATCATACTGGGGGACCGTTCAATAGTCTTGTAACAGTGGGATAGAAGCTATCCTTGAGCCTGGTACGTTGGAAACACTCAGCAGGTCAGGCTACATCTATGGGAAGAGAAACAGCTAATATTTCAGGTTGAAGGCCCTTCATCAGAACAGGGAAGGAGACAGAAGAAGCTTCTTAAGCTGCACGTTGTTAGGGAGGGGCAGGGGAATGTCTTTGGTAGGGAATGTCTTTGGTAAGGTATGTCCAGGGTGACCTTGGCAATAAGCTGTCAAGGTTATCTGTTCAATGAGTGAATGGGAGCATAGAGAGTGAGAACATAGACAAAAGAATGTAGGAGTTGTGAAATGCAGAGCAGGAAGATGTGCCTGGAATGTCAGGCTGGGCATGTCCTCCACTCCCAGAGGTAAAAAAGGTGGAAATAAAACGAATGATCTGAGCCAAATCACCGATAGGACACTGACACAGGCAGAAAAATCAAGTTGCCTAAAGTTGTAGAATTCAATATTGAGTCCAGAAGGCTGCAGCTTGCTGAGACAGAAGATGAGGTGCTGTTTGTCAATCTTGCGTTGGGCTTCGGTAAAAGAGACCACAGACCAATGGGTCAGAAGGGGAATGGGATGGGGAGTTATGTGGCAGGCAGTGAATGGTGAAATGCCTGCTCCAGATTCCAATTGTTTACAACTTGGTAGTAATTTTTTTCCCTGGTTCATAATCTAACCCACTGTTATAAGACTATTGAATGGTCCTCTAGTACAATAAAATGGACTCTTGACCTCACAATCTACCTCGTTATGGCCTTGCGCCTTATTGTCTCCCTGCACTGCACTTTCTCTGTAACTGTAACATTATATTCTGCATTCTGTTATTGTTTTCCATTGTACTACCTCAATGCACTGTTGTAATGAAATGATCTGTATGAACTGTATGCAAGAAAAGATAAGATATTTATTTATTAGTCACAAGTACATCGAAACACACAGCAAAATGTGTCTTTTTGTGTTACTGAGAATGTGCTGGGGGCAGCCCGCAAGTGTCGCCACTCTTCCGATGCCAACATACCCAACATAAAGTTTTTCACTTTACCTCAGTCGGGCGGCATGGTAGTGTAGCAGTTAACTTAACGCTTTACAGCGCCAGCGACCTGGGTTCAATTCCGGCCACTGTCTGTAAAGAGTTTGTACGTTCTCCCCGTGTCTGCGTGGGTTTCCTCCGGGTGCTCTGGTTTCCTCCCACATTCCAAAGACGTACAGGTTATTGGTATTGGTTTATTATTGTCACTTGTACTGAGGTACAGTGAAAAGCTTGTCTTACAAACCGATCATACAGGTCAATTCATTACACAGTGCAGTTACATTGAGTTAGTACAGAGTGCATTGAGGTAGTACAGGTAAAAACAGTAACAGTACAGAGTAAAGTGTCACAGCTACAGAGAAAGTGCAGTGCAATAAGGTGCAAGGTCACAACAAGGTAGATCGTGAGGTCAGAGTCCATCTCATTGTATAAGGGAACTGTTCAATAGTCTTATCACAGTGGGGTAGAAGCTGTCCTTAAGTCTAGTGGTACGTGCCCTCAGGCACCTGTATCTTCTACCCGATGGAAGAGGAGAGAAGAGAGAATGTCCCGGGTGGGTGGGGTCTTTGATTATGCTGGCTGCTACACCAAGACAATGAGAGGTAAAGACAAGAGTCCAAGGAGGGAAGACTGGTGTCTGTGATGCGCTGGGCTGTGTCCACAACTCTCTGCAGCTTCTTGTGGTCCTGGGCAGAGCAGTTGCTGTACCAAGCTGTGATACATCCAGATAGGATGCTTTCAATTGTGCATCGGTAAAAGTTGGTGAGAGTCAAAGGGGACAAACCAAATTTCTTTAGCTTCCTGAGGAAGTAGAGGCGCTGGTGAGCTTTCTTGGCTGTGGCATCTACATGATTTGACCAGGACAGGCTGTTGACAGGTTAGGAGCTGTGGGCATGCTGTGTTGGCACCAGAAGTGTGGTGACACTTGCGGGCTGCCTCCAGCACATTCTCAGTAATGCAAAAAGACGCATTTCACTGTGTGTTTTGATGTACATGTGATTAATAAATAAATATCTTAAATATCTATCTTATCTTACATGTGACAATATCAAACCAATTTACCAATTTAACACAAAGTTTCCAGGAGGTGAAGTTAAAATGTACCATTTCCATTTCAAGTGCCTTTACCAGGGGCAGAATGTTGACTGAGGCGGGAGGGAGAGTTGGGAACAGTTACATTTGTTCTTTCAGGAGTTGTTCTTGTTACATTCTGAATATGCTTGCTTTTTACCACTGAAACAACAAGTTATAGAAAAGGAAATGCTGGAAACACTCAGCAAGTCAGGCAGCATCCATGGACAGAAAAATATTGACATATCCCTTTATTTATTTTCTCTCCTGCTTCCCTCATTAACAGATTATTCTCATGGTGACCCTGGAGATATTTCCTTTGTCCTATTCCTCCCCCCTCCCCTCCCCCTCTCTGCAACTTTGTCTTTTCTAACTTTTCTCCTTCTGATGAAGGATCTTTGACTTGAAATGTTGGCTCTATCTCTCTCTCCACAGATGCTGCCTGACCTGCTGAGTGTTTCCAGCATTTTTTTGTTTTTATTTTGGATTTCTAGCATCTGCAGGTTTTTGATTATTATTTCTTGTTTAATTTTAATTGTAATGTTGATCTATCAAATGAGGTAACATTAGGTGACATTTGATTTCTTTATTTTTTTGGTATCTGTGTGTTACTGTGTGGTCAGCATTTATTGTCCATTCTTAATTCAGAATATTGTGGGGAATCACCTTCTTTGAACCACCACAGTTTTCTGGTGAAAGTACTTCCAGAGTTCAGTTTGGTCTGTCTGGTTTTATTCTTTCATTGTTTAAGCAGAGTAATACAGGCAGTCCCCAGGCTACGACGGGGTTCTGTTCCTGAGAACTGTTTCTAACCCGAACTGTTCATAAATCAGAGACGCAAGACACTGCATTTGCCAGAGCAACACACAAACTGCTGGAGGAACTCAGCGGGTCAGGCAGCATCCGTGGGGAGAAATGGACAGTCAACATTCCACCATATTCAGCCCTTTTTCACCTCCACCTCTCACCTCCCGACCTCTGTCACTATCTCCACTCCCCCCTCCTCCACCTGGATCCATGTATCACCTGCTGGCTCTTGTCCACCCCTTCCCTCCACCTTTTTATACCGGCTCTCTCCCCTCTTTCTTTCAGTCCAGATGAAGGGTCTCGACCCGAAATGTCAACTGTCCATTTCCCTCCGCAGATGACCCACTGAGTTCCTCCAGCACCTTGTTGGAAAGGAACAACAGTGTGTGGGGGACGGAGCAGGCACAGGGAGAACGGTCGCCAGCCGGCCTCACTGACTCAGCAAGTGAGTCTGCTCAGCACTCCCGGGCTCTGCTCAGCTCCACCCAGCCCCCGATCGTTGGGGCTCGGGGGAGGTGGGGAGAGAAGGCACGGGGAAATGCCCCGTTCCCACCCGGCAGAAGATACCTGTAGCCCTACAGCAGCTGGCAAATCCATCCTGATCCACCCCGCCGGTCTCCCAAACACTCACTCGTGTGTACGGGGTGTCTGTAAGTTGGGCATTTGTAACCCAGGGAGAACCTGTAATGGTGTAACTGAGTGACTTGCTGGACCATTTCAGTGGGGATTTAAGAGCCAACCACATCGGTGGAAATGGATTCAGACCCAGGTACGGACGGTGAGAGTCTGACTGCACTTCAGCCGACGCTGCTGATCTACGGTCACCTGGTGCGGCGTGGGGTGGGTCGTGCGGAAGATCTCCTGGTGTGTCTTCTGTTGGGCCTGGCCAAGCTGGCCATCGACGGTTTGCAGCGGCGGGCAGCTGAGGGTTCCTGCGCGCACGGGTGTCCTTGGAGAGGGAGCACGCTGCCTCCGTGGTCACCCTGGTTGAGTTCCACGCTCAGTGGGCTCCTCAGGATCGCGTGTGTCGTGGACGGTGAGAATGCAATTCTTCTGTGAAGTGTTGCGTGGTGCGTTTAGTGGGTGTTGTGTTGCATGTGCGTTTCGCGGGTGATTAGTTAGTGTTATTTTGCTGTAGTTCTGTAGCTGCTTAGTTTGTTTCTTCTCTTCTGTATTAGATGTAGTGTACCAACACTGGTTGTCCTCTTGTAGAGCTTTTAGTTAATAAAAGGACGATGAGAGGGGAAAGATTTAAAAAAAGGACCTGGGGGGGAAACTTCTTCACGCAGAGGGTGGTCAGTATATGGAACGAGCTGCCAGAGGAAATGGTTGTGGCAGGTACATTAACAACATTTAAAAGACACTTGGACAGGAAGGTTTAGAGGGATATGGGCCAAATGTGGGCAAATGGTATTAGCTTAGATGGACATCTTGGTTGGCATGGACCAGTTGGGCTGAAGGGCCTGGTTCTGTGCTGTATTACTCTGACTCTATTTCATCTCCTGAAGGACATTAGTGTACTTGATGGATTTTTTACAACTATTTTTCTAGCCATCATTGCTCAGATGAGTTACTGCTGAGTTTTTCATATCCCAGATTATTAATGTGAATCTAAATTCCTCCACATCTATGGTGGGATTTGAACTCTGGATTGTTAGTCCATCTGGTCTGGTCCATATCCTCAGCACCACTCCTTAACCCATGGGTTGATGGAAATATCATAGTGTAGCGGTTAGCGTAACGCTATTACAGTGCCTGCGACCCGGGTTCAATTCTGGCCACTGTCTGTAAGGAGTTTGTACGTTCTCCCCGTGTCTGCGTGGGTTTCCTCCGGGTGCTCCGGTTTCCTCCCACGTTCCAAAGACGTACGGGTTAGGAAGTTGTGGGCGTGCTATCTTGGCGTCGGAAGCGTGGCGACACTTGCGGGCTGCCCCCCAGAACACTCTACGCAAAGACGCATTTCACTGTGTTACACGTGACTAATAAAGATACCTTATCTTATTGCTCAGTCATTATAAGGTATCTTTATTAGTCACGTAACACAGTGAAATGCGTCTTTGCGTAGAGTGTTCTGGGGGGCAGCCCGCAAGTGTCGCCACGCTTCCGACGCCAAGATAGCACGCCCACAACTTCCTAACCCGTACGTCTTTGGAACGTGGGAGGAAACCCACACAGACACGGGGAGAACGTACAAACTCCTTACAGACAGCGGCCGGAATTGAATCTGGGTCACTGGCGCTGTAATAGCGTTATGCTAACCGCTGCACCACCGTGCCTGCTCCCAAGTGAGACTAATTGGCTTGCCCTGACACAGGTACATTGGGCTGAATGGCCTCAGTAACATTGGAATTGGGATATCATCAGGGAAAAAAAAATATTTTTATAAAGCAGAATATGCCAAAATACAATTTGGTATGTAACCATGGTGTCATATATAAAATATGGTAGCCAAATTGTACACAGCTAGGTCCCAGATGGTGCCCAGGTAATCCTTTAATCTTTTGGTTGAAGAATAGTGCAGATACTTATCCTTGCTATCTGGTACAGGGTCTGGAAGGGGAATGGAGGGGGGAGGCTGGAGAGACCCCCAGTACAATGCTTTGTCATCCGAGGGTAGAAATGACTTGGTTTTCATATTTCCAACAGAATACAGTGCTCACTCCAACAGCGCGGCGCTCCCTCGGCACAGCTCCCCCCGGGGCGGCGCAGCGCTCCCTCAGCACCGCAAGTGAATTGTGCGCAATTTATCGCCTGAAACAGCAGAAAAATTGCCAACTTGCAGCGTGAGCGGGACAGTTACCCGAGCGGCCGAAGAGTTGGCTTAAAGTTGCAGAAGTTAGATTTGTGTTTTAACAACAGGGTTTTTTTTTCTGCAGTTTTCAAGTTTCGTTTTAAGGTTTTGTTTTGCGGAGGTTTTGCCCCGGGTGAGGGAGGGACTGCTCCCCGCCCTCGGCAGCCCACAGCGACCCCGGGACAGAACCGCAATCTCTTTGTCCGTCTGGGCAGCGTTGGATCGACGGGCGAGCCCAGGTGGGGAGCGGCGCCGGGCGGCTGCTGGAGGGGGCGGGGGTGCGGTCCTTCCCGCTCTCACACCACCCCCCGAACTCCCGGGGGGGGGGGTCCTCCTCCCCACTCCTCCTCCCTCCTCACCCTCCTCCCTCCTCCACCTCACCCCCCTCCTCACCCCTCCCTCCTCCTCCTCACCCCCTCCTCATCCCCTCCTCATCCCCCTCCCTCCTCCTCCTCACCCCCCTCCCTCCTCCTCCTCACCCCCTCCTCACCCCCCTCCCTCCTCCTCCTCACCCCCCTCCTCACCCCCCTCCCTCCTCCTCCTCCCAAACACCCCCCCTCCCTCCTCCTCCTCACCCCCTCCTCACCCCCTCCCTCCTCCTCCTCACCCCCTCCTCACCCCCCTCCCTCCTCCTCACCCCCACCCCCCTCCTCCCCCCTCCTCCTCACCCCCCCCACCCTCCTCCTCCCACCCCACCCTCCTCCTCCCCCTCCTCCTCCTCCCCCTCCTCCTCCCCCCTCCCCTCCTCCCCCCACCCTCCTACCTCCTCCCACCCTCCTCCTCCTCCCCCCACCCTCCTCCTCCTCCCACCCTCCTCCTCCCCCCCTCCCCCCTCCTCCTCCCCCCCTCCCCCCCTCCTCCTCCCCCCCTCCCCCCTCCTCCTCCCCCCTCCCCCTCCCCCCCTCCCCCTCCCCCCCCCCCCCCTCCTCCTCCCCCCTCCTCCCCCTCCCCCCCTCCCCCTCCCCCTCCCCCCCTCCCCCTCCTCCTCCCCCTCCCCCCCTCCCCCCTCCTCCTCCCCCTCTCCCCCTCCCCCCTCCTCCTCCCCCTCCTCTCCTCCCCCTCCCCCCCTCCCCCCTCCTCCTCCCCCCTCCCCCCTCCTCCTCCCCCCTCCCCCCTCCTCCTCCCCCCTCCTCTCCTCCCCCTCCCCCCCTCCTCCTCCCCCCTCCCCCCCCTCCCCCCCTCCCCCCTCCTCCTCCCCCCTCCTCCTCCCCCCTCCCCCCCTCCCCCCTCCTCCTCCCCCCTCCTCCTCCCCCTCCCTCCTCCCCCCCTCCTCCCCCCACCCTCCTACCTCCTCCCACCTCCTCCTCCCACCCTCCTCCTCCTCCCACCCTCCTCCTCCTCCCATCCTCCTCCCACCCTCCTCCCATCCTCCTCCCACCCTCCTCCTCCTCCCATCCTCCTCCCACCCTCCTCCTCCTCCCACCTCCTCCTCCCACCCTCCTCCCACCCTCCTCCTCCCACCCTCCTCCTCTTCCCATCCTCCTCCCACCTCCTCCTCCCACCCTCCTCCTCCTCCTCCTCCCCCCACCCTCCTCCTCCTCCCCACCCTCCTCCTCCTCCCCCACCCTCCTCCCCCACCCTCCTCCTCCTCCTCCTCCCACCCTCCTCCTCCTCCCACCCTCCTCCCCCTCCTCCCCCTCCTCCTCCCCCTCCTCCTCCCCCCACCCTCCTCCTCCTCCTCCTCCTCCTCCCCCCACCCTCCTCCTCCCCCCACCCTCCTCCTCCTCCTCCTCCTCCTCCCCCCCTCCTCCTCCTCCCACCCTCCTCCTCCTCCTCCTCCCACCCTCCTCCTCCTCCTCCCACCCTCCTCCTCCTCCTCCTCCCACCCTCCTCCTCCTCCCACCCTCCTCCTCCTCCTCTCCTCCTCCTCCCCCCACCCTCCTCCTCCTCCTCCCCCCACCCTCCTCCTCCTCCTCCCACCCTCCTCCTCCTCCCACCCTCCTCCTCCTCCCACCCTCCTCCTCCTCCCCCTCCCACCCTCCTCCTCCTCCCCCTCCCACCCTCCTCCTCCTCCTCCCCCCACCCTCCTCCTCCTCCTCCCCCCACCCTCCTCCTCCTCCTCCCACCCTCCTCCTCCTCCTCCCCCCACCCTCCTCCTCCTCCTCCTCCCACCCTCCTCCTCCCCCTCCCACCCTCCTCCTCCTCCTCCCCCCACCCTCCTCCTCCTCCTCCTCCTCCCACCCTCCTCCTCCTCCTCCTCCTCCTCCTCCCACCCTCCTCCTCCTCCCACCCTCCTCCTCCTCCTCCCACCCTCCTCCTCCTCCTCCCACCCTCCTCCTCCTCCTCCTCCCACCCTCCTCCTCCTCCTCCTCCCCCCCTCCTCCTCCTCCTCCTCCTCCTCCCACCCTCCTCCTCCTCCTCCTCCTCCCACCCTCCTCCTCCTCCTCCTCCCACCCTCCTCCTCCTCCTCCTCCCACCCTCCTCCTCCTCCTCCCACCCTCCTCCTCCTCCTCCTCCTCCCACCCTCCTCCTCCTCCTCCTCCCACCCTCCTCCTCCTCCTCCTCCTCCTCCCCTCCCACCCTCCTCCTCCTCCTCCCCTCCCACCCTCCTCCTCCTCCCCTCCCACCCTCCTCCTCCTCCCCTCCCACCCTCCTCCTCCTCCCCTCCCACCCTCCTCCTCCTCCTCTCCCACCCTCCTCCTCCTCCTCCTCCTCCCACCCTCCTCCTCCTCCTCCTCCCACCCTCCTCCTCCTCCTCCTCCTCCTCCCACCCTCCTCCTCCTCCTCCTCCCACCCTCCTCCTCCTCCTCCTCCCACCCTCCTCCTCCTCCTCCTCCCACCCTCCTCCTCCTCCTCCTCCCACCCTCCTCCTCCTCCTCCTCCCCCTCCCACCCTCCTCCTCCTCCTCCTCCCACCCTCCTCCTCCTCCTCCTCCCCCTCCCACCCTCCTCCTCCTCCTCCTCCTCCTCCCCCTCCCACCCTCCTCCTCCTCCCCCTCCCACCCTCCTCCTCCTCCCCCTCCCACCCTCCTCCTCCTCCTCCCCCTCCCACCCTCCTCCTCCTCCCCCTCCCACCCTCCTCCTCCTCCCCCTCCCACCCTCCTCCTCCTCCCACCCTCCTCCTCCTCCCCCTCCCACCCTCCTCCTCCTCCCACCCTCCTCCTCCTCCCCCCACCCTCCTCCTCCTCCCCCTCCCACCCTCCTCCTCCTCCCCCTCCCACCCTCCTCCTCCTCCCCCTCCCACCCTCCTCCTCCTCCTCCCCCTCCCACCCTCCTCCTCCTCCTCCCCCTCCCACCCTCCTCCTCCTCCCACCCTCCTCCTCCTCCTCCTCCTCCCACCCTCCTCCTCCTCCTCCTCCTCCCACCCTCCTCCTCCTCCTCCCACCCTCCTCCTCCTCCTCCCACCCTCCTCCTCCTCCTCCTCCTCCCACCCTCCTCCTCCTCCTCCCACCCTCCTCCTCCTCCTCCTCCTCCTCCTCCTCCCACCCTGCTCTTCCTCACACAAACCCCCGTCACTCCACCTCACCCCCTCCTCACCTCCCTCAACACCCCCACCCCTCCCGCCGTGGTGGGACGGGACTCCAGCCCTCTCCCACCTCCGGGGAGGGGCTGTTCGGTTCTTCCGCTGCGGCTGAGGCGCTCGGTGCGGCGGCGGCTCCCGGGACAGGGAGAGGGGCAGAGGGAGCCCGTGAGCGGCACCTGCGGCGGCCGAGCGCAGGTAGGCGGCGTGTAGTTGGGGGAGGGTTTGGGAGGGGAAGGGGGTGGGAATTCCCGGCTAAACTGGCTCCGAAGGACTTGTCTCCTTATTTGTTTTGTCTCCTCAGGTCGCTCCGGGCGGGGAGAGGCGACGCCGAACTTTTACCCAAACTTTTTTCGAACTTTTATCCAAACTTTTTCTCTCCTTGTGTGAGGAGGGGGGAGAAGTTTTTGTTTGGTGGCGATGGCGAGCGGGGGTTACCGGCCTCCCGGGAACACCACCGACTTCCTGGAGGAATGGAAGGCCAAGAGGGAGAAGATGCGAGCCCGGTTTGCCGCCGCTACCGGTGCCAACAGCGCCGGCAACTCCGCCGCTAACGGCGCCGCCAACTCCGCCGATTCCGGACCCAACCGTAACGGCGGGGCGCCGCCGGTGAGCGAGCTAAACAATAACAACAACGGCGGCGGCAGCGAACGGGCGGCGGTGCCACCGGGAACGGCGAGCGCCGGCGGCAGGGCGGCTCCTCCGGCAGCGCGGCGCGGCGACGAGGAGGGGAGAAGCGGCGAGGGCGCCGCCAGAAATTCGGCGGCGGACGGAGGCGAAGCGGAGCCGCCGCCGCCGGTTTCTGCTCCCGCCGCCGCCGCCGCCGCCTCCTCGCCGCCTGCCTGCCCCAAGAGCAAGGAGAAGAAGAGCTCGGGACCGAGCGCCCGCAAGGGCAAGGGGCAGATTGAGAAGAGGAAGCTGAGGGAGAAGAGGAGGTCCACGGGGGTGGTCAACATCCCCTCGGCTGAGGTAAGAGCGGTCTGTGCCCCCAACCCTCCCCCCGAATCCCCAACTCACCTAATCCTTCCCCTTCCACCCCCAGCCCCCCCGATCCCCTTCCTCCTCCCCCCCAGCCCTCCCCATCCTCCACCCCCCCAGCCCTCCCCATCCTCCACCCCCCCAGCCCTCCCCATCCTCCACCCCAGCCCTCCCCATCCTCCACGTCCCCCGATCCCCTTTCCCCCACCAGCCACCCCGATCCTCCACCAGCCCCCTTCCCCCCCCCAGCCCCCGGATCCCCTCCTCCCCCCCCCCCCCCCGGATCCCCTCCTCCCCCCCCCCCCCCCCCCCCCAGCCCCCGGATCCCCTTCCCCCAATTAACATCACTGCAATATATTTGCATTGGGGGCATCTCTGAGAATCTTCAATAGTCTAATTTTTCTGATAAATGAACCTTGTGAGACATCCTGTGGGTTGTGAGTGGCACTATATAAATGCACGCTTTCTGCTTTTATCAACTAATGCAGTTAAGTCATCAGCACATTAAACTTCTTGTTGACATCGAGGTGGTGATGTTGGGTCTTTCAAAGAATGTTCAGGTAGACAAGTCCCCAGGGCTTGAGGGGAGTTCTCCCAGGTTATTGAGAGGAAGTTGCTGGGCCCTTGACAGAGATCTTTGTATTCTCTTTGGCCATAGCTGAGGTCCCAGAGGACTGGAGAATAGCCAAGATTCCTCCTTTTGTTTAAGGAGGGCAATAGGGACAGACTAGTAAATTATAGGCTTGTTAGCCTTGTGTCCAGTGGTAGGGAAATTACTGGAGAAACCTATTCTCGGGGATAGGTTTGTACAAGTCTGGAAAAGCATGGATGTGGGATAGTCAGCAGGCCTTTGTGTTTGGGAGGTCCTCTCTCTCAAATCTGAGTCTTTGAGGAGGTGATGAAGATGATTGATGAGGATCGGGCAGTGGATGTTGTCTACGTGTACTTTGGTAAAACATTCAAGAAAGTCCCTCATGATAGGCTGATCCAGAAGACTAAGCCATATGTATCCACAGAGACTTGGTAGATTGGGTTCAAAATTAGCTTGGTCATAGAAGACAGAGGGTAGTGGTGGAAGGGTGTAATTCTGACTGGAGGTCTGTGACCAGTGGTGTACCACAGGGATTAGTACTGGGACTTGTATGTAAAAATGATTTGGATGAAAGTATAGGTGGGCTGATAAGTAGGTTTGTAGATGACACCAAGATTGGCAGAGCTGTGGATAGTGAGGAAGGTTGTCAAAGGATACGGTATGGGCAGAGAAATGGCAAATGGAGTTTAATTCAGACAAGTGTGAGGTATTGCACTTGGGAAGTCAAATGTAAGAGGAACGTATACAGTAAATGGCATGGGTGGATCTTGGGTGTAAGTCCAGAGATCCCTGAAAGTGACAGCACAAGCAACACAAGAATAAGCTTCCATCAGTCGGGGCATTGAGTATAAAAGTTGGAAGTCATGTTGCAGCTGTATAAAATGTTGGTTAGGTCACATTTGGAGTATTGTGTGCAGTTCTGGTCACTGCATTACAGGAAGGACATGGAGGCTTTAGAGAGGGTGCAGAAGGGTTTTAGCTATAAGGAAAGGTTGGATGAACTTGGGTTGTTTTCTCTGGAGTGTCGGAGGCTGAGGGGGGACCTGATAGAAGTTTGTAAGATTATGAGAGGCATATGTAGACAATCAGATCTTTGCGCCAGGGTGGAAATGTGAAGTACTAGAGGACATGCATTTCAGGTGAGAGGGGGAAAGGACAAATCTTTATACAGAGAGTGGTGGGTGCTTGGAATGCACTGCTAGGGGGTGGTTGTAGAAGCAGGTATGATAACAACGTGTAAAAGAGATTTGGATGTGCACAGGAACAGGCAGGGAATGGAGGGATATAGACTCTGTGCCGGCAGTTTAAATTGGCATTGTGGTCGGCACAGATCGTGGGCCAAAGTGCCTGTTCCTGTGCTGTACTGTTCTGTATTTAGGCTGGTTATGGTGTTCCCAGCCTGGTCCAGGATGAGTGCCTTTTCACCTGTTTGCTGCATTTTTCTGAAGGTTAAGATGATGAAAGGCATTGATTGGGTGGATAGTCAGAGGCTTTTTCCCAGGGCTGAAATGGTTGCCACAAGAGGACACAGGTTTAAGGTGCTGGGGAGTAGGTACAGAGGAGGTGTCAGGGGTAAGTTTTTTACTCAGAGAGTGGTGAGTGCATGGAATGGGCTGCCGGCAACGGTGGTGGAGGCGGATACGATAGGGTCTTTTAAGAGACTTTTGGATAGGTACATGGACCTGAGGAAGATAGAGGGCTATGGGTAAGCCTAGTAATTTCTAAGGTAGGGACATGTTTGGCACAGCTTTGTGGGCTAAAGGGCCTGAATTGTGCTGTAGGTTTTCTATGTTCTATGAGTCCTTTTGACTCATTGTAAAGCTAACCCAATAAATCCTGTTTCCAGTGCCCTTTCCCCAAAGTACCGCTTGTGTTTCCTTTATACCTAATCAATTTATTTTAAAAATTTGCTATTGGATTCTCAAAAGTTTATGCTGATCATATATTTTTGTTCTCCGAGGGTCTGCATTCAGTCTTGGTATGATTAAAAGATGCTGTTTAAACTAGACTAACATACTCTCTCAGGTCCTGGGTGATGGGCTCCCCAATCTGCCTCTCTGTTACTCTTAATACTGAGTCCCTAAATCCAGGTGATTGGTGAATTTATAACACGTTGCCTGCCTGTATGTTACCCTGGCTGTTCACAAACCAGCTGCTATACTTCCAAGATGGTAATCGGCTCACAAGCAGTTTATTCTGGTTTTGAAAGATGTATAAATATCGCTGTATTAATTGAATTTTCACCGTGGTTGGGGGTAATTTTGCAACTCCATCTTAGATTGAGTCACAAGTCTGCAGATGCTGGAAATCCGGAGCAACACACAAGATGCTGGAGGAACTCAGTGGGTCGGGCAGCATCTGTGGAGGGAAATGGACAGTCGACATTTTAGGTTGAGACCCTTCCTCAGTCACAACATGTACTCCCCTCTGTTCCTCCTACTGGTTCCCCTCCCCACCTCCTTCCCTTTATTCCATGGTCTGCAGTCCTCCCCTAGCAGATTCCCATCCTCTTCAGTCCTTGCAGCTATCACTTCACAGCGTCTTGCATCATTCCCACTCCCCTCTCCCCCACCTGCCTATCATCCCCTTCCCACCTGGATCCACCTATCATCTGCCAGTTCTCGCTTTACCCCTTCTCTCTCTTCTCCCCCCCCCCCCCCACCTCTTCATACCAGCTATCTCCCCTCTTTCTTTCCAACCCAGATGAAGGGTCTCGATCGGAAATGTTGACTGTCCATCTCCCTCCACAGATGCTGCCTGGCCCACTGTGTTGCTCCATCTTAGATTGGGTACCTAGTTCACTAACACGGAAAACTCAGATCAATGATATGCTAATTCCCTGTCGATGTTATAACCTTTATTTCTCTGAGCGTCTGTTGCTTGGTTATCTGCACTACGTCCTGTTTTCAAAAATTAAAAAAAACCTGCAGATGCAGGAAATCTGCAACAAAAATTGGAATTGGTAAATTGGTTTCTTGTTTTCACATGTACTGAGGTACAGTGGAAAAACTTGACTTGCGTACAGTCCATACAGTGCATTGAGGTAGCACAAGGGAAGGCAATAGCAGAATGCAGAATACAGTGTTGCAGAGAAAGTGCAGGGAGACAATAAGGTGCAAGGTCATAACGAGGTAGATGGTGAGGACAAGAATCCATCTTATTGTACTAGGGGACCATTCAATAGTCTTATAACGGCGGGATAGAAGCTGTCCTTGAGCTTGGTGGTACGTGCTCTCAGGCCTTTGTATCTTCTGCCCGATGGGAGGGGGGAGAAGAGAGAATGTCCGGGGTGGGTGGGGTCTTTGATTATGTTGGCTGCTTTACCGAGGCATCAAGAAGTGTGGACAAAACCTGTTCATTCTGTTTCTCTCTTCACAGATGTTGACTGTTCTGCTGAGTGTTTCCAGCATTTTCTGTTTCAGGCACTCTTTTTTAACTTGGTGAGAGGTGTGATCGTATTAAACGTCGAGATGAAATTGAAATATTTTCAAGAGAGTGCTGTAGCAGTTGGATAATTCACATCAGGATTATCTTCAGACTTCAGGAAGTTATTAACTTTTATCAGTTCTGTCCTGTAAACCTAGACTGTTTAGAATATACAGCAAACTACCAGCTTTTCAGTTTTTTATCTATTTCAAAGGACTGAGGATTGAAAGAAGCCAGCAAAGAATAAGCAAAAAAAAAGTTGGACAGTAAACCAACAAGAATTCAGCACACAGGCTGCAAGACGCACATCTCCTTTGAACTTCTCACCTCTCACCTTAAATGTATTAGACATTTCAACCCTGGGAAAAAGATAACGCCTGTCTACTCTCAATGCCTCATAATTTTATATTGGGTCTCCCCTCAGTCTCTGCCGCTCCAGAGAAAACTACCCAAGCCTGTCTTTTTCCCAAGGTTGGGGGAATCAAGAACTAGAGGGCATAGGTTTAAGGTAAGAGGGGAGAGATTTAATAGGAATCTGCGAGACAAGGTTTTCACTCAGAGGGTGGTCAGTAGATGGAATGAGGTGGTTGAAGTAGGTACATTAACAATATTTAAAAGGTACTTAGACAGGTACATGGACAGGAAAGGTTTAGAAGGATATGGGCCAAACGCAGGCATATGGCACCAGCTTAGATGGGTTTCTTGGTCGACATGGATCAGTTGGGCCAAAGGGCGTCTTTATGTGCTGTATGACTCTATGAAAACTCTTGTATGGTTGGGAAAAAAAATCGGAAAAGTTAATGTGTGTCCCTCAGGAACGGGTAAAGGGGAAACTGTAATGGGGAATAAGGAGGTCTGTAATAATTGTGTGTGTTTTCACAGTACGATGTATTGCAATCCATACAGAGATTGGAGGGAGCCAAGGAGCTAATGACAGTGAAGAACTTTGGTAATTGAAATTAGTAACTAAAAAAGGACTGGAGAATTCACTGGGACTAAGTGGTTGCATAGAGAGTGGGTGCATTGGTAGTGATCTTTTGAAAATATGTTTGATTTTGTAGTTGTCCTCGTGGCTCAGAACCTGACCACTGCTGTTCAAGACAGGAGGAAGCGAGAGAGAGAGAAAAGGGAAGTAAGGCCAGGTTCTGAGAAAACTGCGGGAAAAATTTCATCAGGAAATGGTGACAGAGAGTTTAGAAAATCAGCTCGATTTAAGCAGAGGCAACTTGATTTTC
Source organism: Pristis pectinata (assembly GCF_009764475.1). Lineage (NCBI taxonomy): Eukaryota > Metazoa > Chordata > Chondrichthyes > Rhinopristiformes > Pristidae > Pristis > Pristis pectinata. Next base: position 47,002,443 of record NC_067419.1, on the reverse strand, counting down.
TGAAATCAATATAGTGTTTTAGCCAAGATTTCTTTTGAGGATGTAGCTGGATTGGAAGATATCGAAGTCTGTGGATGTGGCATATCTGGATTTTTGAAGAGCTTGGGAGGGATATTTAGTTTGGTGAAGGGCAGAAAACTGAGAAGGGCTGAATGTGCTACTTTGCGGTAGGTGGCGGGAGTTAAGTGCATGGGCTAGAAGGTGTCGGATGGTCCAGTGCAGGAAAATGTCAGTTTATTGTCATATGCACAAGTACATGTATGCACAAGTGCAATGAAAAGCTCACCTGTAGCAGCATCACAGGCACATAGCGTTAGAGACACAACATTTATAAGAACATCATAAATTAAACATGTATCATACAAGAAAGAACGCAATTAGAGCAAAACAAAACCATTGTAGTGCAAAGTGGTGATAGTGTTTCTATACTGAGGTAGTGATTATGGTTGTGCAGGTTGCTTGAAGGGAAGTCACTGTTCCTGAACCTGGTGGTGTGGGACTTAGGGCTTCTGTACCTTCTGCCCGATGGTAGCTGCGACAAGATGGCATGGCCCAGATGGTGGGGATCTTTGATGGATGTTGCCTTTCTGAGGCAGTGCGTCATGTAGACACTACCGATGGTGGGGAGGGATGTGCCCGTGATGTGTTGGGCTGAGTCCACTACTCTCTGCAGCTGCTTGTGTTTCTGCACATTCGAATTGCCATAGCAGACCATGATGCAACCAGTCAGGATACTTTCAACAGTGCATCTGTAGAAGTTTGTTGGTGTGTTCGATGCTACGCTGAACCTTCCAAGAAAGTAAAGATGCTGGTGCACCTTCCTTGTGATTGCATCTGTGTGCTATCAGATGTTCAGTGTGTGGCTATTCATTCTGTGGTGTTCAGGGAAATGAGTGTTCTTGCTGAAGGGAGACAAGATACTGCTACAATGTGGGTTGAATGTGTACTGCCAGAGTGTTGGGTTTGATTATATAGGGCTTTCATACTATACTGGAGCACTGAGTGGTTTTGGTCTCCTTGCCTAAATCAGTGCGGTGTACATTAACTACCAGGTTGAGGAGAGACTGAGGGAGAATGGAGACACAAGAGACTGCAGATGCTGGAATATGGAGCAACTAACAATCTCCTAGAGGAACTCAGCGGGTCGAGCAGCATCTGCGGGAGGAAAGGAACTGTTGATGTTTTGGGTTGAAACTGTCCTGATGCAGGGTTTTGACCTGAAACGTCGACAATTCCTTGCCCCACCCACAGATGCTGCTCGACCTGCTGAGTTCCTCCAGCAGATTTTGTTGCTAAGGATGTGTGTTGTACTCATTGGAAGAAGAGAAGTGAAGTCCTTGAGATGGTTTGACTGGCTGGGTACCGAGAGGCTCCTTGCGAAGGGTGAGAATGTGGGGCTGGTGTTGTAGTTCCAGCAGTAGTGGTTGGCCATCTGGGACTGATGACAAGAAATTCCTTTCCTCAGTGGGTTGTGGCCACTCAGTAACGGTACATAATCAGCCACAGTCATACTGAGGGGTAGAACAGACTTGAGGGGCTGAGTTCTATTTCTTATGTTGCCAGGACTCGAGTTATGGAGAGAGTTTGAGCAGGCTGTGACCTTATTAGATAAGATACCTTTATTAGTCACATGTACATCGAATCATCATAAGAGAATGAGGGGTGATTTTACAGAGGTGTATAAAATCATGAGGGGCATAGGTAGGTGAATGCACACAGTCTTTTTCCCAGGGTTGGGGAATCAAGAACTAGAGGGCATAGGTTTGAGGGGAGAGATTTAGTTGGAACCTGAGGGGCAACCTTTTCACGCAGAGGGTGGTCAGTATATGGAACGAGCTGCCAGAGGAAGTGGTTGAGGTAGGTACATTAACATTTAAAAGACACTTGGGCAGGTACATGGATAGGAAAAGTTTAGAGGGATATGGGTCAAACTCTGGGCATCTTGGTTGGCATGGACTGGTTGGGTTGAAGGGCCTGTTTCCGTGCTGTATGACTCTGACTCATGTTGGTAGTTAATTGTGTTGTCGATACAGTGTGCTTATTTAAAAAAATAATCACTGTTTGCCTGAAGCTGCCTACATACTGGGAAGCAGGTGGGGCTGGGAGACGGGCAGTGAATTCTACGTATTGTTTTCCATTATAATGTATAATTTCAGGCTGAAGTGAGTGCATGTATGACTGTACCGCAGAAATGCACATTATTGTAGGGTTGTCATGAAGCCAGCTGTTTTGGGCATCATGGCACAGCACTGGATGTAACAATCTAATGCATGGAGCAAGATATGAAAAAACAAGTGATGTGTTGACAGAGCCATACATTGAATCACCAGCTCTGCAGCCAAGATAGATGGTATTTTTCAGACATGTTTGACTGAGTCGCTACTCATTCAACATGTCATCACAAGAAAGGGAGCAGAAGTAGGCCATGTGGCCCATCAAGTCTGCTCCAAAGAAAAGGGGGAAAGGAAATGAGGAATGGGGGGGGGGGTGGAGGGAGTCTGCTCCATGAGCAAAAAAAAGACTATTCTAACCCCAATTTCCGGCCTTATCCCCATATCCCTTGATACCTTGACCAATTAGATATCTATCTATCTATCTCCTCCTCAAACGCCTCCAGTGATCTGCTGTACGTGGCAAAGAATTCCATAAATTCACTACCCTCTGGCTAAAGAAATTTCTCCTCATCTCTGTTTTAAACCTGTACCCTCTAATTCTAAGATTGTGCCCTCTGGTCCTGGACTCACCCACCAAGGGAAACAGCTTGGCCACATCTACTCTGTCCAGTCATTTTAAATGTTTTTGAGGTTCCCTCTCATTCTTCTGTACTCCAGTGAGTACAGTCCAAGAGCTGACAAACGCACATCAGTGGCTTGTTCTCTTGTCTCATAGCTGCCTAGTCATAAAGGCAAATGTAGGTTGGTTCATTAATGTAGAGAACCTCAACCACTGAAGTATCTCACAGTCAATGAACCACTTCTGGTGTAGTCTTTATTATAATGCGGGGAATGTGGCAGTCAGTATTGGCAGAGGAAGCTCCCAAAAGCAACTCTGTGGTAGTGGCAGTCTCATTTGTGTACTACCCAAATTGGGGCAGGTCCTCAGATACGATTATCAGCTCCTACTGGGTCCTCCTGGACCCTGTCATGATGTTTTGCAGGATTGCAATGTTTTCATCACAACCAGTGTTTGCACCATAATCCCCTTCTACCTTGACGTTGGATCATTTCACTGAGCCTCTTCACCAGGATTTAGACCGTCTGTTGGAGAAATAGTGGAGGATATGCGCGCTGCTCATGAGAATAGTTTTCTGAACATGTCTTGAACCTGTTGCGTTTTGTGGAAATTCAAACAGAGCTCTGACAAAGGGTCTTCAACCTGAAACCTTAACTCTGTTTCCCTCTGCACAGATGCTGCCTGCCATGCTGGGTGTTTCCAGCTTTATCTGTTTCCATTTCAAATTTCCAGCATCTGCAGTTTTTGTTTTGCTTCTCATAGAATGTTTTTTGCCTATTCTGAGGGTAGTTGTGGCCTCTGTTTAACACCACCTCTTTGACTGGATATTCCACTGTGACGTGAGCCTACACCAGGTGCTGCCACAGGGTTGTGGCTGCTGTTACCTGTATCTTCATGTCTGGCTTCAGTTTCCCAGCCGGATTCTATTCCACAGAGACCGTGACTCTGAATTATTAAGAATAGCTTGCATGTTATCACAGGGTGTTGGCTCCACATTGTAGCCAAGGATTTGGCATCTAACTGCGGATGAAGGTGCCGGATCCAGCTTTAACAACTTGCGTGTATTAGTGGTAAACTGCATGTAAACTAATTTTCCTAGATTCTTGCTGTGGGTTAAGTATTGTGTCAGAGAACTGAAATTTATTTTTATGACTGTTTACCATTGTGTTATTTACTTACCTTAAAAATAATTCATATTAATATTGCATTTCCAAAACACCTTTTGCTTTGTAGGAGATGGTAAGATGCACTTATTTTACTTTCTTCGCCATCTTTAAATGGTTACCACAATAATTGTTTCGTGTTATCACCATTCATGTGCAGCTTGTAATTGTCCACAATGCAGATGTTACTTGAGTGCTGTTTGAATGAGTATGTTGTGTATTGCTGTCAACAGGAGGTAGATTGAGCCCAAAATTTGGAAATGTGTTTTGAAATAACTTTTTTTTTAAAGATCTGGAAATATTCAGTTCATTTTGTACAGTGTATAGTTACTAATTGAATTTTATAAGAAACATAAGAAACAGGAGCAGGAATAGGCCATTCGGCCCTCGCCTGCTTTCCCCACCCCTTCACCAAGACGCCTGATCTTCCATCTCAGCTCCATTTTCTTTTCCCATGCCCACATCACTTGATTCCTCTTGGGAGGCTGTTATTGAATTCATTCACAGTCCTCTGCGCTAAAGAATTCCAAAGGTTCGCCACTCTCACCAGTGAAGGAATTTGCTTGACTCAGTCCTGATTTGTCAGTCCTTTTTTTTGAGGCTCAGTTCTAGACTCCTCGGCCTGAGGCAGTATCTCCCCTGACAGAGTTAAAGACATCACCTCTCATCCTTCTAACTCCAGGGAGTACAGCCCTGGTCTCCTTGGCCTTTCCTTATATGAGAGATTTGCCATCCCTGCAGGTCTGTCGACTTGTAATTAAACTTTGTGTATCTACTTCTGACTGAAGTGTGTGTTTCAGAAGAGCATGCTGTGCATCTGTCTCTGAGTTGGGTGGCTTCAGTTTCACTTCTGCTGTGGAGGTCTGAGCTCAAATCTAGTTGCTGCAGTTCAGTATCAGGAATGTGGTCTTCCTGACTTCTCCTCAGGGAAGACGGCAAACCTTACATGCATAAGTTGCTCCTGAATGGAGTCCAGGGCGTACATGCTGAGGACAGATTCATGGCTGAGGAGGTCCTCAAGGTGGTGTTTGCCTTTCTGCCTTCGATATCTTCACCTCTGGCCCTGGCCTGGTGGGGCCTTGGTATTTGTGCCACAGAGTGCCTCAACAGTACTGAGGAATCTGCATGTGCCCTGGTTTGTTGACCCATCTGCACTTTCTCCATCCACCACATGTTCTTCAGCTCTCCAGCCTTCTGCTGGCTCTTGGCCTTCACGTGTTTGCAGAGCTGTTGCTCTTCACCCAATGAATGGTGGCATCTCCCGTCTTCACGTCTGTAGTTCTCCTGTGGATCCCCTGTTTGTTCTCATCAGGCCTGTTGCCCCCTGTGTGTGGTAGAGCTGGAGGCTGGGAATGTGGTGAGATTTTGAGGTGGAGTTGGGTTGGGAACATGGGCGGTGTGCGGCCAGGATTGAGAGCAGAACATGGGAGCATGGAGAGTTGGGTGGGTGAGGAGGGAGGCAGCAGGCAAGTGTTGCCTTATTGGATGAGGTGCTACACCAGTGCCCTGTGTTTTATCCGAAGTGCATGTAGAAGATCGCCTATCACTAAGAGGGGCATGGTAATTTTCCCTGGCTTCTTGGCCAGTATTTATCAATGTCAAACATTATGCTGCTTTTTCTCGCACTGTTTTTTGGGGAGCTTGCTGTGTGCAAGTTGGCTGCCAAGTTTCCTGCATTGCACCAGGAGCATTTTCATTGGCTGTGAAGTGCTTTGGGATGTCTTGAGAGGAACATAAAGGGTGCAAGTCTCTCTATAGCGTGATTCAGCGTTTGCAACACACATCTGGCTGCTAGGCCCTCACTCTTCACCAGTGTTTATGCTCCACATGAGCCTTGCCCATTTCTGTCTGTCTCTCCCTGTTATCATATCATTCTATTCCTTTCTCCTCTGTTCATCCAGTTTCCCTTCGTGCACGCACACTCTTCACTTCAACTCCCTTGTGACATCGAGCTCCATTTCCTTCCCACTCTCTGGGTAAGGAAAGTTTATCTGTGACCATCTTATATTTGTTATCCCTGATCTCGCCCACAAGCAGTAATATCTTAAGACTGTTAAACCCTTTTCTAATGGATTTCTAAAGCACAAAAACAAGACTTTAGGCCCATTGAATCTCTGCTTGCTTACACTAATCCAACCTGAAACATGAAGTGTTCCTCTTTCCACAGATGTGGCCTGACCTGCTAAGTAGTCCAGCCTTTTCTGTTTTTGTTTCACAGTAATCCCGTTTTTATTCTCCCCACCTTCCTATCAACTCTCCCCTGACTCTACCCCTCACCCACACACTAGAGGGAACTTGCAGCGTTCAATTAACCCACCAACCTGCACGTCTTTGCAATGTGGGAGGAAACCGGAGCACCTGTGGGGAAACCCATGCGGTCACAGGGAGAGCGTGCAAACTCCACACAGACAGCACTGGAGGTTGGGATTGAACCTGGGTCACTGGAGCTGTGAGGCAGCAGCTCAGTTGTTGTCACTGTGCCACCCACTATATTTGACGTCTTATCAAGTCACCACTCAGTACAGGGACTTCCCCGGCTTATGAATGACTTGACTGATGGAAATCTGACTTTGCAAATTCTCCCATGTATTTTTAAAGCATTTTTCAAGCGAGTGATAATCCTAATAAAAACTATTAGTTCAATTATGGGTAGTGTTAGAATCAGATTTATTATCACCAACCACACTCAACTATTGAGTGTGGGCCTTCAGGCTCCTGTACCTCCTCCCCGATGGTAGTAACGAGAAGAGGGCATGTCCCGGATGGTGAGGGTCCTTAGTGATGGATGCTGCCTTCTTGATGCACCGCTTCTTGAAGATGTCCTCGAAGGTGGGGAGGGTTGTGCCCGTGATGGAGCTGGCTGAGTCTACAACCCTCTGCAGCCTCTTGCGATCCTGTGCATTGGAGCCTCTGTGCTAGGCTGTGATGCAACCCTGAAATGAAAGAATTATACCAAGAGTACATAGAGTGATACGATAAGGAAAATGGATGTTTCTAACTTGTGGAAAAATTGGTTTAAGGACCCTTGCATAAGCTCAGAACTGCCAGTATTTGTTTCATAAAATAGAGTCTCCTTTTCGATCTTTTTTGCTGGTATAAATTATTTGGTTCTTGATTCACCCTTTCCCAGAGTCTCAAAATCTTTATTTCCATTAAATTTAGTATGGAGACAATGTTGTTCACTGTCTAACTGTGTTTTGATGGGTTCAAAATTAATCATTTTTAAATTATCCAGAATATAAATATTTTGTTGGGTGAATTTATGGTTCATTTATCTTCAAGCTAAAGCCCCATTAGCACAGTTAGATCTTGCTTCTGAAGGTCCCTGTGACCACCTTAAACTCCACACCAAAAGGCATGATCTTGCATTTTATATATTGAACTTTCTTTGCCAATTTCCTGAACATTTGATAAACTTTTCAATGTTTTCCTATATATATTTTTTCTGGTCCTTGCTATGCATAACTGTATTCCCTGTCCACCACTGCCCAGATGTAACACAACCCACAAAGTTTAAAATTGTACTCCTGGAGTCAAGCTCACATTGTTTATACAGCAAGTTCTTGCTGCTGTTTTAGGCCATGTAATTGGATGATTGTATTGAAATCTTGGTCCAAGTAGTTAACTAAAAAAAAATGTTTGTTGTACAACAAACTTTGTTGTAGTTTCATTTAAAACAGGAAAAAAAAGTGTGTAAACAAACTACTTTTTGTTTAGAAATGAGAAAAAAAAATTCCCCTCTTTGTAGCACCTTTCACATTGTCAGGTCTTCCCAAATACTTTGCAACCAGTGCAACGTTTGGGCAGTTGATTGGTGCACAGCAAGATCCCGCAAGCAGCACGGAGAGAATCGAAGGTTGAGCGCTAAATACTTTCTCTTGAGATCTGAGAGAGAGAAGGGGAAGGCTCGGTTTAATGTTTCACTTGAATCAGTGACCTTGTCTCTTCGAGGCACGAGTTTTAAAAGCCCTGTTATCAGTGTCTCAGATAATCGGTAGGGTGGTGGAAACCTTTTTGGATGGACCTTGACCTATTTTACCAATCAGCCTTGTTGGCAAACAAACCTACATGCCCACGGACGCTTGGGGCTTCTCTGGACGTGTGTTTGGTGTCCTCTTCACGGTGAGGTTGGTGTGCCCGCTCTCCCGGAATTGGCTTGACAAAGGCCTCGCCAAATGGGCTCCCTGCTCACCTTTGACCTGGAGTGACGCAAAAGAGTGCAATCTCGTGCAATACTGTTGTGGCTTGTCTGATAAAGTTGCACTTTGGCAGGACACTCGCTGATGGAGTTGATGCTTTCACTGGTCGTTTAGTCTCCATTAAATCACGGACTTAAATACTAAAATTGGTAATTGGTTTATTATTGTCACATGTCCTAAGATGCAGTGAAAAACTTTGTTTTGCACACCATCCAGACAGATCAATTCATTACAGCAGTGCATTGAGGTAGTGCAGGGGAAAACAATACAGAACAAAGAATAAAGTGTTACAGTTAGAGAAAGTGCAGTGCAGGTGGACTGCTGGTAATCCGAGACTTGCTCGGTGGCTCTTCCTCATGAGGTCAAGGAGGCCATTTGGACCATTTGCATCAATGCTGGCTGCCCCAGCATTCTCATCAGTCCTGTTCTCTCGCTCTTGCTCTCTCTCTCGCACATGCACACTATTGCCTCTTGCTTCTCCTGGTACCCACCAATATTAAAAGTAATTAACAGTGACCAATTAATCGATAAAGAAATCTGGCATGTCTCCTTTGGCCTTCACTAATTTTGATCAATGCACCATGGAAAACATCCTATCCGGATGCATCGTGGCTCGGTATGGTAACTGCTCTGCATGAGACCGCAAGAAACTGTAGAGAATTGTGGACACAGCTCAGCACATCACGGAAACCAGTCTCCCCTCCGTGGACTCTGTCTACACCTTGCTGCCTCAGTAAAGTAGCCAACATAATCAAAGACACCACCCACCCCTAACGTTCTCTTTTCTCCCCTCTCCCATTGGGCAGAAGATACAAAAGCCTGAAAGCACGTACCACCAGGCTCAAGAACAGCTTCTATCCCGCTGTTATAAGACCTATTGAATGAGCCCCTAGTATGATAAGGTGGACTCTTGACCTCACAATCTACCCTGTTATGACCTTGCACCTTATTGTCTACCTGGATTGTACTTTCTCTGTAACTGTGACACTTTATTCTGCATTCTGTTATTGTTTTACCTTGTACTACCTTGATATTACTGATGTGGTGGAGTGATGTGTGTGGATGGTATGCAAGACAAGATTTTCAATGTACCTCGGTACATGTGACAATAATAAACCAACTTACAAGGACGTCTTTGGGATATGGGCGGAAACTGGAGCACTCGGGAGACCCATGCAGTCACAGGAAGAACGTGCAAACTCAACACACATAGCACTTGAATCAAAAGGAATTGCAAATAGTGGAAATCTAAAATAAAGATGGCAAATGCTGGAGATGGTCAGGCCTCGTCTGTGGGAAGAGAAACAGAGCTAACGTTTAGGGTTGAAGACCCTTTATCAGGACTTGGGTCGATGGAATTGTGAGGCAGCGGAACTACCCAAGTGTTGGGGGGGGGAGGTGTGGGAGAAGGACAAATGCTGGGTAGTGGGGCCAACTATCCAGCTCTTTCAGAACATTAGGTTTCGGGTGGAATTGGTATTGGTTTATTATTGTCACGTACCAAGGTACAGTGAAAAGCTTGTCTTGCATACTGTTCATACAATTCATTATAACAGCACAACATAAAACAATAACAATGCAGAATATAGTGTTACAGCTACAGAGAACGTACAGTGCAGGTGGACAATAAGGTGCAAGGTCATAACGAGCTAGATTGTAAGGTGAAGAGTCCATCTTATTCGTATCAGGGAACCATCCAATAGTTTTATAGCAGCGGCATAGAAGCTGTGCTTGAGCCTGGTGGTACGTGCTTTCAGGCTTTTGTATCTTCTGCCCGATGGGAGGGGGGAGAAGAGAGAATGTCCAGGGTGGGAGGGGTCTTTGATTATGTTGGCTGCTTTGCGGGGGCGGCGAGAAGTGTAGACAGAGCCCAAGGAGGGGAGGCTGGTTTCCGTGATGTGCTGATCTGTGTCCACAACACTCTGCAGTTTCTTGCGGTCCCAGGTAGAGCAGTTGCCGTACCAAGCCGTGATGCGTTCAGATAGGATGCTTTCTATGCTGCAGTTTGTAGGCAACAGGATAATTATCCCACATATTTGCTGTTCTCTTTGCTGGAGATGTTGTCTCACTAGAAAATGCCTCTCTGCCCATGTCTTCATTACCCTTGTACAGTTCCTTTATTGGTGTCCATACTTTTTGTTTTGTTTTTATTCTGGGTGGATTGGAGTCCCAAACATCTGCCTCTTGTTTTTGTGTCCACTTTAGTTTCAAGACTGCATTCATCTCTTAATTATGGCTAATTGTAATCTGGAGCTAAATCACTTTTGGTATCTGTGGTCCCAGCTTGGGCTTTACCTTCCTGGCTCCTTTTAGGGTAGGGGTTTGATGGGCTGAATGGCCCATTCTTCAGTATTTCTGGGTTCCTGAGAATCCTGATAATCCATTGAATATAATAAATTTGGATTAAGAAGTCTAGTATTTTCACTTTGGTCATTTTATCATTAGCAAACTTCTATTGTTCTAAACACAGTGCTTTCAGAACCATCTCTGCTGAAGCCTAAATGATTCAGAAACCCAATACCTGCCCTTGTGCCATTGGATGTGGGGATGGGGAAGTCTCTGCCGGTGTTGTTTTGCTTCTGCAAATGTTGTGGTGTTGCCTCGAGGGCTCAGCATAGAAATACTTGGTCCTGTGAAAATGCTGCACCTGGTGTGGTTGATGCCTACCAAACCAGAAAACATGAGGGCTTGTTCATTCTAGTGTGTGTGTGGATTCCAGTGGATGTGATAATTACTGACAGACCGCCTCTCTGACACTGAAAATTAGCTGCAGGAAGCCTTGTTCCTTCAAATTTCAATTGAGACAGTTGTACAGCACAGAAACAGGCCCTTCAGCCCACATGTCTATGCTGACCATTGTCCCCATCTATATGGCACCATTTTCCAGCGCTTGGGTCTGTAGCCTTCCATGCTCTGGTTCATGTGCTTGTTCAGATACTTAAATGTTGTAAGAGTATCTGCCTCCATTTCTCAGGTCCCCTCTTACTTTAAACTTATGCCCTCTGGTTTTGGATATCTCTTGGAGAAAGTTTCTTACCATCTATTTTATCTATGCCCCTCATAATTGTGTACACCTCTGTCAGATCCCTCAGCATAAAAGCAATCAGTCAGAGAGAGACAGCATAGAAACAGACCCTTTGGCTCACAGTCGATGCTGACCATCGAACACCCATTTGCACTCATCTGACATTATTCTCCGTAGATTCTACTACTTGCCTACACGCTGAGGGATTTTACAGCAGCCAATTAACCTAGCAACCCACATGTCCTTGGGATGTGGGAGAAAGCCAGAGTGCCTGGGGTGGAGGAAAATCCCACATGGTCACAGGAGGAATGTGGAAACTCCACACAGACAGCATCGGAGGTCAGGATTGAACCTGAGTCTCTGGAGCTGTGAGGCAGTGGCTCTGTCTGCTGCGCCACTGTGTGGGGATGGCAAGTTCCCCTGTCACCAACATCCCCCCCCCCCAAATGACATGAGTGAACCAGATGAGTTTATATGCCAGTCTGGCAAGTTTATATTTGTTACGAGTATTTGGTTGCTTTTTCATTTAGTTCCAGGTTATTAACTGAACTTAACTTTGTGTCCCTGGTGTGGTTTGGATTAACCTTTGGATTACTAGTCTTGTAACAAGTGCTGTGTCATCATAGCTCGCAGTTCACCAGGTCTTGTGGGTGTTCTCATTGAGTCATAATAAGATACAGCACAAAAATGGGCCTTCAGCCCACTGAATCTGTGCCAACCACCAAGTGTCCCTTCTCCCATGAATCCCACCCTAACCCACTTTATTCTCTGCTGATGCCCATTAACTCCCCCCGGATTCCACCACCCACCTGCACACTGGGGCTAATTTACAGCAGCCAATTAACCTACCAACCCGCACGTCTTTGGGATGTGGGAGGAAATGGGAGCACCTGGTGGAGACCCACGCAGTCACAGGGAGAACGTGCAAACTCCACTCAGACAGCGCCCGAGGTCAGCATTGAACCTGGGTCGCTGGAGGCAGTGGCTTTACCAGCTGTGCCACTGTGCCGTCCCACAGTGAGTTAAGAAGATTGAGAGGAAACCTAATGGTGATGGTTAAATGTGGAAAGATTTAGATTATATAACAAGTATGGGGAGGATGACTATTTAGTTGTGGTGTGGATATCCCTCTTCACATGGGATACATGAAATTTGGAGCTTCTCTTTCTGCAATGGTTAAATATGCCAAGGGACAGTTGGAGATTTAAGAGTGAACGACAGGTCTTGAATTGATCTGTAGCAACGGTATGCACGACCAGTTTTTCCACTGTACCTTGGTACGTTACAATAACAAACCAATTTATCAATTTGTTAGGTGCAAGTTTTGAGGATGTGGGGCAGGGAAGGATAAATGGGTTTAAGGGACAGGATCCAACTAAATGGTGGCACAAGCTTGTGGGACGAATGGTTTCGGGCACCTATGTTCCAGCCCCAACTTACAAGAAAGGCCTGTATTTTATTCAGAGCCTACCAGCATTTGGCAACTTCAGACTTGGAGCGAAGCCTCTCGTAGTCTCAGTGTGGGGTTCATTTATTTTTAAAACAAAAGGAACGTTTCTGTACAAAATGATCCTGTTGGACTTGCTGCAGACTTCATTACTCTGTCTACCTTCCAAATCGGCTGGTCTCCAAGTTCACGGAGTTGAATTCTCCTCAGTTAGTTATGGGCCAACAAAAATACTTCATAAGAATAGTTCAGCTGGCAGGTCCTAAAAAGTAATCTCTATTATTCTCGGCTCCTTAGATTAGATCCCGTTCTTTCTGAGCTAAATGTGCAGGATATTTGCCTGGCTCTTGAATGACCTTGGCAGCAGCTTTTCTCGATACAGTAAAACTCTGACCCTTCAGAAATCCTGATGGTTTGGCTTCTGGCTCACCAGGTGTGGTGATGTTTGTACTTTCCATTTGCTGGGACCCCAGTTCCTACACTCTCTTCCACCCTCCTGCTCTGCGACGCCCTCACTCCCTTCTGACTTGCCTAGTCACCCTTGCCCCGCTCCCTTCTGCAGGTCATGTGTCCTGAAATGTTTCCGTGTGACATTATTTTAATAAGTGAATTAGGGTGTTGGAGGATTAACAAAATAACATCTGATAGCCTGGGAAATCGCTTTGGCATCACCAAAACCCCAGCCGTGCCAGATTAACAGCTTTATTGTAATGGGAAAGTCCAAATAATCAGTTGACGCTGTTGTGTGTACAAGTCAGATTTGATCCCATAATGCAAGCCCATTGCAGTTCCAAGGGTGTGTTTCATGGTCAAGCATGAGTTGTTTTGAACCATCAGTTCAGGGCATGTAAGATAAGATTTCTTTATTAGTCACTTGTACATCGAAACACACAGTGAAATGCATCTTTTGCGTAATGTTCTGGGGGCAGCCCGCAAGTGTCGCCACGCTTCCGGCGCCAACATGGCATGCCCGCAACTTCCTAACCTGTACGTCTTTGGAATGTGGGAGGAAACCGGAGCACCCGGAGGAAACCCGCGCAGACACGGGGAGAACGCACAAACTCCTTACTGACAGCGGCCGGAATTGAACCAGGGTCACTGGTGCTGTAATAGTGTTACGCTAACCGCTACACTACAGTGCCTGCCCTCCATGTGGATGTTAAAGTTAAGTTTATTGTCATAGGCACAAGTCCATGTGTGCACAGGTGCAATGAAAAACTTGCTTGCAGCAGCATCACAGGCACAGAGCATCAGATAAGCAGCAGTCATAAGAAAAACATAAATTATACACAAATTTTACAGGAAAGAACACAATCAGAATGAAGAAAAAATGAAGTCCATTGTAGTCCAAAATGTTGCAAAACTGTAGTGATTAGGGTTGTGCCGGTTGGTTCAAGAACCGGATGGTTGAAGGGAAGTAGCTGTTCTTGAACCTGGTGGTGTGGGACTTCAGGCTTCTGTACCTCCTGCCCGATAGTAGCTGTGAAAAGATGGCATGGCCCAGATGGTGGGGTCTTTGATGATGGATGTTGTCCTCTTGAGGTAGTGCCTTGTAGATACTTCTGATGGTGGGGAGGGATGTGTCCGTGATGTATTGGGCAGAGTTCACTACTCTCTGCAGCTTCCTGTGTCACCAACGATGCTGGTATTTATTGTCCAGGTGAGCGTCAGCCACATTGGTGGTCTGGAGTCTTAGACAGGTTAGACCATGTAAGGCTGACAGATTCCCCACTTGAATGTGAATAAGATGTGTTCAAAGTATAATCCATTAATGTTATGGCCAGTATTACGAGATGTATTTTTAAAACTTTTGGATTTCTGTGAATTTAAGATTCCCAGCAGCCATGGTTGGATTCAAACTCTCATCTTTCGAGGCTCCAGAATTCTTGCAGCTTGTCCTGTAACTTAACCGATGTCCTACTGTATCCTCTGCTACATTGAACCCTGTCTGGCCTTTTGGGTTGTAATGATCCAATGGCAAGGTTTGAAGAGCACTGAGCAACACCAAAAATATCAAGGGTCATAAGAATTAGGAGTAGGCCATTCCGCCCTTCGAGTCTGTTCTCCGAACCATGATCTTGATGAATGATCTTCCACCTCAGCTCCATTTTCCAGCACAATCACCATATCCCCTGACCCTGTTTAAAATCCAGAAGTCTATGGATCTCTGTTTGGATGAACTCAGTGATTGAACCTCTGATGTTGAGAATTCCAAAGGTTCGCTCCCACTCTCTGGGTGAGGAAGTTTATCCTTAGCTCAACTGCTTATTGTGAGACCATGACCTCTGATTCTAGATTCTTCAGCTGGGGAAACTGCAGTGCTCTTGCTGTTGGATATATTACATCTCCCTGGGGCCTGACATGGCTTTGATGTAACATCAGGGGTCCCTGTCATGTTGCTGTTTGATGAATCTCTCTGTGGACAGCTTGGCTGCTGCGTTTCCTACATCACAGCAGCAACTGTGCAGGCAGCCAGAAGGCCTGTTTCCATGCTGTATTACTCCGGCTCAACTTGTCCATGCTGGTCAAGGTGCCCATCAAGTCAGTCCCATTTACCCGTGTTTGGCCCATATCCCTCTAAACCCCTCCTATCCATGTACTTATCCAAATATCCTTTTATGTAAGGGTTCCATTCCTAAGAACTGTCCATAAGCTGATTCCTCTGTCAGAAATGTCCCTTTTCTAAAGCTACCTATATCACATCACTCTACTTAAACTTGCTATAGTTTCATTTAATATTCACCCTAACACTACCAATAACTAACTTAATGGAATAAATACCACAGCAACAAACAACCTGCTGGAAGACCTCACTGGGTCAAGCAGTGTCTGTGGGAGGAAAGGAATTGGTCAAAACCCCGCATCAGGAGGAATAAATATTGTACCCAGTAATTCATGAATACCATGAAACATCATTATCACTAACTTGAAGTCTACTTTATGCAAATTCACCCACACATTTTTAAAGCTGAATTTCTGTGAGTTAGGTCCTTTGTAATCTGGGGAGTCCCTGTGTTTCATTGCCTGTACAGAAAGCAAAGGCTAAGCTGGTGATTCACAGTGCTAGACTGTGATTTTAGCCTAAGGTGGCCTGGTAGGGGAAGGGTGTGAAATGACATCTGCTGTGTTGTGGTTGGTGCAAGGAGATAGTGTCAATGAAATCAGAACTCCCATCAGTTCACTGTGTCCTAAAGAAATTTGGAAACCAGCCTCCCCTCCACGGACTCTGTCTACACTTCTTGCTGCCTTGGTAAAGCAGCCGGCATAATCAAAGACCCCACCAACCCTAGACATTCTCTCATCTCCCCTCTCCCATCAGGCAGAAGATACAAAAGCCTGAAAGCACGTACCACCAGGCTCAAGGACAGCTTCTATCCCGCTGTTATGAGACTATTGAATGGTCCCCTAATACATAAGATGGACTCTTGAACACGCAATCTACCTCCTTATGACCTTGCACCTTATTGTCTACCTGCACTGCTCTCTAACTGTAACACTATATTCTGCATTCTGTTATTGTTTTACCTTGTACTACCTCAATGCACTGTGTAATGAAATGATCTGTATGGGTGGTATGCAAGACAAGATTTTCAGTACATGTGACAATAATAAACCAATTCCCTCAGCAATGAGAGTTGTCAGCCCAACACTACCTGCCCTGTTCTTCCCCATACCCTGATACCACACACAAGGCTCAACCCTCCTGCAGTGTGAATTGTGATTATACAGCACAGAAGCAGACCATTTGGCCCAACCAGTCCATGCCAGCATCGATCCTCTACCTGGGTCTTCTCCTGTCTATCTTCATATATTTGCGTGACCCTCCATCCCCTTCTCTGAAGTGTAGCTGAGGACTGTGTAATTGAGGGAGGAGAGCCCATTTCTTTGATAGTGTTCAATGTTGGTTTAGAGTTTTGGCCTTGCCATGATTTCTTGAAGCCCAGGGATAAAATTTGTTTTCGTTATTGGGGACAGAATCCATTGAACCTCACAGAATGTGTCCATGATGCTGATGGTATCTCGGAAACACAGTCGTTCAATTACTTCCAGGAAGCCTCCATGCCATCCAAGGCAAAGCCACACACTTGATTGGCAGCCAGTCCCATTGCCTCTGGCCAGTCATGGCTGCAGTGCGCACAGCTGACAAAATGCACTGCCCAGACTACTCTGACAGAGCTTCCTAAACCTACAACCTCTACACCCAACAAAGACAGATGCAGTTCCCCTCCAAACCAGACGCCATCCTGACTTGGAAATATATCGCTGCTCCTTTGTTGCTGAACCCGCCCCAACAGCACAGCGGGAGCACCTTCACCAGAAGGACTGCAGCGGTTCAAGAAGGGGGCTCACTCCCCCCTCGCCTTCTCAAGGATGAGAAGTGTGCAATAAATGCTGGCCTTGGCTCTGATACAACACTTAGCAAAGCAACAAGGAGACAAAAGTGGGTAGGGCTGTAAGATCCTGTTGATAGTCTCTGCATAAAACCACATCACGTCAGGATAAAGGGCAAATCATATTAAGGTTGCATTTTGCCAAGTGCAGCTAAACCTTTGGAAGAATTTTTTGCTTTGAGTTTTAATTGAAGTGAATGTTCAGTAATCTTAGACTTGGGGGAGAGACGTGGGCAACAGATCCTGTGTTTTGCGCTGGGCATTTTGCTCCTGTGGAGTGCTCCTTGAGCGAGCAGTAATTTCGTCTGGTGTGAAAGGGAGGGAATGCTTGGGTGTTCTCGTTGAATGCTTTTCGTTTTAGGTTTCCTCTTAGCCTGTAATTTTGCTGGGCTTTGTATCTTGGGCGTACACTGATCCATTATCTCCGAGGAATGCGGAAGTGAGATCTGCCCATTATTTTCACTGAATATGTTTGCCCAGTGAATGTTCCACATTATTGAACACATTCGAGTTTATTGTACACCTTTCACACAACTACTGTATTCTACCACAAAGCTGCTGGATTTTAGTAATTAAATTCTGTTTTAAAGCTCCTTTTTACGGGTCAGGCTTCCACACTAGTTGGAAGCTGGTTAGCATACAAAATAAAGTACTGGGTGGGGGAGGGAGGCGGATAATTGAGAGTGTGCAACTTTGCATGGATTTTCTGGTCTCTGCTCACTCATGCGTCTTTGTCATAGTCAGACGTGGTTCAGTGAGGTTGGAATTTGATGCGGGAGTGGAGAATATCTTGTGCATTCCTGCTGCTTGGTTGCGACTAGTTATTGCATTGTTAAATTGCTCTAACTGCTTGCTAGGAACCAGCAATGTAAATAACTATCCTTTATAAAACTGTGAGACACTCTGAAGGAAGTTGTTGATATTCATTCTGTACTTGGTGAAGCACAGAATGTTCTAACTGGAATTTGCTTGACTTTTCACTGCTCGAACCCTGATAGTGTGCGAACTTCTAGTAATCATGCAGCACAGAAACAGGCCCTTCGGTCCACCCAGTCTGTGCTAACCATCAAGCACCCAGTAATGCTAATCCCATTTTATTCTCCCCACCATCGGCTACACACTAGGGGCAAGTTATGGTGGCCAGTTAACCTATCAGCATGTGCTGGGGCTGTGAGGAAGAAACCCACACGGTCACAGGGAGAATGTGCAAACTCCACACCGACAGAGGTCAGGATTGAACCCAGGTCTTGGGTGCTGTGAGGCGGCGGCTCTACCTGCTGCGCCAGTGTGCTGCCTCAAGTCAATTGTACCCACCCACTGACTCCTGTCAGGCTTCCTGGTTACCTGCTTAGAGACTTGGCTTAAAGTGGTATTGGTTTATTATTGTCACTTGTACCGAGGTACAGTGAAAAACTTGTCTTGCAAACCGTTCATACAGATCAATTCATTACACAGTGCATTGAGGTAGTACAGGGTAAAAACAATAACAGAATGCAGAGTAAAGTGTCACAGCTACAGGGAAGTTCATTGCAGGTAGACAATAAAGTGCAAGGTCAAACAATGTAGATTGTGAGGTCAAGAGTCCATCTCATCGTATAAGCGAACCGTTCAATCGTCTTATGACAGTGGGATAGAAGCTGTCCTTGAGCCTGGTGGTATGTGCCCTCAGGGAGAGGAGAGGATGACCTGGGTGGATGGGGTCTTTGATTATACTGGCTGCTTCACCAAGGCAGCAAGAGATATGGACGGAGTCCAAGAAGGGGAGGCTGGTTTCCATGATGTGCTGAGCTGTGTCCACATCTCTCTGCAGTTTTTTGTGGTCAGGGGCAAAGCAGTTGCTGTACCAAGCCATGATGCATCCAGACAGGATGCTTCCTATGGTGCATCGGTAAAAGTTGGTGAGTGTCAAAGGGGACATGCCAAATTTCTTTAGCCTCCTGAGGAAGTAGAGGTTCTGGTGCACTCTCTTGTCCGTGGTGTCTATGTGGTTGGTATTACCTGTGGGTCACAGATCATCAATCCATTTCCCACAGAGATCCAACGTGTGCTGGGAAGTCTTTTCTGTTGGAGGTGATATCAGTCCCAACCCTCAGCCTCCTGAGAGTCGTCACCAGCCCCCTACCAGCCCAAGTAATGAGACTTCACTATTCTTTGTTACTGAGCTATGATTATGGGCCAAGACTCCTTGCTGTTATGCAAATATTATTGAGCTTGGCACCAAGCCAGAAACATATTTACATAGCTGGACAATTCTCAGATGATGTAATAAAACTAGAGTCTGCCTCCTTAAAGAATTAAGCAATATATTTACCTCTTCCTTGAATATATTTAATAATTTGGTCCTCACTGCCTTCTGTGGAGAAAATTCCACAGGTTCACCAATCTTCTGGTGAAGAAATTTCTTCTCGTCTCTGTTCCATATGGTCAGGTTTACTGTCATGTGCACAAGTTCAGTGGGGTAGCAGCATCACAGGCACGTAGGTACAGATATCTTTATTAGTCACATGTACATCGAAACACACAGTGAAATGCACCTTTTGCGTAGAGTGTTCTGGGGGCAGCCCACAAGTGTCACCATGCTTCCAGTGCCAACATAGCATGCCCACAACTTCCTAACCCGTGAAGACTATCTGCCCTATCTGTGCCTGTCATAATTTTATATACATCTGGTCACCCATCAGCCTCTGACGTTCCAGAGAAAACAATCCAAGTTTGTCCCATCTCTCCTTGTAGCAAATCTCTCCAGCCCAGGCAACATACTGGTGAACCTCTTCTACACCCTCTCCAAAGCCTCCATATCCTTCGTGTACAGCGGCGACCAGAACTGCACACAATACTCCAAATGTGGCCTGACCAAAGTTTTATACAGCTGCAACATGACTTCCCTAGTTTTATACTCAATGATGAAGACAGTCATGCCATATGCTGCCTTTACCATTCTATCTGTAAGTGTTGCCATTTTCAGGGAGCTATGGACTTGCATCCCAAGATCCCTGCATAGATCAATGCTCCCAAGGATCTTGCCATTTACTCTATGCTTTCTGTTGCAATTGACCTCCCAAAATACATCACCTCTGGCTTAAACTCCACCTGGTATTTCTCCGCCCAAAATTCCAACTGATCAATGTCCTTTGACCACCTTCCTCTCTGCACACAACTGCACCAATTTTCGTATCATCTGAAAACCTAATCAGACCACCTACATTTTCATCCAAATCATTTATATTAACCATCAGAGGTCCCAGCACCGATCCTTGTGGAAAACCATTGGTCACAGACCTCCAAGTCAGAATGACACCCCTCTACCACTACCCTCTGTCTTCTGTGACCAAGCCAATTCTGGATCCAATTTACCAACCTATCATGTGATTTAATCTGGACCAACCTACCGTGAGTGACCATGACTAATACTGTACTAAAGTCCATGTAAACAAAACCCACTGCCCTACCCTCACCTTTGTCACCTCCTCAAAACGCTCAATCAAATTTGTGAAACAGGACCTCCCCCACACAAAGCCCTGCTGCCTATCGCTCATGTCCATGCTTTTCCAAATGTAAGTCCTGTCCCTGAGAACCTTCTCCAGTAATTTCCCTGCCACTGAAGGAAGGAAAGATTGGAATTCAGTCAAGTCAGTGAGCGGTGTTAAATGAAATGTGACACCTGGACCCTGAGAAGTCATTTTTCAAAGACTTCAAAATCCTTTTTTTCAACTTTAGTTAATTTTTTTAAAAGTTATTTGTTTGATCTTGCTGCCACTGCCTGCAGGGGCAGTGGAAACAGATGAAGCAGCAAGGTTCAGAAGGAGAGTTGGATAACTACCCAAAAAAGGAAAGGAATTTGCAGGGGTTGGAGAAGGTGCAGAGAGGAATGGGTGGACTGTGCAGGGCTTTAGAAGAGCCAACACAGTTGCGACAGGCTGAATAGCCAACTGGATGTTGCCGTACTATCAGGTTGGATTTGGGTATGGAGAGAGAGAGAGAGAGACTTAAAGACGGAGAAACGATGTCCCTGTGCAATTGATGAATTGGATCAATTTATTGCCATATACAGCAGGGTGCAATGAAATTACTTGAAATTAATTATTCTTGAGTGCTTTCCCTCATTTTATTACAAGATATCTCAAATTTAAATGCAACAAGTTCCTGTAAAATCAGCATTAAGCAACACATTTCTTGCGTCGATTATGTCAGGGTGGATGCCAGTCAGAATCCCTCTCACGAGTGCCATGGGACCATATTAAGAGGTTGGAAGGAGCCTTGGTCCATCTCATCCGAAAGAGAGCGCATTCAGCAGTGCAGCATTCCCTCCAAACCGCGCTGGGAGCACTGGGTTTAGATTCTTTGCTGCTGGGATGGGGGACTTGAACCCACAATGTGACTCGGGGTTGGGGAGAGAGCCAATGCACTAAACCACGGCGAGAGAACAAATATTTGCAAGTTGTTTTCATTTCTTGGCCTACAGTAAGCAGTCTGTACTATAACATTTGTTACAAAGCGATTGAGTCTGATAAAGTTTACAGTTAAGATTTATGGTGTGATCAGATATGTGCTTTTGGCAATATTAGACCAGTATCTGTAAATCTAATATTGTGCTGTATTGTGTCAATGTCACAATATTGTAAACCTGGATGCTGTTGTGTGGGCAATGCTGATATTTAAAGTGAGATTCTAATAACTCTAGATCAAAGTTCCATTTCCCTTCACTGAATGTAGTCGTACAGCATGGAAGCAGGCCATTCAGCCCACAACATCCGTGCCAAACCAGTGGGCACCCATCTGTTTTAATCCCATCCTCCAGACTTCTGTTCCCAGGCGATTCAGGTGTTCATCTAGACACTTCTTGCATGCCAGAGAAACAAAGGACTGCAGATGCTGGAATCTAGATGAAAAACATGCTGATGCAGGAGGAACTCAGCAGGCCAGGCAGCATCCGCGGAGAAAAGCAGGTGGTCAACGTTTCGGGTCAGGACCCTTCTTCAGGACTGGAGATAGGAAAAGGGGAAGCCCAATATATAGGAGGGAAAAGCAGAACAGTGATAGGTGGACAGAAGAGGGGAGGTGGGGTGGGCACAGGGTGGTGATAGGTAGATGCAGGTAAGAGATAGTGATGGGCAGGTGTGGGGGAGGAGGGGAGAGCAGATCCACCGGGGGATGGGTCAAAGGTAAGGAGAGAAAGGAATAAAAAGGCTAGGAAAGGGAAGAAGGGTGGGGGGTGGGGTGGGGGGGGGGAGGTGTTGTGGGGAAGGAGGGGTGGGGATACCTAAAGTGGGAGAATTCAATGTTCGCGCCGTTAGGCTGCAAGGTTCCAAGACGGAAAATGAGGTGCTGTTCCTCCAGTTTGTGCTTGGAATTCTCCCGGCAGTGGAGGAGGCCGAGGACTGACATATCAGGATTGATAGAGGTGGGAGGGGGAGTTGAAGTGACCGGCAACGGGGAGATGCAGATTGCGGTTACGGACAGAGCGCAGGGTGTTCTGCGAAACGGTTGGTGACTCTGCTTTCACCACTGTCTCAGGCAGTGTGCTCCAGATACTCGCTACTCTTTGGGTGAAATAGATCCCTTTCAGATCCCCTCTGAATCTCTTCCCCCTTACCCTTACCCTAAATCTATGGCCTCCTGTTCACCTGTGATAAGGGGGAAAATTTCCTGCATTCTGCTCTATCTGTAACCCTCATAATCTTACATTCCTCAATTATGTCCCCATTTAACCTCCTCCGCTCTGGGGGGATCAGACCCAGCTTCTCCAGTCTCCTCATAAATGAAACACCCCATTCCAGCAACATCCCCAGTGAAGCTGCTCTGCACCACCAGCAATATCAAATCCAGCTGGGGATTCACAGAGGCAGGTAACTGATTATCTATCTCGTGTCTGTCAGACTTTCAGATAGATAGAACATATCAACTCCCCCTCCCACACTATCACTGACATGTCAGTCCTCGGCCTCCTCCACTGCCAGGAGAATTCCAAGCGCAAACGGAGGAACAGCACCTCATTTTCCGTCTTGGAACCTTGCAGCCTGACGGCGCGAACATGAATTCTCCCACTGTAGGTAATCCCCACCACCATGATTCTTCTCTTCCCTTTCCTAGCCTCTTTTTTTTCCAGCCCTTTTTTCCCTCTCTCTCTGACCCATCCCCCAGTGGATCTGCTCTCCCCTCCTCCCCCGCACCTGCCTATCACTATCTCTTACCTGCATCTACCTATCACCACCCTGTGCCCACACCACCTCCCTCTTCTGTCCACCTATCCACTGATCCACTTGCTCTGCTTTTCCCTCCTATATATTGGGCTTCCCCTTTTCCTATCTTCAGTCCTGAAGAAGGTCTTGATCCACAACGTCGACCGTCTGCTTTTCTCCACGGATGCTGCCTGGCCTCCTGAGTTCCTCCAGCATCCATGTTTTTTTCGTCCAGATTCCAGCATCTGCAGTCCTTTGTTTCTCTACCCTTCGCTCTGGAATTACTCCAGAAATCTCCACCTCTCTTACCACCCTGGATAATCCTTAAATTGTACTTTAATTAAACTTTTGGTTCCTTGCCTACACACCCTCCCTTTATAAATCACTCAGATTTGTTTGCTATTGCACCTTGCGTGATGCTACCTGGATTAGAGGGTATGAGCAATAAGGAGAGGTGGATGAACTTGGTTGTTTTCTCTGGAGAGGCGGAGGCTGAGGGGAGACTGATAGAAGTTTATAAGGTCTGAGAGGCATAGATAGAGAGTTGACTGTCAGAATCTTATTCCCAGGGTGGAAATTCTCAGAGACAGGATTTATGGGCATTTGGAGAAGCATAGGCTGATTAGAGACAGTCAACATGGTTCTGTGAGGGGCATGATTGAATTCTATGAGGATGTGACAAAGCACATTGATGAAGGTAGAGCAGTGGATGTGGTCTACGTGGGTTTTGGTAAGGCATTTGATAAGGTTCCTCATGGAAGGCTCATTCAGAAAGTGAGGAGGCATGGGATCCAGGAAAACTTGGCTGTGTGGATTCAGAATTGGCTCACTCATAGAAGACGGGGTGGTGGTAGATGGAACGTATTCTGCCTGGAGGTCGGTGACCAGTGGTGTTACACAGGGATCTGTCCTGGGACCCCTGCTCTTTGTGATTTTTATAAATGACTTGGATAAGGATATGGAAGGGTGGGTTGGTAAGTTTGCTGATGATACAAAGGTTGGTGGTGTTGTGGATAGTGTAGAAAGTTGCTGTAGATTACAACAGGACATTGATAGAATACAGAGCTGGGCTGAGAAGTGGCAGATGGAGTTCAACCTGGGTAAGTGTGAAGGGAGACACTTTGGGAGATCGAATTTGAAGGCAGAATACAAGGTTAATGGCAGAACTCTTAGCAGTGTGGAGGAACAGAGGGATCTTGGGGTCCACATCCACGCAGGTCGATAGGGTTGTCAAGAAGGCGTATGGTGTGTTGGCCATCGTTAGTCGGGGTATTGAGTTCAAGAGCTGTGAGGTAATTTTGCAGCTCGATAGGACTTTGGTTAGACCATATTTGGAATATTGTCATCAGTTCTGGTCGCCTCATTATCGGAAGGATGTGGAAGCTTTAGAGAGGGTGCAGAGGAGATTTACCAGGATGTTGCCTGGATTGGAGAGCATGTCTTCTGAGAATAGGTTGAGCGAGCTAGGGCTTTTCTCTTTGGAGAGGAGGAGGATGAGAGGTGAGTTGATAGAGGTGTACAAGATGATAAGAGGCATAGATTGAGTGGACAGTCAGAGACTTTTTCCCAGGGCGAAAATGACTAACACGAGGGGGCATAATTTTAAGGAAGATGTAAAGGGGATGTCAGGGGTGTTTTATACAGAGAGAGTGGGTGTGTGGAACGCACTGCCAGCAGAGATTGTGGGGGCAGATACATTAGGGACATTTGAGAGACTCTTAGATAGCTACATGAATGATAGAGAAACGAAAGGCTATGTGGGAGGGAAGGGTTAGAGAGATCTTAGAGCAGGATAAAATGTCGGCACAACATCGTGGGCCGAAGGTCCTGTTCCTGTACTGTACTGTTCTATGTCTGATTGTATCTGTGGTGCTATATAAATACACATTATTTCGTGGGCAATGATGTGCAGGAGATTGGCTGGCAGAATGTGTGACCCCATTGAACACTGGAGATCATTAAAGTTGCTGGAGTTTAAGAACTGACTGGGCTCCACTGTAACTGCTCAGAAAAATTTCTTTGAATACAAAATAGCATTTGTTTCACATCAAAGCAAAACCAAGATTGTCTAAATATCTTTTGGTATTTAGTGTTAAATAAGAGCAAAGAAGAAGTAGAAACAGGAATGGGCCATTTGAACTTATAGGGATGTATAAAATCATAAGGGGCATCGATAGGGTGGATGCACACAGTCTTTTTCCCAGGGTTGGGGAATCAAGAACTAAAGGGCATAGATTTTAAGGTGAGAGGGGAGAGATTTAATAGGAACCTGAGGGGCAACTTTTTCACCCAGAGGGTGGTCAGTATATGGAATGAGCTGCCAGAGGAAGTGACAACAACGTTTCAAAGACACTTGGACAGGTCCATGGATCGGAAAAGGTCGAGGGATCTGGGCCAAATGCAGGCAATTGGGACTAGTTTAGATGGGCATCTTGGTCGGCATGGACCAGTTGGGTTGAAGGGCCTGTTTCCGTGCTGTATGACTGATCTTTTACCACTTTCCTGTACTAATCAATATCCAAAATTCTATTGATCTGTTTCTTGAATGTACTCAATGACTGAGTCTCCACGCCCCTCTTGGGTAGAAAATTCCAAGGACTCATCACCTTCTGGGTGAAGGAATTTCTTTTCTGAATGGCTGTCATCTTATTTTGCGATCATGTCCCCTGATTCTAGACACCTCTGCCTGGGGAGACATCTATCCTGTATGCACACTGTTATGCTGCATAAAATTTTACAAGTTTCAGAGAGATCTCTTTCTTTTAAACTTGAGCACACAGGCCCAGTCTGCTTGATCTCTCTCTAAAGGACAATCCCTCTCTCCCCTGCCCCTCGTTCAGGAATCTCTGGTGAAATTTTGGTGCACGTATGTCCTTTCTGTACCCACTATTCCAGTGTGGTTTCGCAGTAGCACTGTTTAAGTTGTACATAATTTGAGTCTACCCTTTCTGGAACTAGTAACATATGGTGGGTCAAAGGACCTGTTTCTGTGCTGTACTACTCTATGCATTTCTATAGGCATGTTTAGGATGCTCCAGAATGCATTACAGTCTATGAACACAGATCACGGCACCAGGGATCTTCAGTAAGATCATGGCTTAATCCTGACCTCCTGTGCTGTCTGTGTGGAGTTTGCACGTTCTCCCTGTGACCACGTGGGTTTCCCCGGGTGCCCTGGTTTCCTCCCGCATCCCAAAGACGTGCAGGTTGGTAGGTTAGTTGGCCGCTGTAAATTGTCCCTGGTATGTAGGTGAGGGGTAGAATATTGGGGGGGGGGCTGGTGGGGGGGGGTGGGAGGAGTTAATGAGAAGGTGGGGAGAATAAAAAATGGTAATTGGTTTATTATGTCACATGTATCAAGATGCAGTGGAAAGCTTTTGTTTTGCATGCCATCCATACAGATCATTTCAACACAACTACATCAAGGTAGCACATAAGGAAAACTATAACAGAATGTGGAATATAGTGTTACAGTTGCAGAGAAAGTGCAGTGTAGGGTTTAGAGTGCGTGGGTGTGGTTGATATCAGTGTGAACATTGGCTGAAGGGCCTGTTTTCACGCTGTATCTCTCTATGACTACAATTGCTCTTGAAGTGTAGTCATTGTGGTAATGTGGGGCACACAGCAAGCTCCCACAAACTGCAATTTTGCAGTGCTTCAGAATCAAGCATGACTTGCTGCCACTCTGGTTTTGTGGTTTCTGAGGTGGCTGATGAGGCAAATGTAGGAACCACAGATCCTTTCCGAGATGGGGCAGGTGGTGATGTGAAGTGTTTCTGTCACATCCAGGGACTCTGTGTGGACTCCTAGTTCTCAATATGATTGCTGGTCTTCCACTCTAAATGGTCACAGTCCAGAAATTCCCAGGAGTTGGTGGGAATATTTCATTTTTTTTTCTAGGATTGTGTTCTTGATTCTTTTCCCTTGTCCACCTGGTAATCTTCCAGTAATGGAGCCCGGAACAGAGTGTCTGTTTCCAGAGCGATGTGGTCATGACTACCTTATCTACTTTGACGTTGATTAGGAGATGAACATTTGCCAGGACTTGGATGTTAAATCCCTCTAATCATCCTTGGATTGTCATCCAGAGATTTTTTTTTAAACTCCACGTGAGAGGCAGACAGGTTCAGGAGACAACTGGTCTGGTAGTACTTCAACTGAGATTATTCTGAGGTTTGCTGGAACTGATCTTGAACCTGTGGCCTTCTGACCTAGAAGTGATAATTAGGTATGTACTGAATGTGCATTTGGTTTTAAAAATAGCAAAATGAATCCAGTCTTAAAATGGTTAAAAGCACAGCCCATGGAATTATTTCCTTATTAGGACTTGTGTTTCTTGGCAATTTCTTCTGATCAATGCCAAACCCATTGATAGGAAGTTGGAATTATTCACATTATTTAGGCATGCATAACTTAGATTGGTGTTCTTCCAGGAACTTTATCCAATGAATTGTGGAAGAAAAAATTCCTCCTCAATTGCAGGAGGATATTTTTAAACAAACAGAAAATAATTTTATTCCTGAGTCTTGGGATTGTAGGATTTGGATTCAGCTTCCTTGGAGTTGTTCATCTCAATCTTGTCTCATTCTTTCTCCCAGTTCATGAAGATACTAATGAGATGAAAGAATTCATTCTGAAGTATTTTCCTCCCAGTTTATCTTCATTCCTGTGTTTCTGGCCAAAGTTTCTTTGGGGTGGTGGGGGCGGGGGGAGGTGAAAGCAAAAATTTGCATTTCTACTACTCCTTTGACAATCAATGGAATATTTCCAAAGTGAAATCAAGCCATTTTGAGCACAGCAAACTCCCATCAGCAGAGGCAGAGGAGGCTGGATAATCTGTTTAATGATGTTGGTTGAGAGATGAATAGGGTAGGTTTCTGCTAATGCCCCTCAACGGAGGTTGAGAAGTTATACTGATCCCAGGAATGAAAGGCTTATTGTATGGAGAGCATTTGATGTCTCTGGGTCTGTACTTGATGGAGTTCAGAAGGATGAAGGGGATCTCATTGAAACCTACTGGATACTGAAAGGCCTGGATACAGTAGATGTGGAAAGGATGTTTCCATTAATAGGACAGTCTAGGATCTGAGGGCACAGCCTCAGAATAAAGGGACATCCCTTTAGAACTGAGGTGAGGAGGAATTTCTTCAGCCAGAAGGTGGAGGCTAAGTCATTGGGTATATTTAAGGCAGAGATCGATAGGTTCTTGATTGGTAAGGGGGCTTGGGATTATGGGAAGAGAGCGGGAGAATGGGGTTGGAAAAAAAATCAGGCATGATTGAATGGCGGAGTAGACTCGATGGGCTAAATGGCTTAATTCTGCTTATCTTATGTGACATTGTAACTTGGGCCAAAATATATTCTATGTGAAAATTCTCATATTCCAAGACAGCTGGGTTTGTAGAACAATGCCGTATAGAGTGAGGCCATTCAGCCCATTATACAAATGGCAGCTTTTTGAAAGAGCTCCTCGAGTCATCCCATTCACCTGTACTTGAGCACAAAAATCTCGGCTTGGCTTCAGGTGCAGCAGGTGAGAGTGCTGCACTGTAGGGGTTGGTGTTTTTGGCTCAAGCTGAGGACCTCATCAGCTCTCGGTCACTGGGATCATGGCACATAGAAGAAAAGCAGGGAATTCTCTGTGGTGAGCTGGTCAGTATTTATCCCTCACTGAACACTGAATAACTTTGTCACAGGTTGCTTAAGTGTGGGCATACGTATTGTTTGCTCAAATGCAACTGTGGCAACGGGCAGATACATTAGGGACATTTAGGAGACTCTTAGACACATGAATGATAGAGAAATGGGGAGCTATATGGGAGGGAAGGGTTAGACAGATCTTAGAGCAGGATAAAATGTCAGCACAACATTGTGGGCTGAAGGGCCTGTACTGTGCTGTAGTGTTCTATGTTCTAACACTTCAGAAGTATCTTAATTGCTGTGCAGAACTTCAGGGTGTCCTGAGGGATGTAAAAAAAAGATGCTGCAGAGAGAGTTTTCTTCCTTTCTGGCTGTTTCAAACGAACACAAGAAAATAAGAGCTAGGAGTAGGCCACTCAGCCCCTTAAGCCTGCCTCGCCCTTCAATGTGCAGCGCTGATCTGCCCCAGGCCTCTTCTGTGTCAATTCCCTGATCTTTCAAATGTGTATTAGTTTATTATTGTCACTTGTACCAAGGTACAGTTATACTGTACTGTTATCTGTCTTCACTTTAAATATCTCTCATGATCTGGCCTCCACCACTCTCGGGGGCAGAGAGTTCCAGAGATGCCCCATCCTTCTCTCCATAGAGTCATGGAGGAATGCTGCACAGATACAGGCCCTTCGGCCCAACCAATCCATTCTGACCACGTTGTCCACGTCCAACAAAAAGTCAATTCTGATCCTTTGCTTTATCCCAGTTTTAACAGTTCCACGATTTGCTGGCTTTCCTTTGGTCCTTTGATCCTAAACTTCGACGGGCAGTGGTGACACGGTGATTAAAATCCAGAGACTCGAATTCAAATCCCACCACAACAGCTGTGGAATTTAAATTTGGTTAATAATCTGGAATTGAAGAAAAAAAAGGCAGTCATGGGTAAAGACCACAAAACTACTGGATTGTTGCAAAAGCACATCAGGTTCACACATGTTCAGGAGAGGATATCTGCCGTCCTTCCCCGGACTGGCTGATGTGAGACTCCAGACGCAGCTGTGTAGTTTACACTTAAATACCTTCTGAATCGCCTCAGCCGCCCACTCAGTTCAAGGGGAATTAGGGATGGGCAATAAATGCCAGCCCTTCTCATGATTGCCCAGGTGCTAGAAAATGTGAAAATTTAAATAGAAACCTCTCTACCTTTCTATGCTCCTTTTGAGGTGCTCTTTTAACCCTACCCCTTTGACCAAGTATTGGGTCCATTTGGAATATTGTGTTCGGTTTTAGTCACACTGCTATAGGAAAGATGCCATTAATCTGGAAAGAGTGCAGAGGAGATGTACGAGGATGGGGCTGAGTTATGGAGAGAGGTTGAGTAGGTTGAGACTTTTTAGAAATGGGATGACTTGAGCTTTTTCAAAAATCTGTCATTGGTGTAATGGCCTCATTCTGTATGGCATTGTTCGACAAACCCAGCTGTCTTGGAATATGACAATTTTCACATAGAAAATATTTTGGCTCAAGTTACAATGTCATATAAGATCATAAGATAAGCAGAATTTGGCAATTTGGCCCATCGAATCTGCTCCACCATTCAATCATACCTGTTTATTCCCAACCCCATTCTCCTGCCTTCTCCCCATTACCCCTAACCCCCTTACCAATCAAGAACCTATCGATCTCTGCCTTTTTTCATTGGAGCACAGGAGACCGAGGGGCATGGACAAGGTGACTGCGCACAGCCTTTTTCCCAGGGTTGGGG
The DNA here is from genome assembly GCF_009764475.1 of Pristis pectinata. Taxonomy (NCBI): domain Eukaryota; kingdom Metazoa; phylum Chordata; class Chondrichthyes; order Rhinopristiformes; family Pristidae; genus Pristis; species Pristis pectinata. Next base: position 46,971,907 of record NC_067419.1, on the reverse strand, counting down.
AATCAACAACGAGGGAGCATAGGTTTAGGGTGAGAGGGGAAAGATTTAATAGGAACCTGATGGGCAACTTTTTCACCCAGAGAGTGGTCAGTATGTGGAACGAGCTGCCAGAGGAAGTGGTTGAGGCAGGTACATTATCAACTTGGTCGGCATGGACCAGTTGGACCAAAGGGCCTGGTTTCATGCTGTGTGACAATGACTCCGTGACTTGTCCTAATGTGTCTTGGGGTTAGGTTTTGCCACCATGAAGTGTCTTGTTACTATTTTGAACATGTGATATGAATGCAAGTTGTTGTTTATTGGTTGGTTTATTATTGTGATGTACTGAGGTGCAGTGGAAAAACATTTGTTTGCGTGCCATCCAGGCAGATCATTCCATAAATAATTACATCCAGGTAGTAAAAGGAAAAAAAATGCAGAATATATTGTGGCAGTTGCAGAGAAAGTACAGTGCAGGGAGACAAAGTGCAAGGGCCATGACGAAGTAGATTGGAAGATCAAGAGTTCATTTTTAGCGTACGTGAGGTCTGTTCAACAGTTTGATAATGGGGATTGAAGCTGTCCTTGAGCCTGGTGGTACGTGCCTTCAAAGTTTTGTATCTTCTGCCCTACGGGAGGGGGGAGAAGAGAGAATGTCCGGGGTGGGTGGGGTCTTTGATTATATCAGCTGCTTTCCCGAGGCTGCGGGAAGTGTAGACGGAGTCAATAGAGGGGAGGCTGGTTTGCGTGATGGACTGGGCTATGATTGCAACTCTGGAATTTCTTGCGGTCTTGGGCAGAGCAGTTGTCGTACCAAGCTGTGATGCATCTGGACAGGATGCTTTCTATGGTGCATCTGCTTTTTAAAAAAAAAAGCTGGTAAGAATCATTGGAAACATTTCAAATTTAGTCCATCCCACCAAACGGTTGTTGAGACTGGTGGTGCCAATTGCTGTGAAGGTTTGGCAGAGTGGTTCTGGGGATGGTTAGGTTGTCCCGTGAGGAGAGACTTGGGTATAGTGGGCCTGCATTCTTTATTGTTTAGATCCCATTGAAACATACAAACCTCTTATGGGAATTGACAGGGTAGATGCAGAGTCGATGTTGCCCCTGACTGGTCAGAGTCTTGAAATAAGGGATCGGTAACTTAGGACAGAGGTGAGAAGACATTTCTTTGAGAAGGTGCTCTTTGGAATTTTCTCCCCAAGAGAGCTGTGGAGGTTCAGTCACTGAGTGCATTCAAGCTGTTTGATTAATTATTGGGTATTAAGAAAATTAAGGGATATGGGGTTATTGTGGAGAAAGTGGCACCAAGATAAAACTCTTTGTAAGCTGTTCTCAGCAGATCCTCTCCCTGTAGCTGTGACACTTTCCTCTGTATTCTGTTATTGTTTATACCCTGTACTACCTCAATGCACTGTGTAATGAATTGATCTGTACAGTCAGTATGCAAGACAAGTTTTTCACTGCACCTCAGTACAAGTGACAATAATAAACCAATACCACTAATTGTTACAATCATTCTGCTCTTTTAAATCTCAATTCTAAGACTGTCAGAATCACTAACAATGTTCTGCATTCTGTTTTCTTTTTACTACCTCCTTGTACTAATGTATGGAATGATCTATCTGGGTGGCATGCAGACAAAAGCTTTTCACTGTATCTCGGTACATGTGACAATATCAATATTGGGTATGAGGCTCCAAAGACCCCCTCCTGCTCAATATTGGCTGTTCATGCACTGTGCAAGCTCAGCAGAATCATCAATAGAGCATGCAGATTTAGAGTTAGTGTATTGGCCTGGAAAGTAACTTTGAACAGGCATCAGTTTTGCATAGTCTGGCATTATGCTAATTTTCCTTCTCATGAACATCTTTGTTATGTAGTCACTGCTCTAACTCTTGTAATTAGCTAAAATTGTGATCTGTATTATTTCAGGTGCAAGACATTATTGGTAGTAGGTTTTGAATCAGGCAATGTCCCACATTAACTTGTGGAAAATCTTAAAAGTTTTTAGATGAAGTTGCATTTCGCTGCTGTGCATTGCTCAATGCACAATTAATTAAAACAATATTATTGTTATGTTCTTGTATGCAGAATAGTATTTTTCTCCATATCCAGCATTGTTCTTACATAGCGTAATACCCAGATTTATTCTGTGCATGTTTTGGATTCCTTTGGACTCTGCCTGTGCCAGATTCTTCAACTTAACTGGACTCTGAACTGGTTAAGAACAGAAGACAAACCATCCATTCCCCAAAGCTAGGATAAAAAGTTTCATTTGCATAGCCCTTTCCAACCATAGCGTGCTTTGCAGCATATTACAGAATCAGATTTATTATCATTGACTTGTATGAAGTGAAATCTGTCATTTTTGTGGCAGCAGTACAGTGCAAAGACATAAAATTGCTATAAATTACAAAACTAAATAGTGCAAAAAAAGAGTAACGTGGGTTCATGGGCCATTCAGAAATCTGATGGCGGAGGGGAAGAAGCTGTTCCTGAATCATTGAGTGTGGGTCTTCAGGCCTCTGTACCTCCTCCCTGATGGTAGTAGTGAGAAGAGGGCATGTCCCGGATGGTGAGGGCCCTTAATGATGGATGCCGCCTTCTTGAGGTACCGCCTCTTGAAGATGTCCTTGATGGTGGGGAGGGTTGTGCCCGTGATGGAGCTGGCTGAGTCTACAACCCTCTGCAGCCTCCTTCAATCCTGTGCGTTGGAGCCTCTGTACCAGGCGGTGATGCAACCAGTCAGAATGCTCTCCACCGTACATCGATAGAAATTTGTAAGAGTCTTTGATGTACCAAATCTCCTCAAACTCCTAATGAAGTGGAGCTGCTGGTGTGCCTTCTTTGTGATTGCATCAATGTTTACTTGATTTTTTGAGGTATAGTCAATCTTGTGATGCACAGCAAGATTCCACAAAGAGGCTGGACTGATAGACAATCTGGGCCACTGTTGTTCCTAGTTTGCATAGGCAATTTGGACTGCTGAATTGGAAGTATGATTTTTGTCATTTCTTATCTTACAGTCATAGAGTTATGCAACACAGTTCAAGTCATCCATGCCAACCATGATGTCATCTTCACTCCCCATTTGTCTGCAGTAGGCCTCTACCCCCTCCTACTCTCCTATGCGAGTATCTGTCCAAACGCCTTTTTAACATTGTAATTGTATCAGCTTCCACCATATCCCCACCACCCCTCAGATTTCCTTTAAATTTTTTCCCTTCTCAGCTTAAACCTGTGCCCTCTAGTTTTAGACTCCCCTACCCTGGGGAAAAGACTCTACCCTATCACAGTAGTGTAGCGGTTAGCGTAACGCTATTACAGCACCAGCAACCCGGGTTCAATTCCTACTGCTGTCTGTACGGAGTTTGTACGTTCTCCCCATGTCTGCGTGGGTTTCCTCCGGGTGCTCCGGTTTCCTCCCACATTCCAAAGACGTTTGGGTTAGCAAGTTGTGGGCATGGTGTGTTGGCGCCGGAAGCGTGGTGACACTTGCGGGCTGCCCCCAGAACACTCTACGCAAAAGATGCATTTCACTATGTTTTGATATATATGTGACTAATAAAATATCTAATTTTATAAACATTTATAAGATCACCTCTCAACCTCCTATGTTCCAATAAGAATAAACCCAACCTATCCAATCTCTCCTTATAAGTATGGAGACTGCAGATGCTGGAATCTGGAGGGGAAAAACAATCTGCTGGAGGAACTCAGGTCGAGCAGCATCTGTGGGGGGGAAATGGACAGGTGATGTTTCAGGTTAAGACCCTTCATCTGGATTGATGAAGAATCTTCTTTTTATTTCTCCCTATAAGTATCTTCTTTAAACTTAATACAGCTGGAGGCCCTGCTCCCATTGTGATCCTAGTTCCTGGGGAACAATCTCATCAGGCCCACCCCTTTCTCCTTATTTCTCTATACTCATGCAACTCATGTGCCCATCAGTGCCTTTTTGATTCTTTATGCCATTAAGTGACACTGGGAGTAATTTACAATGGCCACTTACTCTACCAATTTGCCTTTGGTTTATAGAAGGAAACTGGAGCACCTCGGGGAAACCCACATGGTCACAGGGAGAACGTGTAAACCCCACACAGAAAGCACTGGTGGTCAGGATTGAACCCAGGTCTCTGGAGCTGTGAGACAGCAGCTCTAGTAGATGCACCACCAAAATACTATCCCTTTTAGTAAATTGGTTCATTATTGTGACGTGTACTGATGTACAGTGAAAAATTTTCTTTTGCATGCCATCCATACACATCGCATCAATACATTGAGGTAGTACAAAGGGAAAAGCAATAACAGAATTCAGAATATAGTGTTACAGTTCCAGAGAAAGTGGATAATAAGGTGCAAGGGCCATGGTGAGGCGATTGTGAGGCCAAGACCCCATCTTATTGTACAAGAAGTCCATTCAATACAAAAGAGCAGGATAGAAGCTGTCCTTGAGCCTGGTGGTACGTGCTTTCAGGCTTTTGTATCTTCTGCCCAATGGGAGAGGGAAGAAGAGAGAATGTCTGGGGTGGGTGGGGTCTTTGATTATGTTGGCTGCTTTACTGAAGCAGCTAGACAGGGTCCATGGAGGGGAGGCTGGTTTCTGTGATGTGCTGAGCTGTGTCCACAACTCTCTGCAATTTCTTGCGATCCTGGGCAGAGCAGTTGCCATACCAAGCTGTGATGCATCTGCATAGGATGCTTTCTATGGTGCATCGGTTAAAAATTGGTGAGTGTCGACAGGGACATGCTGAATTTCTTCACTCTGTATCTCTCATTTTCACAACTCATCTCACCATCTCTGCCAAGGTCTCATTAATCCCTGTGTATTTTTCATTTTTGTTTTAGATTTCCAGTACATTATATTTTCTTACAATGTAGACAGGCCATTTGGCCCACTATGTTTGTGCTAGCTCTTGGAGTATTCACAGCAATTCCACTCCCCATTATGTTCCTGTAACTTATTCTCCCTCACGTACCCATTAATTCCCCTGGATTCTCCCACAACTGCCCACAGTAGGTGTAATCAACAGCAGTCAATTAATCCAAACCCATGTGGGAGGAAACTGGGGCACCTGGAGGAAACCTGCGTGGTTACAGGGAGAATGTGCAAACTTTGCAAACGTAGCTGTATAAAACTTTGGTCAGGCCCATTTGGAACATTGTATGCAGTTCTGGTTGCTGCATTACAGGGAGGATGTAGAGGCTTTGGAGAGGGTGCAGAAGAGGTTCTGTTACCTGCATTAGAGGGTATGAGCTATAAGGAGAGGTTGGACAAATTTGTATTGTTTTCTCTGGAGTGTCGGAGGCTAAGGGGAGACCTGTTAGAGGCATAGCTAGATCAAAAGGAAGGTTAAAAGATAAAGGAGCATGGTGTAGAATATCAGGGTGATTGAAAAGATTAATAAATAGTCAGAGTGTGAGGAAATGATTATATGACCACGTTGTGGCTTTCCACAGATCCTGGCAGACAAAAGATAAACGTTAGAGCTTGTGTGTTTATCCCTGGCTTAAACAATGAGAGTAGATGAGCAGCAGAGGCCGAGGGGAGACCTGATAGAAGTTTATAAAATTATGAGAGGCTTAGATAGAGTAGAATCCTTTTCCCAGGGTGGAAATGTCAAATATTCAATCATAGCTCTAAGGCGAGAGGGGGAAAGTTTTTAAAGGAGATTTACAAGGGAATTTTTTTGTGGTGGGTGCCTGGGACATGCTTCCAGGGGAGATGGTGGAAGCAGATACAATAGCAACGTTTAAGGGGCATTTAGACAGCCATATGAACAGGCAGGAAATGGAGGGATTTAGACCATGTGCAGGCAGATGGGATTAGTTTGGGTTGGCATCATGGTCAGCACAGACATGGTTGGGCCGAAGGGCCTGTTCTTGTTCCATGTTCTCCGACAGCACCAGAGGTCAGGATTGAACTGGGTCAGATGACAGCACATTAATAAATGTACAGAATGGTTAAGTAATTAGCAAAGAATCCACAATTGTGAGGTGGCACATTTTGGTTGGAATATTAAGGAGGCCATGTGTTCTGTGGAGAGTAACATGAGCTGGAGGAAGTGGAGGGTCTGGGAATATGGAGAAACAATCAGCTAAACTAGCACACAAACATGGCCTGGTTCATTCCCACTTCAAGGGAACCAAAGACTAACAAGTGATGTGCAGTCCACATCCGGAGTATCATGAGCATTTCTGCTTTCCATGTTACGAAAGTGGCTGAAAAGCTGCTATCCAAATGAAAATTGTTTTTTCCATGTCACACTTTGAATTTATTTCCCTCGGAGTATTTATCCAGTTCCCTACGGAAAGCTCGGGATGAATCCACTTCCACTGCTCTTTCAGGTAGCACATTCCAAACCGGGACTCGCTGTGTAAGGAGAAGTGTTCTGCTCCCTCTGGCACGGTTGTCAGTGGCGTGACATGACCTTTTTTCTCCAGCTTTCTTTTCTTCAGTGTTTTGGTAGAAGCCAGACCTCCTCCTGATGGCCTTGCTTGGTTTGTGGTGATGTTGCACTGGGCAGTTGCCCCCTTGTATTGCTGCTGCCATCACCTGACCGACCTCGTCTCGTGGTCTGGATTCCAAACTCCAGATCGCACTTGGCCTCGACTCTCCCCACACCTTGTACGCCCCTCTGACCGCGCAACCTTGGCACGTCACATACTCTTGGCCAATGCTGACCGCTTCCCACTGCTGGCAGCCTTGTCATACCTTGTCAACCCTTCATGCCTTCTCACCCGTCCCTCCTCCCTCAATATCTCAATACTTCAGTCTTTCTGAACCGTCCCAGTCTCTGTGTGTGGCTTGGTGGCAGATTATAGCTGAGTACAATTTATTGACGCACTTTTGGCCATTACACTATGTAATTCCCATAATCGTTTTTTTTAAATGTACTTGCTGGGAACTGCTCACAAGAATCTTTATGCACGAGGCTTTAATTGACAAATTGATACTCTTGAGAAAACTGCTGCAAATGACATCTCTTGAAAAAGGAACGACATACTGTAACCCATACGGCTCGCCCTAGAAATCTCCCCTTCTGGTTCTTTTTCTAAAAGAGACTGATGATATCTTTCACGTCCTCTGCAGCTTATGAACGATGGGAGATGTTCAAACAGCAGGTTGGGATTATTTTCATTGGAATGTCGGAGAATGAGGGGTGACCTTATAGAGGTGTATAAAACCATGAGGGACATAGGGTGAATGCACACAGTCTTTTTCCCAGGGTTGGGGAATCAAGAACTAGAGGGCACAGATTTAAGGTGAGAGCGGAGAGGTTTAATAGGAACCTGAGGGACAACTTCTTCACCCAGAGGGTGGCCAGTACATGGAATGAGCTGCCAGAGGGTGGTTGAGGCAGGTACATTAATATTTAAAAGGCACTTGGACAGGTCCATGGATAGGAAAGGTTCTGAGGGCAAATGGAACTAGCTTGGGTGGGAATCTTGATCGGCATGGACCGGTTGGGCCGAAGGGCCTGTTTCCAGGATGTATGACTCTATGTAGGTTTTGATGAAGATTCATAGTGCAGTTTTCTTTAAAAATCTGGATACAAAGTATTGGAAAAATTACACGAGGCTGGCTTTGCATTTGATCAGTAAATAAAAACAGAAAATGCTGAAAACTCAACAGGTCAGGCAGCATCTGTGGAGAGAGAGAGTTGACATTTCAGGTCAATGAGCAACACACAATCTGCTGGAGGAACTCAGTGGGTCGAGCAGCATCTGTGGGGGTGGCGGGGGGGGGGGAGGAATTGTTGACGTTTCGGGTCAAAACCTTGTATCGGGTGGAGACGGGAGATGGCCAGTATAAAGAGGAGAGGGGGAGTGGTGAGAAAGGACTCGAGGCGATTGGAGGACTGAGGAGGGGTGTGAGGTGACAGGTGGGTAGTGTCAGGTAGGGGAGGAGAGCGGGGCTAGAGTTGGGAGACGGTGGCAGGTGAATTCGCAGACAGAGAAGGCGGAAAAGGGGGGAAGAAACAGATGGAGCGAGGTGGGGGGAGGCGAGTGTGAACGTCACCTCCACCCCTACTCGCCTCCCTCACCTGGCACCACCTGCCTGTCGTCTTGCAGTCCACCAGTCGCCTGGGAATCCTTTCTCACCACTACACCGGCCATCTCCACTCTCGGTCCTGATGCAAGTTCTCGACCTGACTTGTCGACAGTTCCTTTCCTCCCACAAATGCTGCTCGACCCACTGAGTTGCTCCAGATTCCAGCATCTGTAGTCTCTTGTGCCTTTTAGGTCAATGACCCATCTTCGGTTCTAGCGATTGTTTCGGTATTTTCTGTTCTTGTTTCAGATTTGAAACATCTGCGCCTTTTTTTGTGTTCCAATCAACTATTAAATCCTTCAACACCAACCTTGAATTGCTCCTTCGTTAATCTGGTGCATTTATTTCCCACAGTAACCTGGAAGTATTGCTGTGCAGTCAGTGGTATGACTGATTGTCTGTTCAGGTCGCCCAGCTCTAGAAAGGATGTCGTTAAGCTGGAGAGGGTGCAGAAGAGATTCACGCGGATGTTATCGGGACTGGAGGGCTTGAGTTATCGGCAGAGACTGGATAGGCTGAGATTTTTTTCCTTGGAACATAGGAGGCTGAAGGGGTGACCTTATAGAGGTTTATAAAAATTATGAGGGGCATGGATAAAGTGGATGGTCACCAAGGTAGGGGACTCTAAAACTTGAGGGCATAGATTTAAGGTGAGAGGAGAAAGACTTAAAGGGGATCTGAGGGGCAACTTTTCCACACACAGAGTGGTGCGTATGTAGAACGAGCTGCCAGAAGTAGTAGTAGAGGCGGGTACAATTACAGTGTTTAAAATACACTTGCACAGGTACATGGATAGGAAAGGTCCAGGGGGATATGGGCCAAACCTGGGAAAATGGTATTGGTTTATTATTGTCACGTACTGAGGTACAGTGAAAAACTTGTCTTGCATACCGTTCATACAGATTGATTCATTACGCAGTGCACTGAGGTAGTACAGGGTAAAAACAATACCTGAATACACAGTAAAGTAACACAGCTACAGAGAAAGTGCAGTGCAGGTAGACAATAAGCTGCAAGGTCATAACAAGGTAGATTGTGAGGTCAAGAGTCCATCTCATCGTATGATGGAACCATTCAGTAGTCTTATGACAGTGGGATAGAAGCTGTCCTTGAGCCTGGCGGTACGTGCCCTCAGGCTCCTGTATCTTCTGCCTGATTGGGAAAGGGGAGAAGAGAGAATGACCTGGGTGGATGGGTTTTTTGATTATGCTGGCTGCTTCATCAAGGCAGTGAGAAGTATAGACAGAGTCCATGGAGGGGAGGCTGGTTGTGATGTGCTGGGCTGTGTCCACAACTCTCTGCAGTTTCTTGCGGTCCCAGGCACAGCAGTCGCCATATCAAGCTGTGATGCATCCAGATAGGATGCTTTCTATGGTGCATCGATAAAAGTTGGTGAGTGTCAAAGGGGACATGCCAAATTTCTTTAGCCTCCTGAGGAAGTGGAGGTGCTGGTGAGCTTTCTTGGCCACGGCGTCTATGTGATTGGACCAGGACAGGCTATTGGTGATGTTCACTCCTAGGAACTCGAAACTCTCAACCCTCTTGACCTCAGCACCATTGATGTAGATGGCTGCATGTACACCGCCCCCTTTCCTAAAGTCAATGACCAGCTCTTTTGTTTTGCTGACATTGAGGGAAAGCTTGTTGTCATGACACCATGTAGCTTAGGACATCTGGGTTGGCATGCATGAGTTGGGCCAAAGGGCCTGTTACTATACCGTATGACTCTTCCAGACGCTGCCTGACCCACTGAGTTCCTCCAGCAGATTGTTTGTTGCTCCAAATTCCGGCACCTGCAGTCTCTTGTGTCTCCCTGAATTCCATCTGTGCTGGAAGGAGGTATAAGAGACACAGTCAGTGAGTCACTGTCAGACCAATAGACATATGCCCCACTGCATTCCCGTGACTTTAGTTAAATGTACTTGCTGGAAGCTACCCACTAGAGTCTGTGTGCAGAAGACTTTAATTGAAAAAAATTGCAATTCTTGGAAAAACTGTGTAGTCAATGAGATATCTTGGAACAAGAACAACGTGAAGATCTATATTGTGGCCCAAACAGCTCACCCCCCCAAATTTTCCTCTCCACATTTTTTTGATGAAGTCATTTTGAGGTTCAAACACTGTTGAAATATATTGGAATGGCACAAGAGTTTCCGTAACCAGCAATGTGATAATGGTGTGACCATCTGAGGGATAAACCTGGGCAGGGCACAGGGTTAACTTGTATTATGCAAGTAAAATGGTGCAAGGAATCTTTTACAACAGCAGCAAAGTGCATTTATGTAAAACTATAACGTAATCATAGAGTCATACAGAATGGAAACAGGCCCTTGGCCAAACTTGTCTGTGTTGACCAAATTGCTCAGCTGAGCTGGTCCCATTTGCCTGTGTCTGGCCCATATCCCTATAAACCTTTCCTATCCATAAACCTGTCCAAGTGCTTTTTATTGTACCTGCCTTCACCACCACCTCTGGCAGCTCGTTCCATATACCCACCACCCTCTATGTGTGGGAAAAAGTTGCCCCTCAGGTCCCTTTTAAATCCTTCCCCTCTCACCTTAAACCTGTGCCCTCTAGCTTTTGACTCCCCTACCCTGGGTAAAGACTTTATCCATGCCCCAACCTCGTATAAAGTGAATAGCCAATGTCCCAAGGAACAGTGAGCCACACGAGGAGATAGTAGAAAAAGTGACCAAAAGCCTGGTCAGAGGTCAATTTTATCTTAAATGAAGAGGAACTGGTGGAGATGTTTAGGGAGGAGCTTAGGCACCTAGAAGCAATGGTGGAATGATTAAACTTGCTGAAAAGCGAGAGTGTACAACTGTGGGGATAAAATTTTTGGAGGACCTCGGGGTGGAGGAGATTTGAGATGGAGAAGGACAGTTTTTGACAGGGATTTGGAAACAAAGGTGTGCATTTTAAAATCATGCCATTGCTTAATTGGGGAAACAGTGTGGGTGATCAGCCCATGAGGACCAGGTGGTTTAACATCTCATTCAAAGGCTAGATCGGTGGAGATCCAGATGGCCATAACATCAGTCTTGCATTACAGGGAAGGACTTGTGACGAGCAGTTCAGTCGTACACCCTCAGTAAGGAACATGGGTCAGTCTTAAGTTGTGAAAGTCTTTGGGCAGATGCCATGCATGGAGTGTGACAATGGCCAGCTCCTCAAGTCAGCCATGGGTGGTAGACCATAGTCAGTGTCGGACCCTTTCAGATGAGGATTGGCTTGAAACTCGGTTGGAAGGTCGTGCTCAGAGTTTGCACAGAAACACGAAAGTCCAAAGCCAATGACATCTTCAGAGATGCCTCTGGTACAACCAGTGTAGGTGAACCACACAGATGGATTAAACCTACAAACAATCCACTGTAAACCAGTGCCAGTTCCTTGTAGAGCCAAATGGAAAAAGAGTTGGAGAAACTGAGGAAGAAACAATTACAGGTGACCCTTGCGTTATATCCGTTTGGGTAATGGAAATTTGCCCTTACGGAATCCACAAATCACTTGGGGGGTGGTGGAAGTAAATATACACAATTTATATTTTTTCACCTGGCGTTTCTTGACGTATGTACACATGGCGTGGCTTTGGGTCCCGGAAAATCGGGATAGGGACCGTTTTCTAGGAACACGACCTCCCCATAAAACGGTGGTCGCCTGTAACTCATTGTGAGTGGACAACTCCGATAGTTGTCTATCCAAAGGCAGAGAAACATCGGAGTTGACTACAAGATGGCTGTAAACCGGAGAGTTGGCAATGAACTATATCTTTTACAAATGTCCCAACACCTGTACACACTGTTGAAGGACTAGGTTTTCCACAACCTATATTTGTCACCTGCTGGATATGGGTGAGACACTGCAAATGCTGGCACCTGGAGCAAAAAGGGACTGCTGGAAGGACTTAGCAGGTCAAGCAACACCTGTGGAGGCAAGGGGATGTTCGCCATTTCGGGTTGAGACCCTTCATCAGACATTTGTGTTCCTCACAACCAATACAAGTAAAGCTTTGTACTGTACAAGTTGCCAGGTGGAGTCAGACTCAGTCCACCATGGACCAGATTTTACTGGGCATGGACCATTGTTTGTGCAGTCGAGATAACCTTCTTGTCAGTACAGTCAATGCAGGGAATGATCCGTATGTTTTGGTGGAAGTTCTGAACTGGCTTTACTATCGCAGCATGAAGTTGAGACAGTCTAAGTGTGCCTCTGTACAGCCAGAGATAGTGTTATCTTGGTCTGAAGATGAGTACCAATGGGCTGAGACCTGTTCAAGGCATGGTTGATGCTATCCAGAAAACCAGATGTTCAGAGGCAGTTAGTTTTGTTCTTTCTTGGGAATAGTTCACTGTTGCAGAGTTGGAGAGAGAGGGACAACCGTGGAAGCAGCCTCTTCCGCTTACTGAGTCCGAGGTGACCATCATTCACCTATTTTTACACTAATCTTACCCTAGCTTATTTTCTCCCCACATCCCCATCAACTCCCTCCAGATTCTACTACTCACCTACACACTACACGCAATTTTCAGTGGTCAATTAACTTGCCAACCCACACATTTTTGGGGTACAGAGAACACAATACAGTGCAGGAACAGGCCCTTCGGCCCACCATGACTGTGCTGACTAGCACATCGTTACATCCATTGAAATGGGTAGTACGATCATTTCAATGGATCAGTGTTGACTTTTTGTTAAAAGGGTAATGATAACTTTTTGATATACACCTGAAGTAGATTGAAGTCAGACTTGGGTGCTTGTTTGATGGTTGGTCCTACCATAGAAGAGTTGAGATGGATCTTCGCTACCCATGAACTACACGCAGGAGCAGTGTAGATTGGTTTATTGTCACATACTGAGGTACAGTGGAAAAACCTTGTTTTGCATGTCATTCAATTAGATCATTTCATCACATCAGTGCATTGAGGTAGCATAAGGGAAAACAGTAACAGAATGCAGAATGAAGTGTTACAGAGAAAGTGCAGTGCAGGCAGACAATAAGGTACAAGGCCATGACGAGGTAGATTGTGAGGTCACGAGTCCATTTTATTGTACCAGGGAACCATTCAATAGTCTTATAACAGCGGGATAGAAACTGTCCTTGAGCCTGGTGGTACATGCTTTCAGGCTTTGGTATCTTTTGCCCAATGGGAGGGGGAGAAGTGAGGTGGGGTCCTTGATTATGTCGGCTGCTTTACCGAGGCAGCGGGAAGTGTAAACAGAGTCCATGGAGGGGAGGCTGGTTTCCATGATGTGCTGAGCTGTGTCCACAACTCTGCAGTTTCTTGCGGTCTCGGGCAGTGCAGTTTTTACACCAAGCTGTGATGCATCTGACTAGAATATAGTGTCCAGAATGGATCATAGTTCAATTTGTAGTTATTTGATTTTTATGCAGTGCAACAGTATCAGATATCAGTTGAGTTCTTCATATCATCGTGTTTACAGTGGGGCAGTAGAGAGATCTGCCCAGGTGTTAAAAGAATCCTTGAAACAAGTGTTGATGTCTCTTCCTGACAGTAGAGAGTGGACTCCTCCTCTGGCATCAGACAATTAGCTTGCAAGTTCCTCTGTCCCAAGAAGGAATACATCTGAGACATGTAATGGTTGAGGAGGATGAACTGGTTAAGGAAACTTGACATTCCCAGAAGTGGGAATGACTGGGTTTCTGTGAAAAGCGGTTGGGGGGGTGGGTGGGTGGGGGGGTGTTGTATATAGCTACTTAAATATGGTTGGAGTATGTAGCGATATCAGTGTCAGGTGCAGTGTATGTTCCTTGGTTGGAAAAAAAACCTGATCATTCTTCTGTCTTCTGCTCTTATTACATTCAGTAGAACCCATCAGAACCCCAGCAATATCCAGGGTCACCTTGGGACAGATTACCTCCATGTAGCACAGCAAGAGCCCATTCATCACAGCAAATCCACACTATGTTAGATTCTTGATTGGCAGAGGTGGACAGTATGTGCGGTGATAGCGACGTCTACTTGTTGAATGAGTTGAAAGGCTTCCTTGCATCTCTCTCCCGCTCACCTCATTCACACACCTTTCTAATCCCCTCTCCTCCTCCTGTTTATCCGGCTTCCCCTCACATCCGTCTCTGCTGTTCCCCTCAACCTGTCCTTATGGGGCGAGAGCTCCACATTCTCCCTCTTTCTCTGGTTGAAGAGATTTCACCCAAATGTACGACAGTTGTGCCTGAGGTCCAATAAATGAGAATATTTGCAATTTTGTGCACCCTCAGTGCTCCACAGTCCAGGTAAATGTGTCAGTGAATCTTCTGGAGTGACCCCGTGGGTTCTTTCTCCCGATTCTTCCTCATCCTTCCCACTCAATCTCCCCAATCTCCAGCATTGTCTTAATGTCCAGGGGCATTTGAAAGTGAATCTCCCTGCATCTCAGAATGTTCTCCCCTTGAGCACACTCTCCTGTTACACACGGGAATGATCCCCCTTAAACTATCTCTTGGCATCGAAGATGACTTTCGTCCATTCTTGTTTTTTGGGCTCTTGGGTGGCCGATGAGGCCAACGTTGGAACTGCAGACTCTTCTGCAAATGGGGTGGGAGGTGACTGATGGGGTGGGTGGGTAGTTTGTGGAGGGTGGCGGGGAGGAACGCTCCTCCTGCTGCCTATTGCAGGGCTTCTGATGGACCCCAGCTTCTCAATGCCATCCTAAATGCTGCTGCTCCACTTTGAGTGGTTATGGGGCAGATTCCCAGGAGCTGATGCGGATATTGTAATTTTTTTCAAGGAGGCTTTGAGAACATCCTTGAACCTTTTCCTCTGTGTGCTCGGTAATGTCTTCCTTTGGCAGTGCTTGGAAGAGAGTGTTCATTTTATTTGTCTGTTATTGGCAATGTGATCGTTGTGCCCTACCTAGTGGAGGTGACTGAGTGTTAACTAATGCCTCAGTACTGGGGATGTTAGCTTGGGAGAGGACACTGGCATTGATTTGCATGTCCTTCCAGTGGATTTGAAGTATCTT
Source organism: Pristis pectinata (assembly GCF_009764475.1). Taxonomy (NCBI): domain Eukaryota; kingdom Metazoa; phylum Chordata; class Chondrichthyes; order Rhinopristiformes; family Pristidae; genus Pristis; species Pristis pectinata. The sequence goes on along the minus strand of NC_067419.1, from coordinate 46,956,885 downwards.
GTGGAGAGAGTGTTCTTGGAACCTTTTCCAGTGCCTCGAGGTGCCTGCTGTAGGTAGTCCAGATTTTGGAAGAGTACAAAGGGCAAGGATCATTCCCATCTCCTCCTCACACCAACAGTTTCATAAGGAATACTTAGGGAGACTACAAGGATATGGATACTGAAAGGCCTGAATAGAGTGGACATGGAGAGGATGTTTCCATCAGTGGGAGAGTCCAGGATCCGAGGGCACAGCCTCAGAATAAAGGGACGTCCCTTTAGAACTGAGATGAGGAGGAATTTCTTCAGCCAGAGGGCGGTGAATCTGTGGAATTTGTTACCACAGACGGCTGTGGAGGCCAAGTCATTGGGTGTATTTAAGGCAGAGGTTGATAGGTTCTTGATTGGTAAGGGGGTTAAGGGTTACGGGGAGAAGACGGGAGAATGGGGCGGGGGAGAAAAAGGATCAGCCATGATTGAATGGCGGAGCAGACTCGATGGACCGAATGGCCTAATTCTGGTTCTATATCATATGGGCTAAGGGCATTGCCATGATTCAGGAGGAGAATGTCTGAGAGAGTGGCTGTTAACAAAGCCAGCACGAATGGGTGCCTATCTGTAGCTCACATTGGGCTAAAGGACAATGGCAGTGTTTAAGTTTGGGGAGAAATGCTCTGACTAATTACTGAAAACTCCCATCCAGCACCAAAAGTGCTGGAGAAACTCAGCGGGTCAGGCAGCATCTGTGGAGGGAAATGGACAGATGACGGTTCGGGTTGAGACCCTTCGACTGATCTTGAAATGTCGACTGTCCATTTCGCTCCACAGCTGCTGTTTGACCCGCTGAGTTCCTCCAGCATCTTGTGTGTTGCTCCAGATTCCAGTATCTGCAGTCTCCTCTGTCTCCAAACTCCCCATCCAGACCATTTCCCTGCCTGCATGTGCGCTTTCTGCAGTGGTGACCTTGCAACAGAAGTCGTGCTTGCACTGAAGTGACCGCACTTTGTGCATCAACAAATTAGCGAGTGGAAGATTCTTCTAACCTAACCAGAAATTTCTTACTCGTAAGCAAAAAAAAACCTCTTGTGGTGCAGATTAGAGCAGGATCCACTGTGGTGGAAGTTGTTTGGCATGCGAATCAGTCTGCCAGTAGATGTTTCAGTGAGGATAGTGATGTGCTGAGGTTAGAGGATGGACCTGTATTCTGTGGAAATGATAATCTGCGTGGAACGTATAATTAACCTTCAGCAAGTGGAGGCTAGCTCTCTCCTGACGTGACAATGAAAAGTGAGGCAGTGTGTTTCAGAACTCTTAAGGGTTGTAAAATCCTGTTCCTGGCATTGGAACATTTCCCAATGTTGCAAAATCACTGGCTTGGAGTAATCCAGCTCTTTTTCTTCTAAATTTCTGATTGGAACAGTGGATTTCTGACACCTGGGCAATAATCCAAATCAGAAAATCATTTTAAGATGTTGACAATATTTGTCCATGCAACCCTTTCCAATATAAATGGAATGTAAGCAACCACATTTCTAAGTATGGTATTAAAACTAATTCAGACAGGACAAAAAAGTATAATACTGGCAACATTTTGAGTGGAATCTGTCAGTACACTTGGCCTGTGTGGCTTTTTCAAATGGCAGTCAGCTATTCCCATTCTCCCCTGCTCTTTCCCCACAGCCTTGCACAACTCTCTTTCACAATTATTTATCCAATTCCCTACAAAGTCCTTGTTCAATCTGCTTCCGCTCTGCTGCCTTTTCAGGAGGCACATTCCAGGTCACAAACAGCTTGCTGTTTTTTTTTAGAAAAATAAATCTCTCTTTGCAAATTATCTTAAATCTGTATTCTCTGGTTCTTGAGACTCCTGCCAGTGGAAGTGGTTTCTCCTTATTTAGACAAAGGAAAACACAAGTGATTTTAGTAGCCTTGGTCTCTCTTCTCGACCCTTTGTACTTTAAGGAGCATAATCCCAGTCTCTCTCTCATAGCTCATATAGAGACACTATAGGATTTGAGGATTGTCAAGCTCTTTCCCTGTCCCTGTGCATGGATAGAAATTTTGGTGAAATTCTTGATGCAGAAATTCTGGGGTTTTGAGCCTTAAGCTTTTTCTTTGCAAGCCACGTTACTGAGTTGTGCAATAAGAGCTCTGGACCTTGGGTGCTCTCTGTGTGGAGTGCATCTTCTCGCTGTGACTGGGTGTGTTTCGACCGGATGGGTTGCCTCTGGATGCTCTGGTTTCCTCCCAATACCAAAGATGTGTGGTGGTAGGTTAATTGGCCACTATAGTGTGTAGGTGGGTGGTAGAATCTGGGGGGAGTTAATGGGAATGAGGGGAGAATAAAAAATGGGATTAGTTTGCACATCTCCTCTGAGCTGGTAGGCTATGGGTTCGTCCCACTCCAGAGACTTGAGCAGCAACGTCAAGGGTGAGGGAGCTCAGCACATCGGAGGTGCTATCTTCAGCATGAGAGCTCAAACACTTGTCTTTCAGATGGACAGATCTCCTGGCTTTCTCTGGAGCAAAGACAAGGGAGTCCTTCCTGGGTCTGTCTCTACCTACATCACTAATGCAGACGATCAGGCCTTTCTCATGTTATGGGCTGTGGGAGCTTTCTGTGCACTTGTTAGCCATTCAGGGTAAGGATAAGGAGAAATTTCTTTGTCCAGATGGTAGTGAATCATTCGATTCTCTAGCAAGAGGGTCGCAGAGAATCAGTAACTAAGTACATTTAAGACGGAGTTGATTGTATTTTTGGATACTAAAGGAATTAAGGACATGGAGTAATATAGCACGGAAACAGGCCCTTCGGCCCAACTCATCCATACCAGCCAACGTGCCCATCTAAGCTAGTCCCATTTGCCCACGTTTGGCCCATGTCCCTCTAAACCTTTCCTATCTATGTACTTATCCAAATGCCTTTTAAGTGTTGTTATTGTACCTGCCTCAACACCTTTTCTGGCAGCTCATTCTGTACACCCACCACCCTCTGTGTGAAGAAGTTGCTCCTCAGCTGCCTATTAAATCTCTCGCCTTAAACCTATGCCCTCTAGTTCTTGGATCCCCAACGCTGGGGGGAAAAGACTACGCATTCACCCCATCCCTGCCCCTCATGATGTTATACACCTCTATAAGGTCACCCCTCAGTCTCCTGCACTCCAAGGAATAAAGTCCTAGCCTGCCCAACCTTTCCCTATAACTCAGGCCCTTGAGTTCTGGCAACAAAGATATGGGGTTGGTGCAGGGTAGTGGTGCTGAGGTAAAAGATCAGGGGCAGCACAGTGACAAGACTGGTAGAGCTGCTGCCTCACAGCTCCAGTGATCCTGGTTCAGTCCTGACCTCTGGTGCTGTCTGTGTGGAGTTTGCACGTTCACTGTCATGTTATGGGTTTCCTCAAGGTTCTTCGGATTCCTCCCACATCCCAAAGGTAGTTAATTGGCCACCATGAATTGTCCCTAGATGAGTGTTAGAATCTGGGGGTAGTTGATGGGAAGAATAAAATGAATGTAAATGGGTGCTTGATGGTTGACACAGGCTCGGTGGGCCGAAGGGCCTGTTTCTGTGTTGTATGAACACACACAAAATGCTGGAGGAACTCAGCAGGTCAGACAGCATCTCTTGGGGGGGAAATAAACAGTCAACGTTTCGGGTCGAGACTCTTCATCAGGACTGGAAAGGGAGCTTCTGCCCTCTTCCTTTCGAGTCCTGATGAAGGGTCTCAACCCGAAACATTGACTGTTTATTTCCCTCCATAGATGCTGCCTGACCTGCTGAGTTCCTCCAGCATTTTGTGTGTGTTGCTCCAGATGCCAGCATCAGTAGAATCTCCTGTGTCTTTGTGCTGTATGACTCTAGTTCAGCTGCGATTTTATTGAATGGAAGATCAGGTGTGAAGGGGCTGAATGGCCTATTTTACAATGCAATATCTAGTATAGAATATTCCATTAGATTATGAGCAAGTTTGACCAGAAAACTTGCAATGTGGACGTGCTGAACTCTGCTTGACAATAGCGTCATATCAGAATGAGATAACCGCGTCACAGTATATCTCAGGATAAACACTGGAAAATACTTCTGCCTTTACCTCTCCCTCTGCATCTATTGTGTCCTGATTTTCTACAGCAGTGCATGTGATAAATTGAGCCTAAATGTAGGCTTAGTTGATAACCTTCTGGTTGAGAGGTGAGAGACTGATGGCTTCAAGTTGCACCTGAAGACAGAATTTGAGGCTGTTGCAGTGTTGGGGGAGGTGCCAGCCAGGGCAACTCTTCTCTTGGATGGAGGCTGAAGATTCTGTTTCGGAGACAAATATCCTTTCCAACGACCTGACAACATTTTACTCACTAAAAAGCATGAAAAACACGATGATGCTGGAGGCCAGGCAGCATCTGTGGAGAAAAGCAGGTGGTCAACGTTTCGGGTCAGGACTGTTCGAAGAAGGGTCCTGACCCGAAATGTTGGCCGCTTGCTTTTCTCCAGGGATGCTGCCTGGCCTGCTGAGTTCCTCCAGTATCATAGTGTTTTTCATCTAGATTCCAGCATCTGCAGTCCTTTGTTTCTCTAGTATCACTAAAAAGCAGATTGCTTATGGTGAGCGCTCGCTGTGTGTAAATTGAATGCTGCATTTTCTAAAGGCTTTACTTTGGAATGTGTCTTGGGACATCCTGTTAGTCAAAGGTGCTATAGAAATGCAGTTTTTATCCCCCCAGGTATTTATGGGATTAGTCAGCAGGGAATAATTGGATCAGGGTTGAGAAAGTTTAGTGTCAAACTTGTATTTTCTGCTCCTGTATTTCTGTTTGTATTTATAATTGAAACCCCCGATTATAAACTTCTTACACAATTACGATCTTCAGGCACTGGTAGCAGTGCTGTGTGTCCCTTCAGCAAACCTGTTTCAGAGAACTGATTCCACCTGAAGGGATTAAAAGGCATGGAAATTGTCTGTGGCCATAATTTTCCAAGTCAAGTCGAGTTTATTGTCATGTGCGCAAGTACGGTGAGGTACAGGTACAATGAAAAACTTGCAGCAATATCACAGGCACGTAGGTACAGATAATACACAGAATTGGAATTGGTTTATTATTGTCACTTGTACCGAGGTACGGTGAAAAACTTGTCTTGCACACCATTCGTACAGACCAATTCATTACACTTTGCATCGAGGTAGTACAGGGTAAAACAATAACAGAATGCAGAATAAAGTGTAACAGCTACAGAGAAAGTGCAGTGCAGGTAGGCAATAAGGTGCAAGGTCATAACGAGGTAGATTGTGAGGTCAAGAGTCCATCTTATCATACCAGGGATCATTCAGTAGTCTTATAACAGTGGGATAGAAGCTGTCCTTGAGCCTGGTGGTACGTGCTTTCAGACTCTTGTATCTTCTGCCCAATGGGAGGGGGGAGAAGAGAGAATGTCCGGGGTGGGAGGGGTCTTTGATTATGTTGGCTGCTTTACCGAGGCAGCGAGAAGTGTAGACAAGAGTCCATGGAGGGGAGGCTGGTTTCTGTGATGCGCTGGGCTGTGTCCACAACTCTGTGCAGTTTCTTGCGGTCTTGGGTAGAGCAGTTATGGACACAGCTCAGCACATCACGGAAACCAGCCTCCCCTCCATGGACAACGTCTACACTTCTTACTGCCTCGGTAAAGCAATCATTATAATCAAAGACCCCGTACCAAACCATGATGTATCCGAGTAGGATGCTTTCTATGGTGCATTGATAAAAATTTGTGATGGTCAATGGGGATGTGCCAAATTTATTTAGAACATAACTATTCAAAGCAGTGGGAAAAGAAAACTGTGCAAAAAAGAACCCACAGACACAGGTCCATGGTAGTACAAGAGGTGGTCTTGTAGTGTTCCGTTGCTGAGGTAGGGTTAGGGTTGTGCATGTTGGTTCAAGAACCTGGACCTGGTGGTGTGGGACTTCAGGCTTCTGTACCTCCTGCAGTGAGAAGAGGGCATGACCAGGATGGTGGGGATCCTTGATGACAGCTGCCACCTTCTTGAGGCAGCGTCTCCTGCAGATGCTGTCAGTGGTGGGGAGGGCTGTGCCCGTGATGGACCCAGCATCTGCCCTTTTATTTTTCCTTGCTTCCACCCTTCACTCAACTGGCTCTGACTTCCAACTCTGCCCCTCCACCTGCCTTCCATCCTCCACCTCCTCTGTCCACCAATCACCTATTTGCCTCAGTCTCACCCCTCCCCCTCTCTTTATACTGCCCATCTCCTCTCTCCACTCGGTCTCGATGCAGGGTCTCAACCTGAAATGTTGACCCTCCACAGATGCTGCTCGACCCGCTGAGTTCCTCCAGCAGATTGTTTGTTGCTCCAGATTCCAGCATCTGCAATCTCTTGGGTCTCCCAAAAACTTGCAAGTGCCAGAAATCTGAAATAAAAGCAGAAATGCTGGAAACAGTCAGCAAGGCAAGCAGCATCTGTGGAGCGAGAGTGTGAATATTTCAGGTCTGGGCTCTTCATCAGCAGATATTTATTTAGCCAGCCTTGGGGTAGATGTGCTTGTAGACACAGCTCAGCACATCATGGAAACCAGCCTACCCTCCATGGACTCTGTCTACACTTCTCGTTGCCTCAGTAAAGCAGCCAACATAATCAAAGACCCCACCCACCCCGGACATTCTCTCTTCTCCCCCCTCCCATAGGGCAGAAGATATAAATGTTGAAAGCATGTACCACCAGACTCAAGGACAGTTTCTATCCCGCTGTTATAAGAGTATTGAACGGTCCCCTAGTACAATAAGATGGACTCTTGACCTCACAGTCTACCTCATTATGACCTTGCACCTTATTATCTGCCTGAACTGCACTTTCTCTGTAACTGTAACACTTTATTCTGCATTCTGTTATTGTTTTACCTTGTACTGCCTCAAAGCAATCCTGTAATGAGTTGATCTGTATGAACGATATGCAAGACAAGCTTTTTGCTGTACATCGGTACAAGTGACAATAATCCAATGTTAAAGATTCCATGGCTGTCTTCAAAGGAGAGCAGGGAATTCTCCCTAGTATTGTGGCCAATACTGATCCAACACCAACATGTTTAATAAAAACATTAAATGGCATTCTCATTACTCTCTGTGGCATCTTTATGTGCTATATTTACAGCAGTGACTACTCTTTAAACGTGCAGTCCTGATGCAGGGTCTTGACCAGAAACACAAGATAAGATTTCTTTATTAGTCACATGTACATCGAAACACACAGTGAAATGCATCTTTTGCGTAGAGTATTCTGGGGGCAGCCCGCAAGTGTCGCCACGCTTCCGGCGCCAACATAGCATGCCCACAACTTCCTAACCCGCATGTCTTTGGAATGTGGGAGGAAACCCATGCAGACACTGGGAGAACATACAAACTCCTTACAGACAGCGGCTGGATTTGAACCCAGGTCGCTGGTGCTGTAAAGGGTTATGCTAACCGTTTCACTACTGTGCGACAATTCCTTTCCTCCCACAGATGCTGCTCGACTCGCTGAGTTCCTCCAGCAGATTGTCCGTTGCTCCCGATTCCAGCATTGGGGGTCTCTTCTATCTTCTGTAAAACTGTTCGATTGGTCATAAAGCATTTGGGGATGTCCAGTAGATGGGAAAGGCATTATACGAATGCAAGTCCGAAATACACTGTCACTGTTGGGTAGCTGGATGTAAATTTCTTAGAAGAAGGTAGGATAATTAAAACGAGCTTCCATCTGGCAGATGAGTGGTTGAATGCAGTATTGAGGACTCAGCCAGAATCACTGGAACTCCAAAGGATCTGAATGTAAAGGCTAACTGCACTGCGAACGGTTACTAATGCAGGATTCATTGTTCCTGCAAATTAATTGCAATCCCCTCTGGAATGTGTGGAATGTGCCACACTGCCAAATTGTTATCACATGCTGATTGATGACAGTATTTACTGGCAGTTGGCTATTTACTTCCAGCAATGGGTCAGCTCACAAATTGTTTTTGCTTGGGAGGTGCAATTGTAAAAAGAGCAGACTAAGGAAACTGACACATGCTCTGGGGTGCAGTGGGGGAGCTCTTTTGACTGGCTTCTTTTCGGTCAGTTTACTGACGGGTTCAGGTGATGGGATTTGCCACCTCAGAGGCACGAGAGACCGCAGATGCTGGAATCTGGAGCAACACACAACCTGCCGGAGGAACCCAGCAGGTCGGTTAGCATCTGTGGAGGGAAGTGGACAGTCGACGTTTCGGGTCGAGACCCTTCATCTAGACTGAAAGACGGAGGGGGAGGTAGCTGGTTTCAAGAGGTGGAGGGAAGGGACGGAGCAAGAGATGGCAGGAGATAATGATCACCTATCTCCCCTGTTATCTTGCAGTCCAGGTGAAGGATCTTGACCCAAAAAGTCGACTGTCCATTCCCCTCCACAGATGCTGCTCAACCTGCTGAGTTCCTCCAGCTATTTGTGTGTTGCTCCAGATTCCAGCATCTGCAGTCTCTTGTATCTTCGATCTGCTGGAGGAACTCATTGGGTCAAGCAGCATCTGCGGGTGGGGGGGGGAGGAATTGTCAATGTTTTGGGTCAAAACCCTGCATCAGTCCTGACCCTAACCCTAGGTGGCCCTAATGTAGGGTTTCGAACTGAAACGTTGACATTTCTTTCAGATGCTGCTCGACCTGCTAAGTTCTTCCAACAGATTGTTTGTTGCTTATTTTTAACTTTGCAGCTTTAAAGTGAGAGAGACCATTGGGATTTACCCCATCTGTTGCTCTGCATTCCCTCAATGGACTAAGATCGTCTTCAGAACATCGCACAGTACAGTCCCTTTGGCCCACGATATTGTGCCAACATTTTATCTCACTCTAGCTAACCCTTCCCTCCCACATACCCCTCCAGGCATGGTAGTGTAGCGGTTAGCGTAACGCTATTACTGCGCCAGCGACACAGATTCAGTTCCGGCCGCTGTCTGTAAGGAGTTAGTATGTTCTCCCCGTGTGTCTGCGTGGGTTTCCTCCGGGTGCTCCGGTTTCCTCCCACATTCCAAAGACGTACGGGTTAGGAAGTTGTGGGCATGCTATGTTGGCACCGGAAGCGTGGCGACACTTGCAGGCTGCCCCCAGAACACTCTACACAAAAAGATGCATTTGACTCTGTGTTTTAATGTACATGTGACTAATAAAGATATCATATCATATATATAATTTTTCTATCATCCATGTGCCTATCTGAATCTCATCAATGTCCCTAGTGTATCTGCCTCTCATTGGTTGTCTTAAATTAGTTTATAAAACAACAGCTTTCGGTGTATGTATGGGCGTATGTACGTTAGATGCATAGATGGGGTAGGCAGTCAGAATCTACTTCCCAGAGTAGAAATGTCAAATACTAGAGGGCATAGCTTTAAGGTGAGAGGGGGAAAGTTTAAAGGAGATGTGTGGGGCAAGTTTTCTTTACACAGGTGCCTGGAACAGGCTGTCGGGGAATGTGGTGGAAGCAGATACGAGAGGGCATTTAAGAGGCTTTTAGACAGACACATGAACAGGCAGGGAGTGGAGGGATATGGATCATGTGCAGACAGATGGGATTAATTTATTTTGGCATCATGTTCGGCACAGACATAGTGGGTTGAAGGGCCTGTTCCTCTGCTGTGCTGTACTGTTCTGTGTTCCATGTAAGGTTCCTACATCTGGTTTGGTACAAATACTCCACAAATATAAAAATGCAGCATTGAATTATGAAACATCTCCTGTGCTTTAGCACATTGGGTTTTATCTGCACCTACACCTCACTATCTGCACCCTTTATCTGTGCCTCACTATCAGAAGGATTTGGAAGCTTCAGAGAGGGTGCAGAGGAGCTTTACCAGGATGCTGCCTGGATTGGAGAACATGTCTTATGAGGATAGGTGGAGTGAGCTAGGGCTTTTCTCTTTGGAGAGAAGGAGGATGAGAGGAGACTTGATAGAGGTGTACAAGATGATAAGAGGCATAGATCGAGTGGACAGTCAGAGACTTTTTCCCAGGGCGGAAGTGGCTAACACGAGGGGACATAATTTTAAGGTGATTGGAGGAAAGTACAGGGGGCGATATCAGAGGTAAGTTTTTTTTACACAGAGAGTGGTGGGTGTGTGGAACGCGCTGCCAGGGGTGCTGGTAGAGGCAGATACATAGGGGACATTTAAGAAACTCGTAGATAGACACATGAATGATAGAAAAATGGAGGGGTTTGTGGGAGGGAATGGTTAGGGTCAGTACAACATTGTGGGCCAAAGGGCCTGTACTGTGCTGTTATGTTCTATGTACTGATGACTGATGTACTCTGCTGAACTTGGGCAATCTTCTCTCCATCTCCTCTGGAGGATTTCAAAGAGAAAGCAGAACATCATATTTGGTTTTAATCAGGGTACTGGAAAATTCATGATTAGCTAGAGAAGATCTAAATGCTGTTTTCCAACTTGATAACATCATTGTAGAGAAAAAGTTTCCAGTTGTAAGGACACCAAAATCTGGCCCTTAAATATAAGAGTCACTAATAAGTTTGCCTTAGAATTCAGAAGGGACTGATTGAGGTATAGAATGATTTTCAGGGTACTCATTGAGTTGTATGTTTGTCTCTGAGTCAGAAGGTTGTGGGTTCAAATCCCACTCCAGAATCAACACATCAATGCAACACTGAGGGAGTGCCACACTCTTGGAGAGGTTGAAGTGTGGCCACATCCATCCTCTTGGGCGAATGTAATCTCTTTCAAAGGGCAAAGTCCTGGTCAAGGTTTGTCCATTAATCAACATTACAAATAGAGGCTGGTTGTTATCATGTTGTTGTTTGTGGGAGGGAGCTGCCTCCAAATTGGCTGTCACCTTTCCTACATTATGACAGAGACAACATTTCAAAGCCACTGCATTGAGTAATAAGCACTTGGGGATATTCTGAGCTTCCAAAAATTGGTAAAAATGTGTAAGGTGACACGTGAGGGAGAAAGGAGTAGAAGGGAGATGGAGATGAGGGAAGAGATTTGGGAGGAGGTGAGGGAAGAGGGTGATGGAGGGGGAGATGGAGTTTGGAGGGGGCGGGAAGAGATACAAAGAAGGAGATTAGGGTAGATGGGGGAGAAACAGTGGGTTTGGAGAGGGAGATGGTAATGGGGAGATGGGAGAAGATGGTCATGGTGGGGGAGACTGATGGGGGGAGGTGGTGACTGAGAGGTGAGGAGGAGATGGTTGTGGGGGTGATGGACATGGAAGAAGAGGGTGGTTGGAGAGACGGTTCTTGAGGGAGATGGAGCATGGAGGACGGTGCTGGTGGGAAGATGGTGGGAAGAGCTGAAGAGGGAGGAGAGGCTGATGTGAGGCATTAATATTGGAGATGTTTCTGATTCTGTGCTGTAAGCTTGTTATAGACTATAGGCAGGAAGAATAAAGTTTTTGCTAGTCGTACTTTAAGTCTGAACCTTGTTATAAACGCTGGCATTCCCAAGTTGGGCCAACTGGCCTCTTCTCTTGCTCCGCACTTGAGGGAGTTTCATGCAAAATGTTGAAAGTTTAAAAACCCATTTTAAGTTCCCATTAGGTTAATCGATGGATTGGATGTGAGACTGAGGGGAGAAGCTACAAATGTGACTCAGAGTCATTACCCAGCTGCGAGCTGTTTGATCCACCCTGCGTTTCGAGGACACCAGTGCATCCATTCTTGAAATCGCAGATTGTGTTTCATGGCAGGTTGCTTTTTTCTTGGAGGGGGTGAGGTGAAAGGTCAAGAATGCTGATGGTCAATGGGTCACCTGCTCAGTGCCAAGACAAAAACCTACAGAATTGTTTGTTGCCTGCTTCCTTCAGTTATTTTCGTGTAGAATAAAGTCTTTTTCAAGTGCATTGAGATTGTTGAGATGAACCTCATTTTGTGTTAGTTGTTGATTTGTTTAGTATGGAGATGCAGACGTTTCTCTTTTAATGGTTTTCGTGTTCTGTTTAAAAACTGATCCTGAACGCATAATCGTGTCACAAAGCCCGCTAACGTGAAGGTTTGCCTCTTCTCTGAATCTGGCGTGAATGTTTAATCCCAGTAGCTTTTCTGGGCCATTCTCTGTTTGACAGCTCCCGTCATCCGCCTCAGCTGACTCATTTGATTCTGTCGGTCAGTGCGTGTGTGTAAAGTAAGCCTGTGGTGGTGGTGGAGCGGGGGTGGGGGCTTTGGGGGAGGGCTGAAGATTGGTTGTAATGTGGACAGAACAGAGGAGATGCCTTGTGAAACAATGAACAAAGCCTTGGTGGGAATATCAGAAACGTGGCAGGGTCTTGTCAGAAACAGGCAGGCTGTTGACTGAGACACAAAGTCTGTAGCTCTTGCACTTTACAAAGCAGAAGCTCGATCCCCCAGGTGTCCACGAGCTCAGTGACAGTGGAGCAGAGAGGGACAATGGCAGCCACCTTTCACACACATCCAGCGCTGAGCTCTGCCTTGCCCCATGGCCTGAAGCTTCTTGTTTGCTGATCCCACCCACTGAATGAAGGACGGAGCTTCACGGGTCAAACAACCGCTGTTAATTCACCAGCAACTCTTGTGATTAGTGCTAGATTGCATCCTCATCCGAACCTGCAAATCAAACCCCTTGAGTACGTTCCCCCGACCCCCCCATACTCAATCTGTCTCTCGCATTTTAAATCAATAAACTGAAACAACCTGTTGAGGAAAGTAATGCAAAAATGGAATTTATTGAGGTGCATTCAATGAGAAATTAGAAAACTTCCCTGCAGGTGGAAGTTTGTTAAAAGTTAAATATTACAGAAACAAAGTCTCTATAGTGATTCCTGAAGCTGTTCTGCGATTGGCTGTTTGACTGGTTCTGGCAGCGCTGGTTGCTAACACACTGGTCTCTGGCATCTGACACCAGTCTCAAATTAACCCTTTCATTGGTCCCAGATTTAGCAAATGGACTGCCTGAGCTCCATACACAGGAGCTGGGCCAGCCCAGCACCAGGAGTTTGGAACTCTTTTTTTGTGTGGGGAGGCTGCAGATTGTAAGCTCGTTCCGGGAGCAGGGAAAGTTCAAATGGAGACGCAAGAATTCGTGCAGATGCTGGGATCTGGAACAACACACAAAAAGTGCTGGAGGAACTCAGCAGGTCAGGCAGCATCCGTGGAGGGAAATAAACAGTCGACGTTTCGGGCCGAGACCCTTCATCAGGACTGGAAAGGAAGAGGGCAGAAGCCAGAATAAGAAGGTGGGGGGAGGAGGAGGAGGAGCACACGCAGGCAGGGGATATGTGAGTCCAGGCGAGAGGGGGAAGGTAGGTAGGTAGGGGAGTGGGTAGATGATGTAATAAGCTGAGATGTGACAGGTAGGAAAGGCAAAGGGCTGAAGGAGGAGGAATCCGGTAGGAGAGGGCCGTGGACCATGGAATAAAGGATGGGGGAGGGGAGGAGAGGAGATGGGCAGGTAGTATAGAGTGGGGGAGGACCTGACTCCATCTGCCAGTCAAACCTCCCCTCCCCCCCCCCCCCCCCTTCACCTGGATCCACCTATTGCTTGCTCCACCTTTCCCCTCACCCCTTTACACTGGCTATCTCCCCTCTTTCAGTCCAGATGAAGGGTTTCGACCCGAAATGTCGACTGTTCATTTCCCTCCCGCCTGACCAGCTGAGTTCCTCCAGCAGTTTGTTTTTTGCTCTAGGTTCCAGCATCTGTGGTCTCTTGTCTCCAGTGAATAAAAGCCTGGAGGGTTTAGTAACGGGAGGACATCAGAGGAGAGAAGAACAATTTGGTTGTAACTTTCAGAAAAGGGAACATGATAAATACTGGAGGATCTGCAGGTTTACAAGGACTGAGCAGAGGGTGCGACCAGTTGGGCTGAATCGTCATAAAGCCAGAACGTGCTGAATGCCTCCTCCCCGACAGCAGCCTCCCATCTCCTCAGCAGCCTCCCACCCCCTACCCCACCTCCTCAGCAGCCTCCCACTCCCCTCCCCAACCTCCCACACTGTTGCTGAACCAGGAGCCAGAGAACACCAGTGGCGACGGGCGAATGAGAATTGGCTTAGGAGTTAGCATATGGATGGCAGAGTAACTCGGATACAAGAGCCGCTACCTCACAGCACCACAGACCTGGGTTCAATCCTGACCCCTGGTGCTGTCTGTGTGGAGTTTGCATGTTATCGAATCACAAGAGTTGTACAGCATGGAAACAGACCCTTTGGCCCAACTCGTCCATGCCGACCAAGATGTCCACCTGAGCTAGTCCTACTTGCCTGCGTTTATCCCTCTCAGCCTTTCCTATCCGTGTACCTGTCCAAATGTCTTTGAACGAGGGGACATAATTTTAAGGTGATTGGAGGAAGGTATAAGGGGGATGTCAGAGGTAAGTTTTTTTTACACAGAGAGTGGTGGGTGCGTGGAATGTACTGCCGGCAGAGGTGGTGGAGGCAGATACATTAGGGACATTTAAGAGACTCTTAGATAGACACATGAATGATAGAGAAATGGAGGGCTATGTGGGAGGGAAGGGTTAGATAGATCTTAGAGCAGGATAAAATGTCGGCACAACATTGTGGGCCGAAGGGCCTGTACTGTGCTGTAATGTTTTATGTTCTAATGCTGTAATTGTACCCCTCTCTACTACTTGCTCTGGCAGATCGTTCCATTTACCCACCACCCTCTGTGTGAAGAAGTTGCCCCTCAGGTCCCTTTTAAATCTTTCCCCTCCCACCTTAAACCTGTGCCCCCTGCTTTTAGACTCCCATATGCTGGGGAAAAAGTTTGTGACCATCTACCTTATCAATGCCCCTCATTTTATAAACCTCTATAAGGTCAGCCTGCTATGCTCCAGGGGAAGAAAGTCCTAGCCTATCTGCTCTTAACGAGTCCCCCCAGTCTGATGTGTTGACCCTGGAGTGGGATTGGAACCCACAACCTTCTGAGAATGTGGAGGGAGTAGAATGGATGAAGGTAGGCTTGGTGTAAATGGGCGGCTGATGGTCGGCATGGACTTGATGGGCCGAAGGGTTTATGTGCTCTATCTCTATTACTACCCCAGACCAGGTGTGAAGTGTTCTGAAATGCAACTGCAGCTTGAGGGGCAATTCCAGCTAAGATCTGTCCAGGAGTACTGCCTTTCTCCTGCCTCGAGTGCGAAGGTTGTGGGCTCAATTACGACCTTGGGGGCACAATTCTGTCTGACTCTGTAGTGCAAAACTGAAGGAGAGCCCCACTGCCAGAGGTGCTGTCTTTTGGTCGAGATATTCGGTAGGGTTCTATAATCTGCTCTCTCTGCTCTGTACAAAAGGTTCCCTGCCAGTATTTTGAAGGAGATGTTCTTCAGAGGGTGAAGGGTAACCCGGGGTAGGGAGGAATGCAGGATTGAGGTTGGAATCTGATCAGTCAGGATCTTACCGACTGGCAGAGCAGGCTTGAGGGGCTGGGTGGCCTACTTCTGCTGCTCCGCAGTGGTTTTATTGATGTGAGTTTTGCTGACAACACCAGCATTTATTGTCCATCCCATTTTGTCCTTGAATGGAGGATGCTATGAAGAGTATGCCACATTGGTGGGTCATGCCACATTGGACGCTCAAAGCAGCTGCACAGGTTGACTCTGTGGTTAAGAAGGCATCTGGTGTATTGTCCTTCATCAATAATGGAATTGAATTTAGGAGCCGAGAGGTAATGTTGCAGCTGTATTGGACCCTGGTCAGACCCCACTTGGAGTACTGTGCTCAGTTCTGGTCGTCTCACTACAGGAAGGATGTGGAAGCCATAGAAAGGGTGCAGAGGAGATTTACAAGGATGCTGCCTGGATTGGGGAGCATGCCTTATGAAACAGGTTGAGTGAACTCGGCCTTTTCTCCTTGGAGCGACGGAGGATGAGGGGGGACCTGATGGAGGTGTATAAGATGATGAGAGGCATTGATCGTTTAGATAGAGGCTTTTTCCCAGGGCTGAAATGGTTGCCACAAGAGGACACAGGTTTAAGGTGCTGGGGAGTAGGTACAGAGGAGATGTCAGGGGTAAGTTTTTTACTCAGAGTGGTGAGTGCGTGGAATGGGCTGCCGGCAACGGTGGTGGAGGGGGATATGATAGGGTCTTTTAAGAGACTTTTGGATAGGTACATGGGGCTTAGAAAAATAGAGGGCTATGGGTAAGCCTAGTAATTTCTAAGGTAGGGACATGTTCGGCACAACTTTGTGGGCCAAAGGGCCTGAATTGTGCTGTAGGTTTTCTGTGTTCTATGAGCTTTGTGTACATTATTACAATGTTTAAAAGGTGTTTGGACAAGTACTTGGATAGGAAAATCAGAATCCGGTTTATTATCACTGATGTGTCATGAAATTTTTGTTTTGTGGCAGCAGTACAGTGCAAGATATAAAAATTACTGTAAATTACAAAAGTAAATAGTGCCAAAGAAGAATAATGAGGTAGTGTTCATGGACCGTTCAGAAATCTGATGGCAGAGGGGTAGAAGCTGTTCCTAAATCATTGAGTGTGGGTCTTCAGGCTCCTGTACCTCCTCCCTGATGGTAGTAACGAGAAGAGGGCATGTCCTGGATGATGAAGGTCCTCAATGATGGATGCCGCCTTCTTGAGACATGGCGTTTTGAAGATGTTCTCGATGGCAAGGAGGGTTGTGCCCGTGATGGAGCTGGCTGAGTCTACAACCCTCTGCAGCCTCTTTTGATGCTGCATATTGGAGCACCCATACCAGGTGATGATGCAACCAGTCAGGATACTCTCCACCGTACATCTATAGAAATTTGCAAGAGTCTTTGCTGACATACCAAATCTCCTCAAACTCCTAATGAAGTAGAGTCACTGGCATGCTGCCTTCGTGATTACATCAATGTGTTGGGTCCAGGATAGATCCCCTGAGATGTTGACGCCCAGGAACTTGAAGCTGCTCACCCTTTCCACCGCTGACCCCTTGGTGAGGACTGGTGTGTGTTCTCCTGACCTCCCCTTCCTGCAGTCCACAATCAATTCCTTGGTCTCGCTGAGGTTGAGTGCGAGGTTGTTGTTGCGACACCACTCAACCAGCCGATCTACCTCACTCCTGTACGCCTCCTCATCGTAGGTATCATGGTCAGCATGAACGAGGTGGGCCGAAGGGCCAGTTTCTGTGCTGTATGATTCTATGACCCTATGGAGCAGACCAGGTAAGGACAACAGACTTCCTTCCCTAAGTGGCATTAGGGAACCTGATGGGTTTTTATAACAATCTGGTGGTTCCATATTTATATGATAAGATATCTTTATTAGTCACGTGTACATCAAAGCACACAGTGAAATGCATCTTTGCATAGAGTGTTCTGGGGGCAGCCCGCAAGTGTCGCCACACTTCTGGTGCCAACATAGCATGCCCACAACTTCCTAACCTGTACACCTTTGGAATGTGGGAGGAAACCGGAGCACCCGGAGGAAACCCAGGCAGATGCAGGGAGAACGTACAAACTCCTTTACTGAAGCAACTTGTTAAAAGGCTATTTGATTATTTGAACCTAAACTGCCCACCTTCTGTGGTGGGATTAAAACTTGGGTCCCTGGATTAGTACTCCAGAGCCCTGGCTCCTAGAGCAGTGACACTGCCACTTTGGCTCATGTGATCTCATATTAAGGCAGTGGCTACCCTACAGAAGTACTCCTGCTGTGAAGTGCTCTGTGACATTGTGAAGTTGAGAAACCGGTTTCTTCTTGAAATGTCAGCAACTCTACTTTTTGATCTTCTAGTGTGCAGTGGGGAGAATGAGGTTATGGCTGTGATGTTCACCGCATTATTTTTTAAGTGGATATGACGGTGAATAACATTTGCAAAGTACACAAATGTTATGTCTTATTATCAGCTTAAACAGTGACCAGAATTGTTGCCTAGTAACAAAGTTATGAAAGAGGCAGAAGCCGTACACTTGTCTGTGCGGCAACTTGGAATTTGTCTGCCTGTGAAATTCCATTTGGGAGCAGGACCGTGAACTATTGTTACTTGGATGATTCCCTTTAGAAAAGTGAGTAGCAGTGAGGTTTTTTTTTTACCCTCCTCAGCTGCAAGAAGCATCAAGTACGTGATGTGTGCTGAGTTTTCACTCAGTTGCAGCTCCTCCCACCCTGTCTCTTGCAAGGACACGATCCCCTTTTCTCAATTTCTCTGCCTCCGCCACATCTGCTCCCATGATGAGGATTTCCACTCCAGGACATCCGAGATGTCCAACTTCTTTCCTAACCGGGGCTTCCCCTCCACCCCCACCCCCAACTGTGGTCGAGAGTGCTCGCACCCGTATCTCTGCCATTTCCCGCACCTCCACTCTCACCCCCACCCCTCCCAGACCCAACAGGGAGAGAGTTCCCCTTGTCCTCACATTTCATCCCCCCAGCCTACGTATCCAACACATCATTCTCCGCTACTTCCGCCATCTCAAATGGGACTCCACTACCAAGCATATCTTCCCCTCCCCATCCCTTTCTGCCTTTAGTTCTCAGAGCCACCACTTGTGCGCACCTGGTTAAGCAGCCCTGTGTTGTTAACACGGCACCGTCCCTGCTCCATACAGCTGATAATCATCAAGTTATACAGCTGAAGAACAGGCCCTTCAACCCACTGCTCATGCCAGCCATCGGACCTATCCACACTCGTCCCATTTACCAGCGCTTGGTCCGTAACCTTTCATGCCTTGGAGATCCAAGTGCTTGTCTTGATGCTCAAATGTTGTGACAGTCTCAGCCTCCACCACCCCCTTCAGGCAGTGTGTTCCAGATTCCAACCACCCTGAAAGGGACGTCGCAGGTAGACGGGGTGGTGAAGAAGGCTTTTGGCACGCTTATCTTCAGTCAGGGGACTGAGTCCAGAAGTTGGGACGTTATGTTGCAGTTGTACAAGACATTGGTGAGGCCATGTTTGGGATATTGTGTTTAGTTTTGGTCACCCTGCTGTAGGAAAGATGCCATTAAACTGGAAAGAGTGCAGAGGAGATTTTTGCGGATGTTGCCGGGACTTGAGGGGCTGAGTTATGGAGAGAGGTTCAGTAGGTTGGGACTTTATTCATTGGAGCATAGGAGAATGAGGGGTGATCTTGCAGAGGTACAGTTTATAAAATCATGAGGGGCATAGATGAGGTGAATATGCACAGCCTTTTTCCTAGGGTTGGGGAATCAAGAACTAGAGGGTGTAGGTTTAAGGTGAGAGGGGAGAAATTTAATAGGAACCTGAGGGGCAACTTTTTCATCCAGAGGGTGGTCAGTATATGGAACGAGCTGCCAGAGGAAGTGGTTGAGGCAGGTACGTTAACAACACTTAAAAAGTACTTGGACAGGTACATGGCTTGGAAAGGCTCAGAGGGATATGGACCAAATGCAGGCAAATGGGACAAGCTTAGATGGAAATCTTGGTCGGCATGGACCAGTTGGGCCGAAGGGCCTGTTTCCGTGCTGTATGACTCTGCCTCAGCCACCCCTCTCAGGCACTACGTTCTAGATTCCAACCACCCTCTGGGTGGAAAAAGTTCTTCCTCAGACTGCATTGAAATCTTTTACCCTGAACCTATGCCCTCTAGTTTTAGACTCCTCTGCTCTGGGCCGCATTCCTATGCTCTGTGTATTTCTATACACCTCCATCAGGAACCACAACCACCTCAGCTTCCTCCTCTCCAAGGTAAACAAACCCAGTCTATCCAGACCTTCCTCATCCCCTGGTGTATGTCTTCTGCACCCTGCCTCTTGAGTGCACATAGAGGGTAACAGATCCCGACCAACCTGCCCCCAATGTGCAACACCAGTCCCTGAGCAAACAGCTATGGAAGTACACTAGGATAGGGCAGGACCACGTGACCAGTGTGGTAGGTTCTTAAAGAGACATTATGAACTCTCTGTGCTGCTCCCCCCAGCCACGTGTAAAACTGGTGTGACTCCTAGTTACCAGTGCTGGTCAATTCCAGTCTCCTGGTTAGAACATAGAACAGTACAGCACAGGAACAGGCCCTTGGCCCACAATGTCTGTGTCAACCAAAAGGCCGATTTTAAACTAATCCCATTTGTCTGCACGTGGTCTGTATTCATCCATTCCTGCCTGTTCATGTGTCTGTCTAAGTGCCAATTAAACATGGCACAGTAATGTAGCAGTTAGCATAATGCTATTACAGCACCAGCGACCCGGGTTCAATTCCGGTTGCTGTCTGTAAGGAATTTGTACATTTTCCCCACGTCTGCGTGGGTTTCCTCCGGGTGCTCTGGTTTCCTCCCACATTCCAAATATGTACAGGTTAAGAAGTTGTGGGCATGCTACGTTGGCGCTGAAAGTGTGGCAACACTTGCGGGCTGCCCACAAAACATTCTACACAAAAGATGCATTTCACTGTATGTTTCGATGTACATGTGACCAATAAAGATATCTTATATGGGTGGCATGGTAGTGCAGCGGTTAACATAACACTATTACAGCGCCAGCAATCCGGGTTCAATTCCCACCGCTGTCTGTAAGGAGTTTGTACGTTCTCCCCATGTCTGCATGGGCTTCTTCCGGGTGCTCCCATATTCCAAAGACGTACAGGTTAGGAGCTGTGGGCACGCTATGTTGGCGCCGGAAGCGTGGTGACACTTGCGGGCTGCCCCCCAGCACATTCTCGGTAATGCAAAAAGATGCATTTCACTGTGTGTTTACGTATGACTAATAAATAAATATTTTTATATCTGCTGTCGTTCCGTCACGTCTCCTGGCGACATGTTCCAGGCACCTACCACTCTCTGTGTATAAATAAAAATGGTTCACAAATCTCTACATTTGCCTCCTCTCACCTAAAAGCTGTGACCGCTTGTATTTGAGTCGTTGTTGAGATGTATATTGAAAGCTTTTTTAAAAAAACACGAGCTGCTGGAGGAACTCAACGGGTCGAGCAGCATCTGTGGAGGCATTAGGACCGAGCAGGGTCTTGACCAGGAACGCTGACCATTTCTTTGCCTCCACGGCTGCTGCTCGACCCCGCCGAGTTCCTCCTGCAGTTGGTTTGTTGCTCCAGGTTCCAGCATCTGCTGTCTCTGGTGTCTCCAATCTGTGATAGTTCCCAACAAAATGAAGGGCTTAATGTTTATCAGGTCCAGATTGTTTTAATTAACACTTCACAGGCTGGCCTTGTGGGATGGGTTATTCAATACATCAGCCTACATCAGGTCAGTAAATTAAACGCTGATTAATGGAACCCTGTGGTGACATTGCTGCTGAAACCTGCTCGGTGTCTGCATGCTATCTTTAACCTTGTCACGTTGGTAAGGAGTCTTTGTTTTATTTGATCACTGCAAGTGCCTTGGTTACTGAATGGTGTCGAGTAACTGACATGCAGTACGTGCCTTCGAGGATGACACAGCACAGAAGGAGGCCATTCAGCCTGTTCTGCTGCTGCCAGCTCTTTCAGAGGTACCTGATATGTCCTTGCCTCATGAATTGAATTAGCTTATTATCATCACATGTACCGAGGTACAATGAAAAACTTGTCTTGCATACCGTTCATACAGATCAATTCATTACACAGTGCATTGAGGTAGTACAGGGTAAAGCAATAACAGAATGCAGAATAAAGTGTTACAGTCACAGAGAAAGTGCAGTGCAGGTAGACAATAAGGTGCAAGGTCATAATAAGGTTGATTATGAGGTCAAGAGTCCATCTTATCGTACTAGGGAACAGTTCAATAGTCTTATAACAGTGGGATAGAAGTTGTCCTTGAGCCTGGTGGTACGTGCTTTCAGGCTTTTGTATCTTCTGCCCGGTGGAGAAGAGAGAATGTCCAGGGTCGGTGGGGTCTTTGATTATGCTGACTGCTTTACTGTGGCAATGAGAAGTGTAAACAGGGTCCTTGAAGGGGAAGGTTGAATATAAAGTCTTACATTTATATAACCTAACTATCCATGAAGTACTATTAAAGTTTAGTTATATTAGTGTTTCCTTATGCAAGTTTTTGTTAATATTTCTGTGAAATGCCTGGCATTATTTTGTTATTTACAGGTGTTAGATAATGTTGGGTGTTTGGTGTCTCAGGCTTAAGTTTGCAGTATGATGCCTGCTACCTTGTTAGAAAGAATAGAAAAGCAATGTGTTGTTTAAATGCAGAGAGACTACAATACACAAAAGTGCGCACACTGTGCCAATGAACACAAGGGCATAAAAAGTAGGCGTGGGAGTAAGCCTGGTCTGTTTAGTAAGAATATGGCAGATTTGAACTTTGCCTTAGATCCACTTTTCCTATCTCTTACCTCCTCTATAGGCCAGATATCTACCTGTCCCCGCCTTGAATATATTCCATGACTCCACCTCCCTAGCTGTTTGGGATAAAGAAATGCAAAGATTCTTGACACTGAGGAAAGAAATTCCTCCTCATCTCTGCCTGAAATGGGTTATCCCTTATCCTGAAATTTTTATTTTGTTCTAATTGTGTTTTTTCTTGTAAAAATTGTGTATAATTTATGTTTGTTTTTCTTGTGAATGCTGCTTATTTGATGCTATGTGCCTGTGATGCTGCTGCAAGTAAGTTTTTCATTGCACGTTCATACATGTACTTCCGCATATGATAATAAACTCGACTCTAAGTTTGGCTCTCTAGTTCTAGATACTCTCAATCGTAGAAACATTCTCTCAGCATCTAGCTGGACTCTTGTGTTTCAATAAGATTGTCTCTCTTTCCTCCAAACTCTAACGAATACAAGTCTGTCTTCTTTGTGTTTTCTCATAAGACAACTCCTTCATTCTCAGAATCAACCCACTGAATCTTCTCCGAACTGCCTCCAATTTAAGTAATCCCTTTATATCTAAAGAGACCAGACGAAGAAACAGTATTCTAGGTGTGGCCTCACGCTGCATTGTAGCATGACTAACTCCACCCCCTTTGCAATAAAGGCCAATGTTCTGTTAAGCTTCCTAATTCCTCGCTGTAGCTGCATGCTAACTTTGTGTTTTCTGTAAAGACATCCAGATCCCTCAGAACCTCTGTCTTCTGCGGTCCCTCTCCATTTAAATTCTACTTTTCTTCCTACCAAAGGGAATAAACTTACACTTCCTCACAGCACACTTCATCTGCCACATTTCTGCTGCCCCCCTACCTATATCCCTTTGCAGGCTCTTTACTCCCTTCACCCATCTTTGTATCATCAGGTACATTTGGCTACAAGGCACTTGGTCCCTTTGTTTAAGTCATTAATGCACATTGTGAATTTGAAGCCCCAGCAATGATCACTGTGTATGTCACCAAGCTGAAGGTGACCTATTTATCTCGACTCTGTTTAGTGTTACCCCTGCTGGTGTATTGTCCTCAGTATTATGAACTTCTGCCTTGTCCTGTAACCTTTTATCTGGCATCTTATTAAATGCCTTCTGGAAATCCAAATACATTACATCTGCTGTTTCTCCTGGAGGCACCCTGATTGTTACATCCTTGAAGAACTCTAATATTTGTCAAGCAGAGAGCCCATGATTAAAAGTGCCAAATAGATTTCAGCAGCTAAAACAGAACTTTGTGAACACCGTGTTTGTAAGCCTTAGGGAATGATGAAGCAGCCGGCATAATCAAAGACCCCACCCACCTGGGTCATTCTCTCTTCTCTCCTCTCCCATCAGGCAGAAGATACAGGAGCCTGAGGGCATGTACCACCAGGCTCAAGGACAGCTTCTACCCCACTGTGATAAGACTATTGAATGGTTCCCTTATACGATGAGATGGACTCTTGACCTCACAATCTACCTTGTTATGACCTTGCACCTTATCGTCTACCTGCAATGCCACTTCTCTGTAGCTGTGACGCTTTACTCTGTATTCTGTTATTGTTTTTACCTGTACTACCTCAATGCACTCTGTACTAACTTAATGTAACTGCACTGTGCGATGAATTGATCTGTACGATCAGTATGCAAGACAAGTTTTTCACTGTACCTCGGTACAAGTGACAATAATAAAC